>NC_089837.1:385298967-385601155 GCF_035609145.1 Eleutherodactylus coqui | reverse complement strand
TTGTACCATTTTAAGTTACTTTGCTTTGTTGTGGAGTAAGCTTGATATTTCAGTTTTCAAATTTTGCACATTTAGGAGTGTGACCCGCTGGTTACTTAGGGCCATTGTGGGAACAGGGCATTCCAACCTCTCCATAAGTCCTCATGGTTACTTAGTAGAGATGAGCGAGCACCAAAATGCTCAGGTGCTCGTTGCTCGAGTTGAACTCTTCGCGATGCTCGAGCGTTTGTTTCGAGTAACGAACCCCATTGAAGTCAATGGGCGACTCGAGCATTTTTGTATATTGCCGATGCTCGCTAAGGTTTTCATTTGTGCAAATCTACAAAACCTATGAAAGTGATGGAAACGACACAGATACGGATAGGGCAGGCGAGGGGCAACATGCTGGGCTGCATCTCAGGTTCCCAGGTCCCACTATTAAGCCACAATAGCGGCATGAGTGTGCCCCCCCCCCCTAACAATTTTTACTTCGGACAAACCCTCATTAGCAAGGCACACCTTACCTAAGCACCACACTACCTCCAACCAAGCACAAGCACTGCCTGCGGGACACACCGCTGCCTCTTCTCCTGGGTTACATGCTGCCCAACCCCCGCACGACCCTGCGTCCGCAGCACACACAAAAGTGTCCCTGCGCAGCCTTCAGCTGCCCTCATGCCACACGCTCAATTCATAGCCACACCACCCTCATGTCTATTTATAAGTGCGTCTGCCATGAGGAGGAATTGGAGGCACACAATGCAGAGGGTTGGCAGGGCCAGGTAGCGACCCTCTTTAAAAGGGGGGGGGGGCGATAGCCCACAATGCTGTAGAGAATCAATGAGAAATTGACGTTCGATCTTCATTCCAGACTTGCACCGCGCTGACGACATAGGCCTCGGCCCACAGCTTCAGCAATCGTAGGCATGAAGCGGACTTTGATGCTAGTTCATCTGCGACGGGCTCATTAAATCAGTTAGCTTTCCTTTCACCGCTCCAATGACTGGATTAGCAGGAAAAAGCTCCACAGCCCCAACCTGGCGTACTTGCACTTCCCCCGGGACATAAGCCTCGGCCAACAGCTTCAGCAATCGTAGGCAGGAAGCGGACTTTCACTGCACCCAGGACATAGGCCTCTGCACAAACCCTCAGCAATCGCGGGCCTAGAGCGGACTCCAATGCTAGCGTAGCTGTGCACGGCTCATTAGCGTTGTATCGCTCCTCTTGTTTGTCCCAATGCAGTGCCCCGGATACCTGAGCTAACATGAGATAAAGTGCAAGTTGGCTTCAGCCAACACTGGATGCCCTAGTCAGGCTGGGATTTTTTTAATAGTCACAGGCAGGTACAACTGCGCTCTGGGAAGTCTGTGTGCACCCACAGCATGGGTGGCTCCCTGGAACCCACCGACGGTACATAAATAAATTCTACTGCAGTGCCCCGGATAGCAGAGCTAACATCAGATAAAATACAGGTTGGCTTTGGCCCACACTGCATGCCCTAGTCAGTCTGGCCTTTTTTCATAGTCACAGGCAGGTACAACTCCGCTATGGGAAATCTGTGTGCACCCACAGCATGGGTGGCCCCCTGGAACCCACCGACGGTACATAAATAAATCCCATTGCAGCATTGCAGTCAATGGAAGCCGTCCGTCACGCTATCTTCCGCTGTAGCACAGCGGAAGATAGTATGAAACCGCTTCCCAGCCTACCGCCAGCCGCGTCATATGACGTGTCCGTCGCGTCATGTGACGCTGTGGGCGTGTCATATGACGCTCTATTGTGCATCCGTGCCGAAGCGTTGTGCGGGACATAGGATGCCGGATCCGCAGGTAAGTATTGGGGTCTCTGGGGAGCACTGTGACGGGCTCCGCCGCGGAATTCCGCGGCGGAGCCCGTCACAGCCGTGTGAAGCCGGCCTTATAATGATATTAATGATGAACCAGAATATGATCACATTATGGATGTTATATACTGAATTTGTTTTGTATTTCTGCATTATCTATTGTAATCATGTAATATTTCTTATACACTACTAGCCATGAATTCCACCAGAATATTCTAACCACATATATTATGTCAGCCGGGGGACTTCCAGAGGTTTTCTTAACCGGACTAATATTTCACTATTTGGAGTGATGCATGCAGAATAAATATGGAGGAAATTAGACCATTCTGTTGTAGAAATTTGCAGTAAATCCACAAAGTGCACCTGGCCTTAAAGAAAAGAACTAGCTGCTTCTTGTAGGTGACAATCCCATCAAGAACTGGGCTGGCCGCCCACTGATCTTGTCTTGAAACATCTACTTGGGTGACAACAGCCCATATTTCATGATTTGGAGAAAAACGTATAATTAAACCATTCACACGTCAGTTTTTTAAACTGTTTAAGGAACAAACAGTTTGGAAGCAGAGAGCCATTAATGGTGATAACACTGAACGGTTTCATAAGAATAAGCTATCGACACGTCTGGTTTTAGAAAAAATCATTTTTATTCAAGTAGTTAGCAGATGTTTAATGATTTTAATAGCTATTCTATCCTACAAATTCCCACCCCCTCCTTCCCTATTCCACAAACTCCGATCACCTCCCTCCCTATTCTACAAACCGCCACCACCTCCCTCCCAAATCCAAAAACCCTGCCCCTTCCCCATATACCCTCTCAAAATTAACTTTCGAATTATTTAATACTACATTTCCTATAATGCTAAATTTCTATAACATTGTTGTGTTCGGAATTGCCTGTTCAGCAACTGCACTACCACAGCCAGACTTTGCGCTGGCTACTCTGAGTAGCAGAGACTAGGGACCGCAGGTTTTCACCCTTTAACCCCTATACAGGGATCTGGACTTCGCTGCTACGAATCCCTAGGTTGCATCTCCAGAGTAGTCGCTGACTGGTGGAGTAAACAGGCAACAAAGAAAACAACAAGCCCTAGAGTCAGTACTGGGTAATCAGTATAGCTAGGCAACAAGCTAAATCTGAATCTACAAAGAAAATCGGGATCAGTGAGTAAAACTACTTGCTATGATTGTTGCTCAAGGGCACGAAGGGGGAGCACTATCATTAGGCCAATAAGTGAGTGCACCATTACTATTGGGGTCACTATTGTTTGTGCACTATTATTTTTGGGGACATTATTACCATTGGGGCCACTATTTCGGGGTACTATTGCTATTGGGGCCATTAAAGGGGGGCACTATTGCTATTCGGGCTATTAAGGGAGTGCACTATTGGTTTTAGGGTCAATAAGGGGGTGCATTATTGCTATTGGGGTCATTAAGGGGGCGCATTATTGCTAGTGGGGTCATTAAGTGGGCGCATTATTGTTATTGGGGCCATTAAGGAGGCGCTATATTGGTATTGGGACCATTAAGGAGGCGCATTATTGTTATTGGGGCCATTAAGGAGGCGCATTATTGCTATTGGGGCCATTAAGGGGGTGCACTATTGCTGTTAGGGCTATTAAGGGAGTGCACTCTTGCTATTGAGGCTATTAAAAGGGGCGCACTATTGCTATTGGGGCCATTAAGGGGGCGCACTATTGCTATTGGGGCCATTAAGAGAGCGCACTATTGCTATTGGGGCCATTAGAAGGGTACACTACTGCTTTTGGGGCCATTAAGGGGATGCACTATTGCTATATTTTGGAGACATTATTACCATTGGGGCCACTATTTAGGGTACGATTGCTATTGGGGCCATTAGGGAGGTGCACTATTGCTATTATGGCCATTAAGGGGGCATACTATTGTTATTGGGGCCATTAAATGGATACACTATTGGTATTGGGGCCATTAAAGGGATGCGCTCTTGCCATTGGGGCCATTAAGGGGGTGCACTATTACCATTGGGGCCATTAAGAGTATTGCTATTGGGGCTATAAAGGAGGCACACTATTGTTACTGGGGCCATTAAGGGGATGCACAATTCCTACTGGGGCAATTAAGGGGGTGCACTATTGCTATTCGGGCTATTAAGGGAGTGCACTATTGGTTTTAGGGTCAATAAGGGGGTGCATTATTGCTATTGGGGTCATTAAGGGGGCGCATTATAGCTAGTGAGGTCATTAAGGGGGCGCATTATTGTTATTGGGGCCATTAAGGAGGCGCTATATTGGTATTGGGACCATTAAGGAGGCGCATTATTGTTATTGGGGCCATTAAGGAGGCGCATTATTGCTATTGGGGCCATTAAGGGGGTGCACTATTGCTGTTAGGGCTATTAAGGGAGTGCACTCTTGCTATCGAGGCCATTAAAAGGGGCGCACTATTGCTATTGGGGCCATTAAGGGGGCGCACTATTGCTATTGGGGCCATTAAGAGAGCGCACTATTGCTATTGGGGCTATTAGGAGGGTGCACTACTGCTTTTGGGGCCATTAAGGGGATGCAGTATTGCTATATTTTGGAGACATTATTACCATTGGGGCCATATTTAGGGTACGATTGCTATTGGGGCCATTAGGGTGGTGCACTATTGCTATTATGGCCATTAAGGGGGCATACTATTGTTATTGGGGCCATAAAGTGGACACACTATTGGTATTGGGGCCATTAAAGGGATGCGCTCTTGCCATTGGGGCCATTAAGGGGGTGCACTATTACCATTGGGGCCATTAAGAGTATTGCTATTGGGGCTATTAAGGAGGCACACTATTGTTACTGGGGCCATTAAGGGGATGCACAATTCCTACTGGGGTAATTAAGGGGGCGCACTATTGCTATTGGGGCTATTAACGGGGCGCACTATTGCTTTTGGTGCCATTATGGGGGCACACTATTACTATTGGGGCGATTAGGGGCTAACCTGTTGGAAACGGAATACCCCTTTAAAACATTACCAAACGTAAAATATAAATGTTCCATACACTCCCTCCCTATTACACAAAACCCCACTACGTCCCACCCCCTCCCTCCGTATCACAAAAACCCTACCACCTCCCTCAGTACCCTACAAATCACCACCTCGCCCTTCCCTATACCAGAAACCCCCACCACCTCCCTCCCTAACCCACAAACCGCCTCCACGTCCCTCCCTAACTTAACTTTCGAATTATTTAATACCACATATTTCTATAATGCTAAATTCTTGTAACATTGTTGTGTTTGGAATTGCCTGTTCAGCAACTGCGCTACCACAGCCAGACTTGGCGCTGTCTACTCTGGGTAGCAGGAGCTAGGGACCACTGGTTTTCACCCTGCAACCCCTGTACAGAGATCTGGACTTCGCTACTACGATTTCCTAGGTTGCATCTACAGAGTAGTCGCTGACTGGTGGAGCAAACAGGCAACAAAGAAAACAACAAGCCCTGGAGTCAGTACTGGGTAATCAGTATAGCTAGGCAATGGGCCAAATCTGAATCAACAAACAGAATCAGGATCAGTGAGTAAAACTACTTGCTATGATTGTTGCTCAAGGGTAAGAAGGGGAAACACTATTACTATTGGGGATGCACTATTATTGAGGCCAATAAGTAAGTGCACCATTACTATTGGGGTCACTATTGTTGGTGCACTATTCTTTTGGAGACATTATTACCATTGGGGCCACTTTTTGGAGTAGTATTGCTATTGCGGCCATTAAGGGGGTGCACTATTGCTATTGGGGCTATTAAGGGAGTGCACTATTGGTTTTTGGGTCATTAAGGAGGCACACTATTGCTATTGGGGCCATTAAAGGGTGCACTATTGCTATTGGGGCAATTAAGAGGGCGCATTATTGCTATTGGGGTGATTAAGGGGCGCATTATTTTTATTGGGGCTATTAAGGAGGCACATTATTGCTATTGGGGCCATTTAGGAGGCGCATTATTGCTATTAGGGCCATTAAGAGGGCGCACTATTGCTATTGGGGCCAATTAAGGGAGTGCACTCTCACTATTGGGGCCATTAAGGAGGTGCACTATTGCTATTGGGGCCATTAAAGTGGCGCACTATTGCTTTTGGGGCTATTAAGGATGCGCACTATTGCTATTGGGGCCATTAAGAGGGCCCACTATTGCTATTGGGGTCGTTAAGGGGGCGCATTATTGCTATTGGGGTAATTAAAGGGGCGCACAATTGCTATTTGGGCCATTGAGAGGGCTCACTGTTGCTATTGAGGCCCTTAAGGGATTGCACTCTTGCTTTTGGGGCCATTTATGGGGCGCACTATTGCTATTAAGAAGGTGCATTATTGCTATTGGGACATTTAGGGGTGCACTATTGCTATTGGGGACATTAAAGGTGTGCACTATTGATATTGGGGCCATTAAGGGGGCACACTATTGCTACTGGGGCCATTAAGAGGGCATACTATTGCTATTGGGGTCGTTAAGGAAGCGCACTTTTGCTATTGTGGCCATTAAGGGGCGCACTATTGCTATTGGGGCCCTTAAGGGGGTGCAGTATTGTTATTGGGTGCACTCTTGCTTTTGCGGTCATTAAGGGGGCGCACTATTGCTGTTGAGGCTATTAAGAAGGTGCACTATTGCTATTGGGACATTATGGGGGCGCACTATTGCTATTGGGGCCATTAAGGGGTACACTATTGCCATTGGGGCCATTAGGGAGGTGCACTGTTGCTATTGGGACCATAAAGGGGGCACACTATTGGTATTGGGGCCATTAAGGGGGCACACTATTGCTATTGGGGCCATTAAGGGGGCACACTATTGCTATTCGGGCCATTAAGGGGGTACACCATTACTGTTGGGGCTATTTAGGAGGTGCACTATTGCTGCTGGGGCCAAAGGTGGCAACCCTAACTACTAATGACTTATCCAGCAGGAAGTAGCGGCAGGATTACATCTTCATCTTTAAATCGAGCTTCATTTGTTGGCTGCTACGTTGTGGCTTCCAGGTGTTGTATGTTTCTGTAGCAAATGGAAGACCCCCTAAGAAGAAATGTAGAAATTTCATGAGAAAATATGCTGTTAGAGGATTCTGAATGCCTGATCTATGAAACACAACACACGAGCCGCCTGTATGCAGGTGACCCTTTATAGCCGGGGAAGGCCATAGATTGTAAGCTCTTCTGGGCAGGGATCTCTTGGTACTATTGTATTGTCCTTTTGTACAGCGCTGTGTAGTATGTTCGCACTTGATAATTACAGAATAATAGTAATTATATCGCCCCTTTGTGTTTCTCTTCTGTTCCTGCTGGTTTATGGGATTTGTACTAATCATTTGACGACTTATAAAACTGATCTCTCAGGCGCTTATCCATACTGACAATGGGAGATTTATGGCCTCATCTAAAGTAGGTCGTCTTTGTTGCCCATAACAACCAATCACAACGCAGCTTTCACTGATTACGCCGCAGTTTTATCTCTATTATATAGGGACATTTTTGCTATCTGCTGTGAGTCCCTACTGAGGACCCGTTACTGTGGCTGACGGAGGAGGCTGTTACTTAGATTATGTGTAATGTACGGCATTGCGGTCTGTAGTTGCCCCCATTATACAATGTACAGGGCAGGGTGGTCGTTACATACACAATCAGAATTGTATCATTCTCTCATATTTCTACTATTTCCAGATCTTTCAGTAATTTGCATTAATCACATTTTAGTTACTTCATATAATAAATCTCCTCGCCCTCCAGTTAGCGTGTTTTATTTTATTTTTCCAACTTCTGACTTATCGTCTCTCTGTTTACATTCAGGTCTACATACCCTCTCCCTCTAACTGACTGTACCAAAATGGCTGCTGCGACCATGGAAACAATGCCTGTACTGGCTCTCTGACTGTCCTCTGGATAGAGAACATTTTGTGGCGGGGTATGGCTGCCGTTAACTTTGATGGCCTAATTTATCAAATCTGTCCTTGTTGCTCGTAGTAACCAATCACAGCTCGGCTCTTATTCCTTATACTGCTGAGGTAAAATGAAAGCTGTGCTGTGATTGGTTGCTAGGGGCAACAAAGATTTCCGTGTACTCTTTGGAATGGGTGTAGCAAGGGGCTTCCATGGATGTACAGAGTGCCCCCAATATTGGATACCAGGAGGGGCACCAACAGACCCCAGCCGGGGTATTTACACCTGAGATGGGGCAGGGAATTAAATCTTTGGCCTTGGTGACAGAAATCCTAGCTACAGCTAGATGTTAGTATGACCTTCACTGCACCTTCATCTTGGCGGGAGTTCGTTCTTCATCTTCATATTTTATGGCAACAGATGACTGGCGGACGATCTGTTCTCCTCGGGTGGCAGATGGAAATGATGCGCAATGGAATGTTAACGGCTAGTAGAACACGCAGGAGGCGGGGCTTATCCATTGTGACAATGGGAGATTTATGACACGTTTTAAAAGAACAATTGTCTTTGTTGCCCCTAGCAACCAATCACAATGCAGCTGTCATTGCATATTATGCTATTGACAACTGAAAGCTGCTTGTTCTTTCAGACGGTTTTCATAAATCTCAATAATGTTTTACAAGCAGATTTTGCTGCAGAATTCCTGTGTATTTGCTTAAGCCAAAATCCACAACAATTCTACGGGCATGCGGATTTGGGTGCAGGTTTTTTTGTCTCCTATGAAAGCACCCTCACATTGTAGAACAAGTCAGATTTGCCACTGATGAGTCTAGGAATGCTTGTCGACAATCTCTCTTGAAGCTGTAACTCTTGCCATATTATTTGTCATCCCAATGTCCCAAGCGGAGCGACACATGATTACTGAAACTGCAATGGAGAAATATGTTACAATACTGTGGACACGAAAAAAATCAATGACTGCAATAACATTATTTTGTGTTTTAGTGCCAATTCACATGGCCGTATATTCAGGCCATGTGCTCTCCATGCATTCCATGGACTGTGCACAATCCCATAACAGCTTATGAGGCTGCCCCATTTTTCACATAGACTGATGTAGTTACATGCTCTGTGTCTTGCTACAACCTGCACTGTATTCCCCTGGGATAATTTATCAATCATACCGTGTTTCCCCCAAAATTAGACCTACACTGAAAATAAGGCCTGCCCTGATTTTTGGCTATTTTTTGGTGAGGATTCAAATACAAGCACTACCCCGTAAATAACCCTTCACAGAATAGACTTATAAAATAAAAGATCAATTTTTATTTAATATCAGACAGCAGGAGTTTAGCTGGATAGAACTCTGAACCACTAGCTTTTCAATGTGGAACAGCATGTGTCAAGATGGCTTCTAAATTCTTGGATGAATGATGTATTTTTATGACAGGTTAGAGACTGAAGATTTGTCGGATCGATGCGTATTTATTAGAGATGAGCGAGTATACTCGCTAAAGGCAATTGCTCGAGCGAGCATTGCCTTTAGCGAGTATCTCGCCGCTTGATACTGAAGGTTCGGGTGACGGTGCGGGGGAGCGGTGAGTAGCGGCAGTCAGCAGGAGGGAGCGAGGGGGAGAGAGGGAGAGAGAGATTTCCCCTCCGTTCCGCCCCGCTCTCCCCCGCAGCTCCCTGCCCGCTGCCGGCACCCGAACCTTCAGTCTCGAGTGGGGAGATACTCGCTAAAGGCAATGCTCGCTCGAGCAATTGCCTTTAGCGAGTATACTCGCTCATCTCTAGTATTTATGCAACCAACTCTGTAGTAAATAAGGCTCAGAACTGGACCCTAGCAAACTAATAGAAACATTTATACTCAAGCTCCAAGTCTAACGCCTCAGACTCTCAATAGCATTTAGTTAAGTCCACACAAATCAGTCTGTCATGAGGACGAGACCGATAGAGTATAGATTAGACCATTATCTCCAGCTAGTACTGGTTTCCAGGAATAAAGATGTGTATTCTCCTAGGTGATACCAGTAAACAGTTCAGGATTAGTTGGTACTACCGTGTTTCCCCAATAATTAGACCTACCCCGGGGTAGGTGCCCCGAGGCTGTCGGGCTGCATTGGCAGCACCATGTATTTTCAGGTGAGGGGGAGCGATGTAGCTACTAAAATTAGCTGTGGATACCTACGGTGTGGATTTTGATGCTGGTTTATGCTTGTATGCAGAAATGCTGCAGAATTTGCTGCTGAATTTTCATGATTGTGCTATGGATAGTAAATCAATCAGTGTTGCAGATTTGAGAGTGGATTTCACCATTTGCAATGCAACACAGATGGATATGGATTTTGTAACTGCAGATTTGCGGTGGATTTTCCAATGCCTAAAATCTGCAGCAGATACAGCCTGTGTGCACATACTCTTGCACATACATATACACACTATAGGAGTCCAGTCCCGAAAGTGTCCACTAGTACGGTACTTGAGTGCAGGCTGTTTGGGAAACTGTTCCCTGTCTAGTCTGATAAGACTGTGCAACAATTTTTTTAAAGTTTTCGTCACAGAAAGTAATTGATATGTTTCTGTAAAATTAAAGCATGCTGATTACACTGGTAAAACTGAATAATAGCAGCAAGGCTCATTTTCTAGTTATTTAACCTCTTAGTAACCAAGCATTTTTCACGTAAAAAAACCCCCGTAATTCCGTTATTTATCCATCAACATAGCTGTATGAGGGCTTGTCTTTTGCGGGACGAGTTGTGTTTTTCAATGGCGCTATTTAATGTACCATGTAAGGTACTGAAAAACGTTAAAAAAAATGCTAAGTGGAGTAAATAAAAAATTCCGCCATCTTTCGGTGCATCTTGTTTCTATGGCCCACAAACTGCAACAAAAATGACATGATAACTTTATTCTATGGCTCAGTACAATTACTGCAATACCAATTTTTTTTTCCTGCTATCTTCTGCGCGCAATAACTTTTAACATTTTTCCGTCCACATAGTTGTGCAAGGGCTCATTTCTTGCAAGATGTCCCGTAGTTTGCGTTAGTACCATCTTGGAATACATATGACTTTCTGATCACTTTTTATTGTATTTTTTCTTGGAGATAGATTGACCAAAAAAGTGCATTTCTGGTGGTCTTAATTTTTTTTAATGACTTTCATTGTGCGGGGTAAATAATGCATTACTTTAATAGATCGGACTTTTACGGACGCAGTGATACCAAACATGTATTTTTGTTTTATGACTTTGATTCTTTTATTTAGTCAAACCAATGGCCTGTAAAACACAGTTCATTAATTACAACTTACTGGTGGAGGATCCGCAGTGTTTCCACCACGTGGAACCATACCCTATATGTTACATAAACCTACCCTTATAGTGCTCAGTTAGCACGCGGTGTGTTACAGTGATTGTGAAATAATTGCGCAATCACTTTTATTATTCTTTTTATTAAGCAAGGTTTATGGCGAGCCACTGGATTAATTGTATAGACAGATTTCCAAAAAATACAATACAATGGCAATTGGATTACATTATTCCCCATAATTGGAAAACCTTATGTGGCAGAAAAAAACGGATATCATATTTGAATTCAGCGCACTAAAGTTACTATAACCCGGCTATCTGCTTATCTGTGACAAAAATTGTGTTGCACAGTGTGATTAGTAAACTTGAAATGTGTGCACACATGCTGTAACAGTAGAAGAGGCAGAGATGGCCTTTGCACAGTGTCCGCAGATTTGTAAACCTGTGAATGAATAGGAGTATAATGTGAATACGGTCCATTTTCCATAGCTAGAAAAAATGTCTCAGCATCCCAGTTACTACAGAAGCTCAATAGCTAACAGGCAGTGGATTGCAGAAATGCTGGAAGGAAGACCCCCAGTGGCAGCCACTTTAGCCTTGCATTCACTGCCTTTCCACTGAGCTATCACAAAATGTTGGAACCAAGTATGACTCTTTTTTTTTAATGCATGATAAGGAAAACTCAACCCAAAAAATGCAATAATTATTTTTTGTTTTTGCAGAGACTTAGTAAGACATCTATTAATTTTTCATGCACAAAGGCTTCTGTAGCCTTTAAGCAATGGCTTTTTTTCTGCTCACTCTGTGGAATGTTTGGCTTATAGTCTTTCTAGACAGATACTTCCATCTCTGTCGTGGATCTTTGGCGCTCCTTCGGCATTAACATTGATGTTGAATCTTTGATGTATGCCATAGTTGCCTGGTCTGTGAGTTTTTGTGGGCAGCCTTTTCTTGTTAGGTTTGTATTTGTGCCACATTGTTTCCATTTTGTCATAATGGATTTAATTGTGCTCCGTGGTATGTTCAAAGTTTGAGAGATGGTTTTTTTTATAACCCAACCCTGATGTATACTCCTCCACAACTTTGTTTGTGACTTGGTCTACATGTTGCCTGCTTAGTGGTAACTTGGGGGGTGGGTTTTCAGAACAAGTGTATTTATGACATGTGACAGATCATACAACTTTTCGGTTTTTCTTTTCTAAACAGGTTTTTTTCCATTGTAACAATTTGGACTTTTAGGGACAGGTGTATTTATTCTGATGATATGTGACCGATCATGCTTAAGTCCTATTGATTTTTTTTAATGGGAGTTATCAAAACAGCGAAGAGCTTGCAGCATGGCTATTTCCGTAATTCTGACCATGCCTGGCCACTGCATTAAGGAGGTTTTCAGGGACTCTTAATATTGATGAGGAATCCTTAAGATAAGCCATAAATATCTGATTGGTGGGGGTTCGCTACTCGGCTGTTTACAGAGACCTCTTTGGTGCTCGACAAGCTCCGCGGCCTCTTCATTGCATAACAGGCAGAGCTCTGTAGATTTCATAGTGGCAGTACAGTGATCCCTCGCTATATCGCAGTTCAATGATTGCAGCTTCAGTGCATTGCGGATTTTAGATAGACCATATATAATTCTGTTTTCTCAGAGTTTTTTGCTATATCGTGGAATTTTGCGGTACATACAGGAAATACAGTACGCCACTAGGGCTTGCCAACGCGAGATTGTACACAGCACACAAGGGTTTTTTGTGAGTCCCACCTCTGGAACTCACACCCATCAGGCACTTTTGACATATCCTGTGTGTATTTCATAAAAGTTGATATGCGAATATCCATTTCAGTTAAATCAATAAACATGCCCCCAAAGGGGTCAATAGCCTTTAAAGCGTATGGTTAGGCCAAGCAAGGGTTGTCTCAAATACTATTGAAAGTCAAAGATCCTGGACTAACCATTATTCTCTTTTCTCCGTATAGTTTGATGGATCAGTCTGAGCTAAGGCCTTCCTAAATTAATTTTCATTTTGCCATAAATGACTTTAAATGTATGGTTAGTGGTAACATTTTACATTGTCTGTAAAGGGTAATTTACCCTTTAGAAATAAGTTTTCACTTGTAAATAAAAGCCCTTTAGTTTTCTCCTCCCAGTTTGTTAAATGGTTATTTTTTTCCCCTTGAGTATTTTTTTTGTATATATTCTTTATTTTTCACCATTGAGTATTTTTTTAATAATATCAATTGGGGATTTTTTTTCACAGGTCTAAATTTAAAAATGAAATGGCTCACATGGACCAACAGGGTGGTGGATCTCGATATGTCATGGGATCAGGTAATGTGCATGCTCGCCCCAAAGGGAACATGAATTCTAGAGATGAGCGAGCACCAAAATGCTCGGGTGCTCGTTACTTGGGACGAACTTTTCGCGATGCTCGAGGGTTCGTTTCGAGTAACGAACCCCATTGAAGTCAATGGGCGACCCGAGCATTTTTGTATTTCGCCGATGCTCGCTAAGGTTTCCTTGTGTGAAAATCTGGGCAATTCAAGAAAGTGATGGGAACGACACAGCAACGGATAGGGCAGGCGAGGGGCTACATGTTGGGCTGCATCTCAAGTTCACAGGTCCCACTATTAAGCCACAATAGCGGCAAGAGTGGGCCCCCCCCTCCCAAAAACGTTTACTTCTGAAAAGCCCTCATTAGCATGGCATACCTTAGCTAAGCACCACACTACCTCCAACAAAGGACAATCACTGCCTGCATGACACTCCGCTGCCACCTCTCCTGGGTTAGATGCTGCCCAACCGCCCCCCCTCCCCCCCACAGCGCACACCAAAGTGTCCCTGCGCAGCCTTCAGCTGCCCTCATGCCACACCACCCTCATGTCTATTTAGAAGTGCGTCTGCCATGAGGAGGAACCGCAGGCACACACTGCAGAGGTTGGCATGGCTAGGCAGCGACTCTCTTTAAAAGGGGCGGGGCGATAGCCCACAATGCTGTACAGAAGCAATGAGAAATACAATCCTGTGCCACCGCCATCAGGAGCTGCACACGTGGGCATAGCAATGGGGAACCTATGTGTCACACACTATTCATTCTGTCAAGGTGTCTCTGCATGCCCCAGTCAGACCTGGCTTTTTAATTCATAGACACAGGCAGGTACAACTCCCTATTGTGAAGTCCCTGTGGACCGACAGCATGGGTGGCTCCCTGGAACCCACCGGCGGTACATAAAAATATCCCATTGCATTGCCCAACACAGCTGAGGTAGTAATGTCGTGCTTAATGCAGGTGGGCTTCGGCCCACACTGCATGCCCCAGTCAGACTGGGGTTCTTTACAAGTGGAAACAGAAGCATTTATAAGTCCCTGTCGACCGACAGCATGGGTGGCTCCCTGGAACCCACCGGCGGTACATAAAAATATCCCATTGCATTGCCCAACACAGCTGAGGTAGTAATGTCGTGCTTAATGCAGGTGGGCTTCGGCCCACACTGCATGCCCCAGTCAGACTGGGGTTCTTTACAAGTGGAAACAGAAGCATTTATAATTCCCTGTGGACCCACAGCATGGGTGGCTCCCTGGAACCCACCGGCGGTACATAAAAATATCCCATTGCATTGCCCAACACAGCTGAGGTAGTAATGTCGTGCTTAATGCAGGTGGGCTTCGGCCCACACTGCATGCCCCAGTCAGACTGGGGTTCTTTACAAGTGGAAACAGAAGCATTTATAAGTCCCTGTCGACCGACAGCATGGGTGGCTCCCTGGAACCCACCGGCGGTACATAAAAATATCCCATTGCATTGCCCAACACAGCTGAGGTAGTAATGTCATGCTTAATGCAGGTGGGCTTCGGCCCACACTGCATGCCCCAGTCAGACTGGGGTTCTTTACAAGTGGAAACAGAAGCATTTATAATTCCCTGTGGACCCACAGCATGGGTGGCTCCCTGGAACCCACCAGCGATACACAAAAATATCCCATTGCATTGCCCAACACAGCGGATGTAACGTCAGCTGTAATGCAGGTGGGCTAAAAATTCATTTGATTACACTGTAGGCGAGGGCCCACAAAAATTGCTGTATCAACAGTACTAATGTACATCCAAAAAATTGGCCATGGCCAACCAAGAGGGCAGGTGAAACCTATTAATCGCTTTGGTTAATGTGGCTTAAGTGGTAACTAGGCCTGGAGGCAGCCCAGTTTAACTAAAAATTGGTTCAAGTTAAAGTTTCAACGCTTTTAAGAGCATTGAAACATATAAAAATTGTTTAGAAAAATTATGAGTGAGCCTTGAGGCCCTAAGAAAAATTGCCCGTTCAGCGTGATTACGTGAGGTTTCAGGAGGAGGAGCAGGAGGAGGAGGAGGAATATTAGACACAGATTGATGAAGCAGAAATGTCCCCGTTTTGGATGGTGAGAGAGAACGTAGCTTCCATCCGCGGGTGCAGCCTACGTATTGCTTACGTATCGCTGCTGTCCGCTGGTGGAGAACAGAAGTCTGGGGAAATCCAGGCTTTGTTCATCTTGATGAGTGTTAGCCTGTCGGCACTGTTGGTTGACAGGCGGGTACGCTTATCTGTGATGATTCCCCCAGCCGCACTAAACGCCCTTTCCGACAAGACGCTAGCCGCAGGACAAGCAAGCACCTCCAGGGCATACAGCGCTAGTTCAGGCCATGTGTCCAGCTTCGACACCCAGTAGTTGTAGGGGGCAGAGGCGTCACGGAGGACGGTCGTGCGATCGGCTACGTACTCCCTCACCATCCTTTTACAGTGCTCCCGCCGACTCAGCCTTGACTGGGGAGCGGTGACACAGTCTTGCTGGGGAGCCATAAAGCTGTCCAGGCCCTTAAAGACTGTTGCACTGCCTGGGCTGTACATGCTGCTCGATCTCCGCACCTCCCCTGCTACCTGGCCCTCGGAACTGCGCCTTCTGCCACTACCGCTGTCGGATGGGAATTTTACCATCAGCTTGTCCGCCAGGGTCCTGTGGTATAGCAACACTCTCGAACCCCTTTCCTCTTCGGGAATGAGAGTGGGAAGGTTCTCCTTATAGCGTGGGTCGAGCAGTGTGTACACCCAGTAATCCGTAGTGGCCAGAATGCGTGTAATGCGAGGGTCACGAGAAAGGCATCCTAACATGAAGTCAGCCATGTGTGCCAGGGTACCTGTACGCAACACATGGCTGTCCGCACTAGGAAGATCACTTTCAGGATCCTCCTCCTCCTCCTCCTCCTCCTCCTCCTCAGGCCATACACGCTGAAATGATGACAGGCAAGCGGCATGGGTACCGTCAGCAGTGGGCCAAGCTGTCTCTTCCCCCTCCTCCTCATCCTCCTCATGCTCCTCCTCCTCCTCCTGAACGCGCTGAGATATAGACAGGAGGGTGCTCTGAATATCCAGCGACATACTGTCTTCCCCCGGCTCGGTTTCCGAGCGCAAAGCGGCTGCCTTTATGGTTTGCAGGGAACTTCTCAAGATGCATAGCAGAGGAATGGTGACGCTAATGATTGCAGCATCGCCGCTCACCACCTGGGTAGACTGCTCAAAGTTTCGAAGGACCTGGCAGATGTCTGCCAACCAGGCCCACTCTTCTGAAAAGAATTGAGGAGGCTGACTCCCACTGCGCCGCCCATGTTGGAGTTGGTATTCCACTATAGCTCTACGCTGCTCATAGAGCCTAGCCAACATGTGGAGCGTCGAGTTCCACCGTGTGGGCACGTCGCACAGCAGTCGGTGCACTGGCAGATTAAACCGATGTTGCAGGGTGCACAGGGTGGCAGTGTCCGTGTGGGACTTGCGGAAATGTGCGCAGAGCCGGCGCACCTTTACGAGCAGGTCTGACAAGCGTGGGTAGCTTTTCAGAAAGCGCTGAACCACCAAATTAAAGACGTGGGCCAGGCATGGCATGTGCGTGAGGCTGCCGAGCTGCAGAGCCGCCACCAGGTTACGGCCGTTGTCACACACGACCATGCTGGAGGCTCAGCGGCGCAAGCCAACGGTCAGTCTGCTCTGTCAGACCCTGCAGCAGTTCGTGGGCCGTGTGCCTCCTATCTCCTAAGCTGAGTAGTTTCAGCACGGCCTGCTGACGCTTGCCCACCGCTGTGCTGCCACGCCGCACGACACCGACTGCTGGCGACGTCCTGCTGCTGCTGACACATCTAGATTGCGAGACAGAGGTTGAGGAGGAGGAGGAGGAGGAGGGTGCTTTAGTGGAGGAAGCATACACCGCCGCAGATACCACCACCGAGCTGGGGCCCGCAATTCTGGGGGTGGGTAGGACGTGAGCGGTCCCAGGCTCTGACTCTGTCCCAGCCTCCACTAAATTAACCCAATGTGCCGTCAGGGAGATGTAGTGGCCCTGCCCGCCTGTGCTTGTCCACGTGTCCGTAGTTAAGTGGACCTTGCCACTAACCGCATTGGTGAGGGCGCGTACAATGTTGCGGGAGATGTGGTCGTGCAGGGCTGGGACGGCACATCGGGAAAAGTTGTGGCGACTGGGAACTGAGTAGCGCGGGGCCGCCGCCGCCATCATAGCTTTGAAAGCCTCCGTTTCCACAACCCTATACGGCAGCATCTCAAGGCTGATAAATTTGGCTATGTGGACGGTTAACGATTGAGCGTGCGGGTGCGTGGCGGCGTACTTGCGCTTGCGCTCCAACACTTGCGCTAGCGACGGCTGGACTGTGCGGGGCGAGACATTGGTGGATGGAGCCGAGGACAGCGGAGGTGAGGGTGTGGGTGCAGGCCATGAGACGGTCGTGCCTGTGTCCTGAGAGGGGGGTTGGATCTCAGTGGCAGGTTGGGGCACAGGGGGAGAGGCAGCGGTGCAAACCGGAGGCGGTGAACGGCCTTCGTCCCACCTTGTGGGGTGCTTGGCCATCATATGTCTGCGCATGCTGGTGGTGGTGAGGCTGTTGGTGGTGGCTCCCCGGCTGATCTTGGCGCGACAAAGGTTGCACACCACTGTTCGTCGGTCGTCAGGCGTCTCGGTGAAAAACTGCCAGACCTTAGAGCACCTCGGCCTCTGCAGGGTGGCATGGCGCGAGGGTGCGCTTTGGGAAACACTTGGTGGATTATTTGGTCTGGCCCTGCCTCTACCCCTGGCCACCGCACTGCCTCTTGCAACCTGCCCTGCTGCTGCCCGTGCCTCCCCCTCTGAAGACCTGTCCTGTGTAGGCGTTGCACACCAGGTGGGGTCAGTCACCTCATCATCCTGCTGCTCTTCCTCCGAATCCTCTGTGCGCTGCTCCCTCGGACTTACTGCCCTTACTACTACCTCACTGCAAGACAACTGTGTCTCATCGTCATCGTCCTCCTCACCCACTGAAAGGTCTTGAGACAGTTGCCGGAAGTCCCCAGCCTCATCCCCCGGACACCGGGAACTTTCCAATGGTTGGGCATCAGTGACGATAAACTCCTCTGGTGGGAGAGGAACCACTGCTGCCCAATCTGAGCAGGGGCCCGAGAACAGTTCCTGGGAGTCTTCCCGCTCCTGAGCATGTGTCATTGTAGTGGAGTGAGGAGGCTGGGAGGAAGGAGGAGCAGCAGTGGACGGCGCAGAACTGTGGCTGGACGATAGGTTGCTCGAAGCACTTTCTGCCATCCAGGACAGGACCTGCTCACACTGCTCATTTTCTAATAAAGGTCTCCCGCGTGGACCCATTAATTGGGCGATGAATGTGGGGACGCCAGAAACGTGCCTCTCTCCTAATCGCGCAGCAGTCGGCTGCGACACACCTGGATCAGGAGCTCGGCCTGTGCCCACACCCTCACTTGGCCCTCCGCGTCCTCGGCCGCGTCCACGTCCTCTAGGTCTACCCCTACCCCTCAGCATGCTGTATTACCAGTGATTTGATTTCCCAGGCAGGAAAGAAATTGGCGCAAGGCTGCACTGAACCGTAGCTGGTTGCGTCTGATTTTTTTACGTTCTCCACGCAGCACACACGTACCCAGAGCCCTTAGGACTGACAGAGGCAGGGAAAATATACTTTCTTCCCTTTTGTTTAAAAGGATAGGCCCACTGCGTCTATTCACTGAATAATAAGTTTAATAACTGACACTGTGTTGCGGCCCTGCAAAAGTGTCACAGAACTTTACTGTTGCAGAGTTATTAACTGTGGCAGAGCAGGTATTTCCCAGGCAGGAAAGAAATTGGCGCAAGGCTGCACTCAACCGTAGCTGGTTGCGTCTGATTTTTTTACGTTCTCCACGCAGCACACACGTACCCAGAGCCCTTAGGACTGACAGAGGCAGGGCAAATATACTTTCTTCCCTTTTGTTTAAAAGGATAGGCCCACTGCGTCTATTCACTGAATAATAAGTTTAATAACTGACACTGTGTTGCGGCCCTGCAAAAGTGTCACAGAACTTTACTGTTGCAGAGTTATTAACTGTGGCAGAGCAGGTATTTCCCAGGCAGGAAAGAAATTGGCGCAAGGCTGCACTCAACCGTAGCTGGTTGCGTCTGATTTTTTTACGTTCTCCACGCAGCACACACGTACCCAGAGCCCTTAGGACTGACAGAGGCAGGGCAAATATACTTTCTTCCTTTTTGTTTAAAAGGATAGGCCCACTGCGTCTATTCACTGAATAATAAGTTTAATAACTGACACTGTGTTGCGGCCCTGCAAAAGTGTCACAGAACTTTACTGTTGCAGAGTTATTAACTGTGGCAGAGCAGGTATTTCCCAGGCAGGAAAGAAATTGGCGCAAGGCTGCACTCAACCGTAGCTGGTTGCGTCTGATTTTTTTACGTTCTCCACGCAGCACACACGTACCCAGAGCCCTTAGGACTGACAGAGGCAGGGAAAATATACTTTCTTCCCTTTTGTTTAAAAGGATAGGCCCACTGCGTCTATTCACTGAATAATAAGTTTAATAACTGACACTGTGTTGCGGCCCTGCAAAAGTGTCACAGAACTTTACTGTTGCAGAGTTATTAACTGTGGCAGAGCAGGTATTTCCCAGGCAGGAAAGAAATTGGCGCAAGGCTGCACTCAACCGTAGCTGGTTGCGTCTGATTTTTTTACGTTCTCCACGCAGCACACACGTACCCAGAGCCCTTAGGACTGACAGAGGCAGGGAAAATATACTTTCTTCCCTTTTGTTTAAAAGGATAGGCCCACTGCGTCTATTCACTGAATAATAAGTTTAATAACTGACACTGTGTTGCGGCCCTGCAAAAGTGTCACAGAACTTTACTGTTGCAGAGTTATTAACTGTGGCAGAGCAGGTATTTCCCAGGCAGGAAAGAAATTGGCGCAAGGCTGCACTCAACCGTAGCTGGTTGCGTCTGATTTTTTTACGTTCTCCACGCAGCACACACGTACCCAGAGCCCTTAGGACTGACAGAGGCAGGGCAAATATACTTTCTTCCCTTTTGTTTAAAAGGATAGGCCCACTGCGTCTATTCACTGAATAATAAGTTTAATAACTGACACTGTGTTGCGGCCCTGCAAAAGTGTCACAGAACTTCACTGTTGCAGAGTTATTAACTGTGGCAGAGCAGGTATTTCCCAGGCAGGAAAGAAATTGGCGCAAGGCTGCACTCAACCGTAGCTGGTTGCGTCTGATTTTTTTACGTTCTCCACGCAGCACACACGTACCCAGAGCCCTTAGGACTGACAGAGGCAGGGCAAATATACTTTTTTCCCTTTTGTTAAAAAAGAAAAGGCCCACTGCGTCTATTCAATGACTAATAACTGTGTTGTGGCCCTGCCTACACAATTCTGTGCCTGTAGTATCAATGGAGGGTGCAATGCTCTGCACCGCCGATTTTGAGAAAAAAAAAAAAAAAAGCAACACAGCTAACAGCAGCCTGCACAGTACTCCACACAGTTAAATGTGGCCCTAGAAAGGACCGTTGAGGTTCTTGAAGGCTACACTCACTCCTAACACTCTCCCTGCCTAAGCACCAATTCTGTCCCTAATACCGGGTGCAATGCTCTGCACTGCCGATGTTGAGAAAAAAAAAAAATTAGCAACACAGCTAACAGCAGCCTGCACAGTACTCCACACAGTTAAATGTGGCCCTAGAAAGGACCGTTGAGGTTCTTGAAGGCTACACTCACTCCTAACACTCTCCCTGCCTAAGCACCACTTCTGTCCCTAATACCGGGTGCAATGCTCTGCACTGCCGATTTTGAGAAAAAAAAAAATGTCTCCACTGCTAACAGCAGCCTGCACACACGTAGATGTGGCCCTAAGAAGGACCGTTGGGGTTCTTGAAGCCTACACTCACTACAAACACTCTCCCTACAGCAACTCCAATAGAACAGCACTTTCCCTCAGCTAACTCACAAGACATCTGAGGCGAGCCGCGGGAGGGGCCGACTTTTATACTCGGGTGACATCTGATCGCCCCAGCCACTCACAGCAGGGGGGTGGTATAGGGCTTGAACGTCACAGGGGGAAGTTGTTATGCCTTCCCTGTCTTTCAATTGGCCAGAAAAGCGCGCTAACGTCTCAGAGAGGATACTGAAAGTAACCGGAACACCGCGTGGTACTCGTTACGAGTAACGAGCATCCCGAACACCGTAATATTCGCACGAATATCAAGCTCGGACGAGTACAGGCGCTCATCTCTAATGAATTCATAAACTGATCACATGTAACAACCCTTTCAGGACCAAGGGTAGGAGGGCTTATGCTGCAGTAGACATTCTAGGGTGGAATATCTTTTTGTTACATAATCTAACAATATGTTTTGTTTTTGTGGAACATTTTGGCCTTTCTTATAGATTTAAAAAAGGAACCTCTATTTCTTCAATTCATCTTGAGTTTTATAGGCAAAATGGACACAATTTGGAAAAAATGCAGCTTTGGTTCTCTTCCCTTGTACACTAATGGAGTTGGTATAACAAATTATATTTACTACATAACCGACCAATTGAAATCAATGCGCTATATTCTTTGCCTATTGCGTACGTTAATACGCCAGTCTGAATCCCCCCAATACAGTATTCTGCACTCATGCTCAGGTATAAACACTGTAGAGCCTGCGGCCCCTTCAGTCAGATGATCAGCGGGGACCCTGAGCACCTATCAATTTTACAAGGTTGAATAACCTGCCTCTTATGTGTTAGTAACACAGTATGTAAGGCCGAAAAAAAAGATGCATGCAGGGTTCATACAGGCTCTTAAAAAAAAATCTCCAAGACATTTCCATGACAAAATCTTGATTTTCAAGGACGCTCCTGGAACTCAGAATACAGTCAAAGGTTTATTGTTTTATATACAAAAATAAGACACACCCTGCTAAGTCAAGCTATAAGCTATTTCCGAGAGGTCGGTTGAGAACAAAACTTCAATGCACTTTAAAATCTGAGATATTTTTTGTATTTTTAAGACTGAGTATTGAGATTCTTGTGTCTTTTTAGTTATGTTTATCCAAAACAATTTCTTTATTACGTCTTAAGTACACTCTATACACACTTTGAAGCAGAGGGACACTTAAAAAAAATATGTAAAGTTTAAGTGAACTGCTGGCAGAACAATAGTTCACTTAAATATTACAGAAGCTATACCCCCCCCCCCTATAGCAGAATTTAATTAAGCGAGTTTGCCAGCAGCTTTGTTTTTAAAAGACTTTATTCTCAGATAGAAAACTTGATTTACAAACTCAATGAGCGCTGTGTACTAAAAGATGAAAGTGGAAGTGTAACTTCCACTATGGGAGTCTGGGAGTCACATGACAGCCAGGATTCCCTGCTATAGCAGAGCTGCAGGGTTGTACTATACCCTACCCAGCTCTGCCAGTGACTAATTTCACTACAGGGATCGTTTTCCCCTGTAACTGGGGCTCCTATGGATGCCTCAGCTACAGTGGAAACATGTCAAATAAAAAAAACAAAAACATGTGAATGTCCCCCAGAGGTCTCATATGACGTCATGGGGGACATAGATAGTAAAAAGAATAGTTACATAAATAAAACAAAATTACGGAACAATATACTGTATATACTCAAGTATTAGCCGACCCAAGTATAAACCGAGTCAATAAGTTTTAGCACAAAATAATGGTAAAACTTATTGACTAGAGTACAAACTAGGTAAGAAAACCCCTGTAATACTCACCTCCCAGCCAGCGTCTGTGTCCCCGTCACAATGGTCTTCCCGGCGGTGCGGCAAGTGGCTTGAGAATTCTCCTCGCTGTCATCTCCCTGCTCGGCTTTGAATTCCCCCACCGTCAGCACTGTGATTGGATCGAGCGCCAGCAAATCACAGCTGAAGCTCAATAAACCAATGACAGCCATTCAGTGATGTCATTCACTGAATAGCTGTGAATGATCGAGCGCTGGCTATAATTGGCTGGCGCTCAGTCCAATCACAGCGCTGATGGCGGGGGAATTCAAAGCAGAGCAGGGAGATGACAACTGGGAAAATTCTCAAGCAGCACCTGCACCGCCAGGGAGACCATCATGCTGGGGACACAGACCCGGCTGGGAGGTGAGTATTGCAGGTTTTTTTTTTTTTACCTCACTCAAGTATAAGCCGAGGGGAGCTTTTTCAGCATAAAAAACTCGGCTTATACTTGAGTATATACAGTATAGATAAAAAAGAAAATAACCCAAAGCCGACGCCAACCAAAACCATCGCTACATGCGCCCTGTAATCAAAAACCATCCATATTATATATCAAATTGTCCAAAAAAAATGAGGAATTCGTTCCCATACTTTATTTTAGCGTAAATATACTAATTAAAAAATAAATAAATAACTAGAAATGTTAAAACAATAATTTTTTTTAGCTTTTTACCCTCAATAAAACTAAAAAACGGAAAAAAAAGTCAGTGAAAAAGATTAAAGAAAAAGAGAATCGCTCTATGTGTCACAGAAAAAAAATTCTGCAAAAATAACTTTGGTAGCTTAAGGTCTCGTTCTTAAGCTACAAAACAGCCTGGTCCTTAAGGGGTGAAATAGGTGTTATTGCTATTCACATTATGTAACAAATCTCAAAAGTGTATTTCTAGAAAGTTTTGGAGTACAAAGTAATACACTATTTCAAGTCTCTTTCAAAAGTGCATCAGATCTGTGCAACAGTTTCATGTTTAGCTTAATCACAGCTGAAACAAAGTGATCCGACCCAATCAGATCTTCTGCAATAATGTTGATGGCATCTTTGCTTCCTCCTGGATATTGCCTCTGTACCCACTCGTACAAAGATGGAAGTTTAGGTAAAGTTAGTCTTTTCATAGAACCAAATGGATGTTTTAGGATGTAAGACATGTTCTCCGTAAAATTAAGTCCAGCCACAAAAAATCCATCTATTAAAGAAAAAAAAGACATAAATTTTAGAATCTTGCTTTGCTCTAAGTAAGGGCAAGTTCAGTTGGCGGAATGCATTGGGGAGTTCCATCTTTAAAAACAGTCACAATCCACATCTTTCTGATGTGTTTTTTGGCACAAATTCAGCCCAGTCAATGGGTAACGTTTTTGACGTGGAAAAGCATGCATCAAGTGGTAACATGTCACTTCCTGACGCTGAAACACAATTTTCTGCGTACAAATTCTGCACACATTTTGCCTGTTGACAGACAAAACACAGTTTTTAGAGTCTGAATTCATGCTAAAGAAAACTGCGATAAATTCTACTGTCTGAACATAGACATATGGCTTTTGATACGGATATGTTCCACATAAAACATTGAGGCGCATGTATAAGCACCCTTACGCCAACAGCAGATTTGCAATAACGCCTTCACCATTGTGATTCCGCCCTTAAAATCCACATAGGAATCAGGGGCGTAACTAAAGGCTCAAGGGCCCAAGTGCAAAAATTCTGCTGCCCCACCACCCCCACCCGTCTCTATCTGTACCTATACCCAGAGGCGTAACTTGAGGATTTGGGGCCCCAATGCAAAATCTGTAACAGGGCCCCTCAACTATAATACTTTACTCATACTACTAGGCTCCCTATATGGAGAAGACAGGTCTAATTAGCCCCCTAAGGGTCCTGGGCTCAGGTGCAACTGCATCCCCTATAGTTACACCCCTGATAGGAACATATCCACATCAAAGTCTGCATATCTATTGTGGATTTTTTTGAACATTACATTTTTATTAAAATGCAGTTTTCCATGTACAAGTACAAAAATACTTTTATAACAGAAAATAAAATGCGTCTTTTACATATTCTTGAAACTTGACATACAAATACTTTTGTATTAGTCTTATTTTTTTTAAGCGAGGTTCATCTTGTGGATAGGAAAAGGGAAGGCTCGGGGAAGTGGGGGTGGAACCAGGAATGTTGTTCAAGAGAAGTACAAGACTGAGGGTATGGGGGAGGGGACCAGGATAAAAATAAAATCAAATAAAGATTCCCAACTTGGTTTCCTCTGTTTAGCTTGTACCATTTTAAGTTACTTTGCTTTGTTGTGGAGTAAGCTTGATATTTCAGTTTTCAAATTTTGCACATTTAGGAGTGTGACCCGCTGGTTACTTAGGGCCATTGTGGGAACAGGGCATTCCAACCTCTCCATAAGTCCTCATGGTTACTTAGTAGAGATGAGCGAGCACCAAAATGCTCAGGTGCTCGTTGCTCGAGTTGAACTCTTCGCGATGCTCGAGCGTTTGTTTCGAGTAACGAACCCCATTGAAGTCAATGGGCGACTCGAGCATTTTTGTATATTGCCGATGCTCGCTAAGGTTTTCATTTGTGCAAATCTACAAAACCTATGAAAGTGATGAAAACGACACAGATACGGATAGGGCAGGCGAGGGGCAACATGCTGGGCTGCATCTCAGGTTCCCAGGTCCCACTATTAAGCCACAATAGCGGCATGAGTGTGCCCCCCCCCTAACAATTTTTACTTCGGACAAACCCTCATTAGCAAGGCACACCTTACCTAAGCACCACACTACCTCCAACCAAGCACAAGCACTGCCTGCGGGACACACCGCTGCCTCTTCTCCTGGGTTACATGCTGCCCAACCCCCGCACGACCCTGCGTCCGCAGCACACACAAAAGTGTCCCTGCGCAGCCTTCAGCTGCCCTCATGCCACACGCTCAATTCATAGCCACACCACCCTCATGTCTATTTATAAGTGCGTCTGCCATGAGGAGGAATTGGAGGCACACAATGCAGAGGGTTGGCAGGGCCAGGTAGCGACCCTCTTTAAAAGGGGGGGGGGCGATAGCCCACAATGCTGTAGAGAATCAATGAGAAATTGACGTTCGATCTTCATTCCAGACTTGCACCGCGCTGACGACATAGGCCTCGGCCCACAGCTTCAGCAATCGTAGGCATGAAGCGGACTTTGATGCTAGTTCATCTGCGACGGGCTCATTAAATCAGTTAGCTTTCCTTTCACCGCTCCAATGACTGGATTAGCAGGAAAAAGCTCCACAGCCCCAACCTGGCGTACTTGCACTTCCCCCGGGACATAAGCCTCGGCCAACAGCTTCAGCAATCGTAGGCAGGAAGCGGACTTTCACTGCACCCAGGACATAGGCCTCTGCACAAACCCTCAGCAATCGCGGGCCTAGAGCGGACTCCAATGCTAGCGTAGCTGTGCACGGCTCATTAGCGTTGTATCGCTCCTCTTGTTTGTCCCAATGCAGTGCCCCGGATACCTGAGCTAACATGAGATAAAGTGCAAGTTGGCTTCAGCCAACACTGGATGCCCTAGTCAGGCTGGGATTTTTTTAATAGTCACAGGCAGGTACAACTGCGCTCTGGGAAGTCTGTGTGCACCCACAGCATGGGTGGCTCCCTGGAACCCACCGACGGTACATAAATAAATTCTACTGCAGTGCCCCGGATAGCTGAGCTAACGTCAGATAAAATACAGGTTGGCTTTGGCCCACACTGCATGCCCTAGTCAGTCTGGCCTTTTTTCATAGTCACAGGCAGGTACAACTCCGCTATGGGAAATCTGTGTGCACCCACAGCATGGGTGGCCCCCTGGAACCCACCGACGGTACATAAATAAATCCCATTGCAGCATTGCAGTCAATGGAAGCCGTCCGTCACGCTATCTTCCGCTGTAGCACAGCGGAAGATAGTATGAAACCGCTTCCCAGCCTACCGCCAGCCGCGTCATATGACGTGTCCGTCGCGTCATGTGACGCTGTGGGCGTGTCATATGACGCTCTATTGTGCATCCGTGCCGAAGCGTTGTGCGGGACATAGGATGCCGGATCCGCAGGTAAGTATTGGGGTCTCTGGGGAGCACTGTGACGGGCTCCGCCGCGGAATTCCGCGGCGGAGCCCGTCACAGCCGTGTGAAGCCGGCCTTATAATGATATTAATGATGAACCAGAATATGATCACATTATGGATGTTATATACTGAATTTGTTTTGTATTTCTGCATTATCTATTGTAATCATGTAATATTTCTTATACACTACTAGCCATGAATTCCACCAGAATATTCTAACCACATATATTATGTCAGCCGGGGGACTTCCAGAGGTTTTCTTAACCGGACTAATATTTCACTATTTGGAGTGATGCATGCAGAATAAATATGGAGGAAATTAGACCATTCTGTTGTAGAAATTTGCAGTAAATCCACAAAGTGCACCTGGCCTTAAAGAAAAGAACTAGCTGCTTCTTGTAGGTGACAATCCCATCAAGAACTGGGCTGGCCGCCCACTGATCTTGTCTTGAAACATCTACTTGGGTGACAACAGCCCATATTTCATGATTTGGAGAAAAACGTATAATTAAACCATTCACACGTCAGTTTTTTAAACTGTTTAAGGAACAAACAGTTTGGAAGCAGAGAGCCATTAATGGTGATAACACTGAACGGTTTCATAAGAATAAGCTATCGACACGTCTGGTTTTAGAAAAAATCATTTTTATTCAAGTAGTTAGCAGATGTTTAATGATTTTAATAGCTATTCTATCCTACAAATTCCCACCCCCTCCTTCCCTATTCCACAAACTCCGATCACCTCCCTCCCTATTCTACAAACCGCCACCACCTCCCTCCCAAATCCAAAAACCCTGCCCCTTCCCCATATACCCTCTCAAAATTAACTTTCGAATTATTTAATACTACATTTCCTATAATGCTAAATTTCTATAACATTGTTGTGTTCGGAATTGCCTGTTCAGCAACTGCACTACCACAGCCAGACTTTGCGCTGGCTACTCTGAGTAGCAGAGACTAGGGACCGCAGGTTTTCACCCTTTAAACCCTATACAGGGATCTGGACTTCGCTGCTACGAATCCCTAGGTTGCATCTCCAGAGTAGTCGCTGACTGGTGGAGTAAACAGGCAACAAAGAAAACAACAAGCCCTAGAGTCAGTACTGGGTAATCAGTATAGCTAGGCAACAAGCTAAATCTGAATCTACAAAGAAAATCGGGATCAGTGAGTAAAACTACTTGCTATGATTGTTGCTCAAGGGCACGAAGGGGGAGCACTATCATTAGGCCAATAAGTGAGTGCACCATTACTATTGGGGTCACTATTGTTTGTGCACTATTATTTTTGGGGACATTATTACCATTGGGGCCACTATTTCGGGGTACTATTGCTATTGGGGCCATTAAAGGGGGGCACTATTGCTATTCGGGCTATTAAGGGAGTGCACTATTGGTTTTAGGGTCAATAAGGGGGTGCATTATTGCTATTGGGGTCATTAAGGGGGCGCATTATTGCTAGTGGGGTCATTAAGGGGGCGCATTATTGTTATTGGGGCCATTAAGGAGGCGCTATATTGGTATTGGGACCATTAAGGAGGCGCATTATTGTTATTGGGGCCATTAAGGAGGCGCATTATTGCTATTGGGGCCATTAAGGGGGTGCACTATTGCTGTTAGGGCTATTAAGGGAGTGCACTCTTGCTATTGAGGCTATTAAAAGGGGCGCACTATTGCTATTGGGGCCATTAAGGGGGCGCACTATTGCTATTGGGGCCATTAAGAGAGCGCACTATTGCTATTGGGGCCATTAGAAGGGTACACTACTGCTTTTGGGGCCATTAAGGGGATGCACTATTGCTATATTTTGGAGACATTATTACCATTGGGGCCACTATTTAGGGTACGATTGCTATTGGGGCCATTAGGGAGGTGCACTATTGCTATTATGGCCATTAAGGGGGCATACTATTGTTATTGGGGCCATTAAATGGATACACTATTGGTATTGGGGCCATTAAAGGGATGCGCTCTTGCCATTGGGGCCATTAAGGGGGTGCACTATTACCATTGGGGCCATTAAGAGTATTGCTATTGGGGCTATAAAGGAGGCACACTATTGTTACTGGGGCCATTAAGGGGATGCACAATTCCTACTGGGGCAATTAAGGGGGTGCACTATTGCTATTCGGGCTATTAAGGGAGTGCACTATTGGTTTTAGGGTCAATAAGGGGGTGCATTATTGCTATTGGGGTCATTAAGGGGGCGCATTATAGCTAGTGAGGTCATTAAGGGGGCGCATTATTGTTATTGGGGCCATTAAGGAGGCGCTATATTGGTATTGGGACCATTAAGGAGGCGCATTATTGTTATTGGGGCCATTAAGGAGGCGCATTATTGCTATTGGGGCCATTAAGGGGGTGCACTATTGCTGTTAGGGCTATTAAGGGAGTGCACTCTTGCTATCGAGGCCATTAAAAGGGGCGCACTATTGCTATTGGGGCCATTAAGGGGGCGCACTATTGCTATTGGGGCCATTAAGAGAGCGCACTATTGCTATTGGGGCTATTAGGAGGGTGCACTACTGCTTTTGGGGCCATTAAGGGGATGCAGTATTGCTATATTTTGGAGACATTATTACCATTGGGGCCATATTTAGGGTACGATTGCTATTGGGGCCATTAGGGTGGTGCACTATTGCTATTATGGCCATTAAGGGGGCATACTATTGTTATTGGGGCCATAAAGTGGACACACTATTGGTATTGGGGCCATTAAAGGGATGCGCTCTTGCCATTGGGGCCATTAAGGGGGTGCACTATTACCATTGGGGCCATTAAGAGTATTGCTATTGGGGCTATTAAGGAGGCACACTATTGTTACTGGGGCCATTAAGGGGATGCACAATTCCTACTGGGGTAATTAAGGGGGCGCACTATTGCTATTGGGGCTATTAACGGGGCGCACTATTGCTTTTGGTGCCATTATGGGGGCACACTATTACTATTGGGGCGATTAGGGGCTAACCTGTTGGAAACGGAATACCCCTTTAAAACATTACCAAACGTAAAATATAAATGTTCCATACACTCCCTCCCTATTACACAAAACCCCACTACGTCCCACCCCCTCCCTCCGTATCACAAAAACCCTACCACCTCCCTCAGTACCCTACAAATCACCACCTCGCCCTTCCCTATACCAGAAACCCCCACCACCTCCCTCCCTAACCCACAAACCGCCTCCACGTCCCTCCCTAACTTAACTTTCGAATTATTTAATACCACATATTTCTATAATGCTAAATTCTTGTAACATTGTTGTGTTCGGAATTGCCTGTTCAGCAACTGCGCTACCACAGCCAGACTTGGCGCTGTCTACTCTGGGTAGCAGGAGCTAGGGACCACTGGTTTTCACCCTGCAACCCCTGTACAGAGATCTGGACTTCGCTACTACGATTTCCTAGGTTGCATCTACAGAGTAGTCGCTGACTGGTGGAGCAAACAGGCAACAAAGAAAACAACAAGCCCTGGAGTCAGTACTGGGTAATCAGTATAGCTAGGCAATGGGCCAAATCTGAATCAACAAACAGAATCAGGATCAGTGAGTAAAACTACTTGCTATGATTGTTGCTCAAGGGTAAGAAGGGGAAACACTATTACTATTGGGGATGCACTATTATTGAGGCCAATAAGTAAGTGCACCATTACTATTGGGGTCACTATTGTTGGTGCACTATTCTTTTGGAGACATTATTACCATTGGGGCCACTTTTTGGAGTAGTATTGCTATTGCGGCCATTAAGGGGGTGCACTATTGCTATTGGGGCTATTAAGGGAGTGCACTATTGGTTTTTGGGTCATTAAGGAGGCACACTATTGCTATTGGGGCCATTAAAGGGTGCACTATTGCTATTGGGGCAATTAAGAGGGCGCATTATTGCTATTGGGGTGATTAAGGGGCGCATTATTTTTATTGGGGCTATTAAGGAGGCACATTATTGCTATTGGGGCCATTTAGGAGGCGCATTATTGCTATTAGGGCCATTAAGAGGGCGCACTATTGCTATTGGGGCCAATTAAGGGAGTGCACTCTCACTATTGGGGCCATTAAGGAGGTGCACTATTGCTATTGGGGCCATTAAAGTGGCGCACTATTGCTTTTGGGGCTATTAAGGAGGCGCACTATTGCTATTGGGGCCATTAAGAGGGCCCACTATTGCTATTGGGGTCGTTAAGGGGGCGCATTATTGCTATTGGGGTAATTAAAGGGGCGCACAATTGCTATTTGGGCCATTGAGAGGGCTCACTGTTGCTATTGAGGCCCTTAAGGGATTGCACTCTTGCTTTTGGGGCCATTTATGGGGCGCACTATTGCTATTAAGAAGGTGCATTATTGCTATTGGGACATTTAGGGGTGCACTATTGCTATTGGGGACATTAAAGGTGTGCACTATTGATATTGGGGCCATTAAGGGGGCACACTATTGCTACTGGGGCCATTAAGAGGGCATACTATTGCTATTGGGGTTGTTAAGGAAGCGCACTTTTGCTATTGTGGCCATTAAGGGGCGCACTATTGCTATTGGGGCCCTTAAGGGGGTGCAGTATTGTTATTGGGTGCACTCTTGCTTTTGCGGTCATTAAGGGGGCGCACTATTGCTGTTGAGGCTATTAAGAAGGTGCACTATTGCTATTGGGACATTATGGGGGCGCACTATTGCTATTGGGGCCATTAAGGGGTACACTATTGCCATTGGGGCCATTAGGGAGGTGCACTGTTGCTATTGGGACCATAAAGGGGGCACACTATTGGTATTGGGGCCATTAAGGGGGCACACTATTGCTATTGGGGCCATTAAGGGGGCACACTATTGCTATTGGGGCCATTAAGGGGGTACACCATTACTGTTGGGGCTATTTAGGAGGTGCACTATTGCTGCTGGGGCCAAAGGTGGCAACCCTAACTACTAATGACTTATCCAGCAGGAAGTAGCGGCAGGATTACATCTTCATCTTTAAATCGAGCTCCATTTGTTGGCTGCTACGTTGTGGCTTCCAGGTGTTGTATGTTTCTGTAGCAAATGGAAGACCCCCTAAGAAGAAATGTAGAAATTTCATGAGAAAATATGCTGTTAGAGGATTCTGAATGCCTGATCTATGAAACACAACACACGAGCCGCCTGTATGCAGGTGACCCTTTATAGCCGGGGAAGGCCATAGATTGTAAGCTCTTCTGGGCAGGGATCTCTTGGTACTATTGTATTGTCCTTTTGTACAGCGCTGTGTAGTATGTTCGCACTTGATAATTACAGAATAATAGTAATTATATCGCCCCTTTGTGTTTCTCTTCTGTTCCCGCTGGTTTATGGGATTTGTACTAATCATTTGACGACTTATAAAACTGATCTCTCAGGCGCTTATCCATACTGACAATGGGAGATTTATGGCCTCATCTAAAGTAGGTTGTCTTTGTTGCCCATAACAACCAATCACAACGCAGCTTTCACTGATTACGCCGCAGTTTTATCTCTATTATATAGGGACATTTTTGCTATCTGCTGTGAGTCCCTACTGAGGACCCGTTACTGTGGCTGACGGAGGAGGCTGTTACTTAGATTATGTGTAATGTACGGCATTGCGGTCTGTAGTTGCCCCCATTATACAATGTACAGGGCAGGGTGGTCGTTACATACACAATCAGAATTGTATCATTCTCTCATATTTCTACTATTTCCAGATCTTTCAGTAATTTGCATTAATCACATTTTAGTTACTTCATATAATAAATCTCCTCGCCCTCCAGTTAGCGTGTTTTATTTTATTTTTCCAACTTCTGACTTATCGTCTCTCTGTTTACATTCAGGTCTACATACCCTCTCCCTCTAACTGACTGTACCAAAATGGCTGCTGCGACCATGGAAACAATGCCTGTACTGGCTCTCTGACTGTCCTCTGGATAGAGAACATTTTGTGGCGGGGTATGGCTGCCGTTAACTTTGATGGCCTAATTTATCAAATCTGTCCTTGTTGCTCGTAGTAACCAATCACAGCTCGGCTCTTATTCCTTATACTGCTGAGGTAAAATGAAAGCTGTGCTGTGATTGGTTGCTAGGGGCAACAAAGATTTCCGTGTACTCTTTGGAATGGGTGTAGCAAGGGGCTTCCATGGATGTACAGAGTGCCCCCAATATTGGATACCAGGAGGGGCACCAACAGACCCCAGCCGGGGTATTTACACCTGAGATGGGGCAGGGAATTAAATCTTTGGCCTTGGTGACAGAAATCCTAGCTACAGCTAGATGTTAGTATGACCTTCACTGCACCTTCATCTTGGCGGGAGTTCGTTCTTCATCTTCATATTTTATGGCAACAGATGACTGGCGGACGATCTGTTCTCCTCGGGTGGCAGATGGAAATGATGCGCAATGGAATCTTAACGGCTAGTAGAACACGCAGGAGGCGGGGCTTATCCATTGTGACAATGGGAGATTTATGACACGTTTTAAAAGAACAATTGTCTTTGTTGCCCCTAGCAACCAATCACAATGCAGCTGTCATTGCATATTCTGCTATTGACAACTGAAAGCTGCTTGTTCTTTCAGACGGTTTTCATAAATCTCAATAATGTTTTACAAGCAGATTTTGCTGCAGAATTCCTGTGTATTTGCTTAAGCCAAAATCCACAACAATTCTACGGGCATGCGGATTTGGGTGCAGGTTTTTTTGTCTCCTATGAAAGCACCCTCACATTGTAGAACAAGTCAGATTTGCCACTGATGAGTCTAGGAATGCTTGTCGACAATCTCTCTTGAAGCTGTAACTCTTGCCATATTATTTGTCATCCCAATGTCCCAAGCGGAGCGACACATGATTGCTGAAACTGCAATGGAGAAATATGTTACAATACTGTGGACACGAAAAAAATCAATGACTGCAATAACATTATTTTGTGTTTTAGTGCCAATTCACATGGCCGTATATTCAGGCCATGTGCTCTCCATGTATTCCATGGACTGCACACAATCCCATAACAGCTTATCAGGCTGCCCCAATTTTCACATAGACCAATGTAGTTACATGCTCTGTGTCTTGCTACAACCTGCACTGTATTCCCCTGGGATAATTTATCAATCATACCGTGTTTCCCCCAAAATAAGACCTACACTGAGAATAATCCCTGCCCTGATTTTTGGCAATTTTTTGGTGAGGATTCAAATACAAGCACTACCCCGTAAATAACCCTTCACAGAATAGACTTATAAAATAAAAAATCAATTATTATTTAATATCAGACAGCAGGAGTTTAGCTGGATAGAACTCTGAACCACTAGCTTTTCAATGTGGAACAGCATGTGTCAAGATGGCTTCTAAATTCTTGGATGAATGATGTATTTTTATGACAGGTTAGAGACTGAAGATTTGTCGGATCGATGCGTATTTATTAGAGATGAGCGAGTATACTCACTAAAGGCAATTGCTCGAGCGAGCATTGCCTTTAGCGAGTATCTCACCGCTTGATACTGAAGGTTCGGGTGCCGGTGCGGGGGAGCGGTGAGTAGCGGCAGTCAGCAGGAGGGAGCGAGGGGGAGAGAGAGATTTCCCCTCCGTTCCGCCCGCTCTCCCCCGCAGCTCCCTGCCCGCTGCCGGCACCCGAACCTTCAGTCTCGAGCGGGGAGATACTCGCTAAAGGCAATGCTCGCTCGATCAATTGCCTTTAGCGAGTATACTCGCTCATCTCTAGTATTTATCCAACCAACTCTGTAGTAAATAAGGCTCGGAACTGGACCCTAGCAAACTAATAGAAACATTTATACTCAAGCTCCAAGTCTAACGCCTCAGACTCTCAATAGCATTTAGTTAAGTCCACACAAATCAGTCTCACATGAGTACGAGACCGATAGAGTATAGATTAGACCATTATCTCCAGCTAGTACTGGTTTCCGGGAATAAAGATGTGTATTCTCCTAGGTGATACCAGTAAACAGTTCAGGATTAGTTGGTACTACTGTGTTTCCCCAATAATTAGACCTACCCCGGGGTAGGTGCCCCGAGGCTGTCGGGCTGCATTGGCAGCACCATGTATTTTCAGGTAAGGGGGAGCGATGTAGCTACTAAAATTAGCTGTGGATACCTACGGTGTGGATTTTGATGCTGGTTTATGCTTGTATGCAGAAATGCTGCAGAATTTGCTGCTGAATTTTCATGATTGTGCTATGGATAGTAAATCAATCAGTGTTGCAGATTTGAGAGTGGATTTCACCATTTGCAATGCAACACAGATGGATATGGATTTTGTAACTGCAGATTTGCGGTGGATTTTCCAATGCCTAAAATTTGCAGCAGATACAGCCTGTGTGCACATACTCTTGCACATACATATACACACTATAGGAGTGCAGTCCCGAAAGTGTCCAGTAGTACGGCACTTCAGTGCAGGCTGTTTGGAAAACTGTTCCCTGTCTAGTCTGATAAGACTGTGCAACAATTTTTTTTAAAGTTTTCGTCACAGAAAGTAATTGATATGTTTCTGTAAAATTAAAGCATGCTGATTACACTGGTAAAACTGAATAATAGCAGCAAGGCTCATTTTCTAGTTATTTAACCTCTTAGTAACCAAGCATTTTTCACGTAAAAAAAACCCCGTAATTCCGTTATTTATCCATCAACATAGCTGTATGAGGGCTTGTCTTTTGCGGGACGAGTTGTGTTTTTCAATGGCGCTATTTAATGTACCATGTAAGGTACTGAAAAACGTTTAAAAAATTCTAAGTGGAGTAAATAAAAAAATAAAAAATTCCGCCATCTTTCGGTGCATCTTGTTTCAATGGCCCACAAACTGCAACAAAAATGACATGATAACTTTATTCTATGGCTCAGTACAATTACTACAATACCAATTTTTTTTTGCTGCTATCTTCTGCGTGCAATAACTTTTAACATTTTTCCGTCCACATAGTTGTGCAAGGGCTCATTTCTTGCGAGATGTCCCGTGGTTTGCGTTAGTACCATCTTGGAATACATATGACTTTCTGATCACTTTTTATTGTATTTTTTCTTGGAGATAGATTGACCAAAAAAGCGCATTTCTGGCGTTCTTAATTTTTTTTAATGACGTTCATTGTGCGGGGTAAATAATGCATTACTTTAATAGATCGGACTTTTACGGACGCCGTGATACCAAACATGTATTTTTGTTTTATGACTTTGATTCTTTTATTTAGTCAAACCAATGGCCTGTAAAACACAGTTCATTAATTACAACTTACTGGTGGAGGATCCGCAGTGTTTCCACCACGTGGAACCATACCCTATATGTTACATAAACCTACCCTTATAGTGCTCAGTCAGCACGCGGTGTGTAACAGTGATTGTGAAATAATTGCGCAATCACTTTTATTATTCTTTTTATTAAGCAAGGTTTATGGCGAGCCACTGGATTAATTGTATAGGCAGATTTCCAAAAAATACAATACAATGGCAATTGGATTACATTATTCCCCATAATTGGAAAACCTTACGTGGCAGAAAAAAACGGATATCATATTTGAATTCAGCGCACTAAAGTTACTATAACCCGCCTATCTGCTTATCTGTGACAAAAATTGTGTTGCACAGTGTGATTAGTAAACTTGAAATGTGTGCACACATGCTGTAACAGTAGAAGAGGCAGAGATGGCCTTTGCACAGTGTCCGCAGATTTGTCAACCTGTGAATGAATAGGAGTATAATGTGAATACGGTCCATTTTCCATAGCTAGAAAAAATGTCTCAGCATCCCAGTTACTACAGAAGCTCAATAGCTAACAGGCAGTGGATTGCAGAAATGCTGGAAGGTAGACCCCCAGTGGCAGCCACTTCAGCCTTGCATTCACTGCCTTTCCACTGAGCCATCACAAAATGTTGGAACCAAGTATGACTCTTTTTTTTTTAATGCATGATAAGGAAAACTCAACCCAAAAAATGCAAAAAAATTTTTTGGGTTTTTGCAGAGACTTAGTAAGACATCTATTAATTTTTCATGCACAAAGGCTTCTGTAGCCTTTAAGCAATGACTTTTTTTCTGCTCACTCTGTGGAATGTTTGGCTTATAGTCTTTCTAGACAGATACTTCCATCTCTGTCGTGGATCTTTGGCGCTCCTTCGGCATTATCATTGATGTTGAATCTTTGATGTATGCCATAGTTGCCTGGTCTGTGAGTTTTTGTGGGCAGCCTTTTCTTGTCAGGTTCGTATTTGTGCCACATTGTTTCCATTTTGTTATAATGAATTTAATGGTGCTCCGTGGTATGTTCAAAGTTTGAGAGATGGTTTTTTTATAACCCAACCCCGATGTATACTCCTCCACAACTTTGTTTGTGACTTGGTCTACATGTTGCCTGCTTAGTGGTAACTTGGAGGGTGGCTTTTCAGAACAAGTGTATTTATGACATGTGACAGATCATACAACTTTTCGGTTTTTCTTTTCTAAACAGGTTTTTTCCCATTGTAACAATTTGGACTTTTAGGGACAGGTGTATTTATTCTGATGATATGTGACCGATCATGCTTAAGTCCTATTGATTTTTTTTTATGAGAGTTATCAAAACAGCAAAGAGCTTGCAGCTTGGCTATTTCCGTAATTCTGACCATGCCTGGCCACTGCATTAAGGAGGTTTTCAGGGACTCTTAATATTGATGAGCAATCCTTAAGATAAACCATAAATATCTGATTGGTGGGGGTTCGCTACTCGGCTGTTTACAGAGACCTCTTTGGTGCTCGACAAGGTTATTTTTTTCCCCTTGAGTATTTTTTTTGTATATATTCTTTATTTTTCACCTCTGAGTATTTTTTTAATAATATCAATTGTGGATTTTTTTTCCACCGGTCTAAATTTAAAAATGAAATGGCTCACATGGACCAACAGGGTGGTGGTTCTCGATATGTCATGGGATCATGTAATGTGCATGCTCGCCCCAAAGGGAACATGTATTCATAAACTGATCACATGTAACAACCCTTTCAGGACCAAGGGTAGGAGGGCCTATGCTGCAGTAGACATTCTAGGGTGAAATATCTTTTTGTTACATAATCTAACAATATGTTTTGTTTTTGTGGAACATTTTGGCCTTTCTTATAGATTTAAAAAAAGGAACCTCTATTTCTTCAATTCATCTTGAGTTTTATAGGCAAAATGGACACAATTTGGAAAAAATGCAGCTTTGGTTCTCTTCCCTTGTACACTAATGGAGTTGGTATAACAAATTATATTTACTACATAACGGACCAATTGAAATCAATGCGCTATATTTTTTGCCTTTTGCGTACGTTAATACGCCAGTCTGAATCCCCCCAATACAGTATTCTGCACTCATGCTCAGGTATAAACACTGTAGAGCCTGCGGCCCCTTCAGTCAGATGATCAGCGGGGACCCTGAGCACCTATCAATTTTACAAGGTTGAATAACCTGCCTCTTATGTGTTAGTAACACAGTATGTAAGGCCGAAAAAAAAGACGCATGCAGGGTTCATACAGGCTCTTAAAAAAAATCTCCAAGACATCTCCATGACAAAATCTTGATTTTCAAGGACACTCCTGGAACTCAGAATACAGTCAAAGGTTTATTGTTTTATATACAAAAATAAGACACACCCTGCTAAGTCAAGCTATAAGCTATTTCCGAGAGGTCGGTTGAGAACAAAACATCAATGCACTTTAAAATCTGAGATATTTTTCTTGTGTCTTTTTAGTTATGTTTATCCAAAACAATTTCTTTATTACGTCTTAAAGGGGTTGTCCCGCGCCGAAACGGGTTTTTTTTTTTTTCAACCCCCCCCCCCCCCGTTCGGCGCGAGACAACCCCGATGCAGGGACCTAAAGAAAGCTTACCGGAGCGCTTACCTTAATCCCCGCGCTCCGGTGACTTCTATACTTACCGGTGAAGATGGCCGCCGGAATCCTCTTCCTCCGTGGACCGCAGCTCTTCTGTGCGGTCCATTGCCGATTCCAGCCTCCTGATTGGCTGGAATCGGCACGTGACGGGGCGGAGCTACACGGAGCCGGCATTCTGCACGAGCGGCTCCATTGAAGAGAGCAGAAGACCAGGACTGCGCAAGCGCGGCTAATTTGGCCATCGGAGGGCGAAAATTAGTCGGCTCCATGGGAACGAGGACGCTAGCAACGGAGCAGGTAAGTAAAAAACTTTTTATAACTTCTGTATGGCTCATAATTAATGCACAATGTATATTACAAAGTGCATTATTATGGCCATACAGAAGTGTATAGACCCACTTGCTGCCGCGGGACAACCCCTTTAAGTACACTCTATACACACTTTGAAGCAGAGGGACACTTAAAAAAAAATATGTAAAGTTTAAGTGAACTGCTGGCAGAACAATAGTTCACTTAAACATTACAGAAGCTATACCCCCCCTATAGCAGAATTTAATTAAGCGAGTTTGCCAGCAGCTTTGTTTTTAAAAGACTTTATTCTCAGATAGAAAACTTGATTTACAAACTCAATGAGCGCTGTGTACTAAAAGGTGAAAGTGGAAGTGTAACTTCCACTATGGGAGTCAGGGAGTCACATGACGGCCAGGATTTCCTGCTATAGCAGAGCAGCAGGGTTGTACTATACCCTAACCAGCTCTGCCAGTGAATAATTTCACTACAGGGATCGTCTTCCCCTGTAACTGGGGCTCCTATGGATGCCTCAGCTACAGTGGAAACATGTCAAATAAAAAAAACAAAAACATGTGAATGTCCCCCAGAGGTCTCATATGATGTCATGGGGGACATAGATAGTAAAAAGAATAGTTACATAAATAAAACAAAATTACGGAACAATATACTGTATATACTCAAGTATTAGCCGACCCAAGTATAAACTGAGTCAATAAGTTTTACCACAAAATAATGGTAAAACTTATTGACTAGAGTATAAACTAGGTAAAAAAAAACCTGTAATACTCACCTCCCAGCCAGCGTCTGTGTCCCCGTCACAATGGTCTTCCCAGCGGTGCGGCAAGTGGCTTGAGAATTCTCCTCGCTGTCATCTCCCTGCTCGGCTTTGAATTCCCCCACCGTCAGTGCTGTGATTGGATCGAGCGCCAGCAAATCACAGCTGGAGCTCAATAAACCAATCACAGCCATTCAGTGATGTCATTCACTGAATAGCTGTGAATGATCGAGCGCTGGCTATAATTGGCTGGCGCTCAGTCCAATCACAGCACTGATGGCGGGGAAATTCAAAGCAGAGCAGGGAGATGACAACTGGGAGAATTTTCAAGCAGCTTGCTGCACCGCCAGGGAGACCATCATGCTGGGGACACAGACCCGGCTGGGAGGTGAGTATTGCAGGTTTTTTTTTTTTTTACCTCACTCAAGTATAAGCCGAGGGGGCCTTTTTCAGCATAAAAAATGTGCTAAAAAACTCGGCTTATACTTCAGTAAATACAGTATAGATAAAAAAGAAAATAACCCAAAGCCGACGCCAACCAAAACCGTCACTACATGCGCCCTGTAATCCAAAACCATCCATATTATATATCAAAACGTCCCCAAAAAATGAGGAATTCGTTCCCATACTTTATGTTAGCATAAATATACTAATTAAAAAATAAATAAATAACTAGAAATGTTAAAATAATCATTTTTTTTAGCTTTTTGCCCTCAATAAAACTAAAAACTAAAAAAAAGTCAGTGAAAAAGATTTAAAAAAAATAAAATCGCTCTATGTGTCACAGAAAAAAAAATTCTACAACAATAATTTTGGTAGCTTAAGGTCTCGTTCTTAAGCTACAAAACAGCCTGGCCCTTAAGGGGTAAAATAGGTGTTATTGCTATTTATACACATTATGTAACAAATCTCAAAAGTGTATTTCTAGAAAGTTTTGGAGTACAAAGTAATAAACTATTTCAAGTCTCTTTCAAAAGTGCATCAGATCTGTGCAACAGTTTCATGTTTAGCTTAATCACAGCTGAAACAAAGTCCTGGCCCAATCAGATCTTCTGCAACAATGTTGATGGCATCTCTGCTTCCTCCTGGATGTTGCCGCTGTACCCACTCGTACAAAGATGGAAGTTTAGGTAAAGTCAGTCTTTTCATAGAACCAAGTGGATGTTTTAGGATGTAAGACATGTTCTCCGTAAAATTAAGTCGAGCCACAAAAAATCCATCTATTAAAGAAAAAAAAGACATAAATTTTAGAATCTTGCTTTGCTCTAAGGGCAAGTTCAGTTGGCGGAATGCATTGGGGAATTCCATCTTTAAAAACAGTCACAATCCACATCTTTCTGATGTGTTTTTTGGCACAAATTCAGCCCAGTCAATGGGTAAAATCGGCATGCAGACTTTTGACGTGGAAAAGCATGCATCAAGTGGTAACATGTCACTTCCTGACGCTGAAACACAATTTTCTGCGTACAAATTCTGCACACATTTTGCCTGTTGACAGGGCTAAATCCACAACACAGTTTTTAGAGGCTGAATTCATGTAAAAAAAACTGCGATAAATTCTACTGTCTGAACATAGACATATGGCTTTTGATAAGGATATGTTCCACATGAAACATTGAGGCGCATGTATAAGCACCCTTACGCCAACAGCAGATTTGCAATATCGCCTTCACCATTGCGATTCCGCCCTTAAAGTCCACATAGGAATCAGGAGCGTAACTAAAGGCTCAAGGGCCCAAGTGCAAAAATTCTGCTGCCCCACCACCCCCACCAGTCTCTATCTGTATCTATACCCAGAGGCGTAACTTGAGGATTTGGGGCCCCAATGCAAAATCTGTAACAGGGCCCCTCAACTATAATGCTTTACTCATACTACTAGGCTCCCTATATGGAGAAGACAGGCCTAATTAGCCCCCTAAGGGTCCTGGGCTCAGGTGCAACCGCATCCCCTATAGTTACATCCCTGATAGGAACATATCCACATCAAAGGCTGCATATCTAATGTGGATTTTTTTTGAACATTACATTTTTATTAAAATGCAGTTTTCCATGTACAAGTACAAAAATACTTTTATAACAGAAAATAAAATGCGTCTTTTACATATTCTTGCAACTTGACATACAAATACTTTTGTATTAGTCTTATTTTTTTTAAGCGAGGTTCATCTTGTGGATAGGAAAAGGGAAGGCTTGGGGATACGTTTTGGGGGAAGTGGTGGTGGAACCAGGAATGTTGTTGGAGAAGTACAAGGCTGAGGGTATGGGGGAGGGGACCAGGATAAAAAAAAAAAAAATAAAGATTCCCAACTTGGTTTCCTCTGTTTAGCTTGTACCATTTTAAGTTACTTTGCTTTGTTGTGGAGTAAGCTTGATATTTCAGTTTTCAAATTTTGCACATTTAGGAGTGTGACCCGCTGGTAACTTAGGGCCATTGTGAGAACAGGGCATTACAACCTCTCCATGAGTCCTCATGGTTACTTAGTAGAGATGAGTGAGCACTAAAATGCTCGAGTGCTCGTTGCTGGTGTTGAGCTTTCCGCGATGCTCGAGCGTTCGTTTCGAGTAACGAACCCCATTGAAGTCAATGGGCGACTCGAGCATTTTTGTATATTGCTGATGCTCGCTAAGGTTTTCATTTGTGCAAATCTGCAAAACCTACGAAAGTGATGGAAACGACACAGATACAGATAGGGCAGGCGAGGGGCAACATGCAGGGCTGCATCTCATGTTCCCAGGTCCCACTATTAAGCCACAATAGCGGCAAGAGTGAGCCCCCCCCTTAACAATTTTTACTTTGGACAAACCCTCATTAGCAAGGCACACCTTAGCTAAGCACCACACTACCTCCAACCAAGCACAAGCACTGCCTGTGGGACACACTGCTGCCTCTTCTCCTGGGTTACATGCTGCACGACCCTGCGTCCGCAGCGCACACAAAAGTGTCCCTGCGCAGCCTTCAGCTGCCCTCATGCCACACGCTCACTTCATAGCCACACCACCCTCATGTCTATTTATAAGTGCGTTTGCCATGAGGAGGAATTGGAGGCACACACTGCAGAGGGTTGGCAGGGCCAGGTAGCGACCCTCTTTAAAATGGGCGGCGCGATAGCCCACAATGCTGTAGAGAATCGATGAGAAATTGACGTTCGATCTTCATTCCAATCCTGTGCCACCTCCGTCAGGAACTGCAAACGTGGGCATAGCTATGGGGAATCCATGTGCCCACACAGTATTCATTCTGTCTAGGTGTCGCATAGCTCAATCGACACCTCAAGGGAAAGCCATCTGAACTCTGCCCCCTACCCAAGTCAGTCAGTGTCTTTGTGCCAGACAGGTCAAACACCGCGATGGGAACTAAGTGTGCACCAACAGCATAGGTGGGTCCTAGGCAACCCAAGATATGAACAATAAATAAATCAGAGTGGCCAAACATGGCAGACTTGCCCCGCTCTGACGACATAGGCCTCGGCCCACAGCTTCAGCAATCGTAGGCATGAAGCGGACTTCGATGCTAGTTCATCTGCGACGGGCTCATTAAATCAGTTAGCTTTCCTTTCACCGCTCCAATGACTGGATTAGCAGGAAAAAGCTCCACAGCCCCAACCTGGCGTACTTGCACTTCCCCCGGCACATAGGCCTCGGCCAACAGCTTCAGCAATCGTAGGCAGGAAGCGGACTTTCACTGCACCCAGGACATAGTCCTCTGCACAAACCCTCAGCAATCGCGGGCCTAGAGCGGACTCCAATGCTAGCGTAGCTGTGAACGGCTCATTAGCGCGGTTTCGCTCCTCTGGTTTGTCCCAATGCAGTGCCCAGGATACCTGAGCTAACGTGAGATAAAATACTGGTTGGTTTCGGCCAACACTGCATGCCCTAGTCAGGCTGGTTTTTTTTTTAATAGTCACAGGCAGGTACAACTCCTCTCTGGAAAGTCTGTGTGCACCAACAGCATGGGTGGCTCCCTGGAACCCACCGACGGTACATAAATAAATTCTACTGCAGTGCCCCGGATAGCAGAGCTAACATCAGATAAAATACAGGTTGGCTTTGGCCCACACTGCATGCCCTAGTCCGTCTGGCCTTTTTTCATAGTCACAGGCAGGTACAACTCCGCTATGGGAAATCTGTGTGCACCCACAGCATGGGTGGCTCCCTGGAACCCACCGACGGTATATAAATAAATCCCATTGCAGCATTGCAGTCAGTGGAAGCCGTCCATCACGCTATCTTCCGCTGTAGCACAGCGGAAGATAGCGTGAAACTGTTTCCCCGCCTACCGCCAGCCGCGTCATATGACATGGCCGGCGCGTCATGTGACGCTGTGGGCGTGTCATATGACGCTCTATTGCGCATGCGTGCCGAAGCGCCGTGTGGGACGTAGGATGCCGGATCCGCAGGTAAGTATTGGGGTCTCTGGGGGGCGCTGTGACGGGCTCCGCCGCGGAATTCCGCGGTGGAGCCCGTCACGGCCGTGTGAAGCTGGCCTTATAATGATAATAATGATGAACCAGAATATGATCACATTATGGATGTTATATACTGAATTGTTTTGTATTTCTGCATTATCTATTGTAATCATGTAATATTTCTTATACACTACTAGCCATGAATTCCACCAGAATATTCTAACCACATATATTTCAGTATGTCAGCCGGGGGACTTCCAGAGGTTTTCTTAACCGGACTAACATTTCACTATTTGGAGTGATGCATGCAGAATAAATATGGAGGAAATTAGACCATTCTGTTGTAGAAATTTGCAGTAAATCCACAAAGTGTATCTGGCCCTAAAGAAAAGAACTAGCTGCTTCTTGTAGGTGACAATCCCATCAAGAACTGGGCTGGCCGCCTACTGATCTTGTCTTGAAACATCTACTTGAGTGACAACAGCCCATATTTCATGATTTGGAGAAAAACATATAATTAAACCATACACACGTCCCAATCAGAATTCAGCTACTCATTTTTTTAAACTGTTTAAGGAACAAACAGTTTAGAAGTAGAGAGCCATTAATGGTGATAACACTGAACGGTTTCATAAGAATAAGCTCTAGACACGTCTGGTTTTAGAAAAAATCATTTTTATTCAAGTAGTTAGCAGATGTTTAATGATTTTAATAGCTATTCTATCCTACAAATTCCCACCCCCTCCTTCCCTATTCCACAAACTCCCATCACCTCCCTCCCTATCCCACAAACCGCCAACCACCTCCCTCCCAAATCCAAAAACCCTGCCCCTTCCCCATATACCCTCTCAAAATTAACTTTTGAATTATTTAATACTACATTTCCTATAATGCTCAATTTCTGTAACATTGTTGTGTTCGGAATTGCCTGTTCAGCAACTGCACTACCACAGCCAGACTTTGCGCTGGCTACTCTGAGTAGCAGAGACTAGGGACCGCAGGTTTTCACCCTTTAACCCCTATACAGGGATCTGGACTTCGCTGCTACGAATCCCTAGGTTGCATCTCCAGAGTAGTCGCTGACTGGTGGAGTAAACAGGCAACAAAGAAAATAACAAACCCTAGAGTCAGTACTGGGTAATCAGTATAGCTAGGCAACAAGCCAAATCTGAATCTACAAAGAAAATCGGGATCAGTGAGTAAAACTACTTGCTATGATTGTTGCTCAAGGGCAAGAAGGGAGAGCACTATCATTAGGCCAATAAGTGAGTGCACCATTACTATTGGGGTCACTATTGTTTGTGCACTATTATTTTTGGAGACATTATTACCATTGGGGCGACTATTTCGGGGTACTATTGCTATTGGGGCCATTAAAGGGGTGCACTATTGCTATTCGGACTATTAAGGGAGTGCACTATTGGTTTTAGGGTCAATAAGGGGGTGCATTATTGCTATTGGGGTCATTAAGGGGACGCATTATTGCTAGTGGGGTCATTAAGGGGGCGCATTATTGTTATTGGGGCCATTAAGGAGGCGCTATATTGGTATTGGGACCATTAGGGAGGCGCATTATTGTTATTGGGGCCATTAAGGAGGCGCATTATTGCTATTGGGGCCATTAAGGGGGCGCACTATTGCTGTTAGGGCTATTAAGGGAGTGCACTCTTGCTATTGAGGCCATTAAAAGGGGCGCACTATTGCTATTGGGGCCATTAAGAGAGCGCACTATTTCTATTGGGGCCATTAGGAGGGTGCACTACTGCTTTTAGGGCCATTAAGGGGATGCACTATTGCTATATTTTGGAGACATTATTACCATTGGGGCCACTATTTAGGGTACGATTGCTATTGGGGCCATTAGGGAGGTGCACTATTGCTATTATGGCCATTAAGGGGGCATACTATTGTTATTGGGGCCATAAAGGGGACACACTATTGGTATTGGGGCCATTAAGGGGGTGCACTAATACCATTGGGGCTATTAAGAGTATTGCTATTGGGGCTATTAAGGAGGCACACTATTGTTACTGGGGCCATTAAGGAGATGCACAATTCCTACTGGGGCAATTAAGGGGGTGCACTATTATTATTCGGGCTATTAAGGGAGTGCACTATTGGTTTTAGGGTCAATAAGAGGGTGCATTATTGCTATTGGGGTCATTAAGGGGGCACATTATTGCTAGTGGGGTCATTAAGGAGGCGCATTATTGTTATTGGGGCCATTAAGGAGGCGCTATATTGGTATTTGGACCATTAAGGAGGCGCATTATTGTTACTGGGGCAATTAAGGAGGCGCATTATTGCTATTGGGGCCATTAAGGGGGTGCACTATTGCTGTTAGGGCTATTAAGGGAGTGCACTCTTGCTATTGAGGCTATGAAAAGGGGCGCACTATTGCTATTGGGGCCATTAAGGGGGCGCACTATTGCTATTGGGGCCATTAAGAGAGCGCACTATTTCTATTGGGGCCATTAGGAGGGTGCACTACTGCTTTTGGGGCCATTAAGGGGATGCACTATTGCTATATTTTGGAGACATTATTACCATTGGGGCCACTATTTAGGGTACGATTGCTATTGGGGCCATTAGGGAGGTGCACTATTGCTATTATGGCCATTAAGGGGGCATACTATTGTTATTGGGGCCATTAAATGGACACACTATTGGTATTGGGGCCATTAAAGGGGTGCGCTCTTGCCATTGGGGCCATTAAGGGGGTGCACTATTAACATTGGGGCCATTAAGAGTATTGCTATTGGGGCTATAAAGGAGGCACACTATTGTTACTGGGGCCATTAAGGGGATGCACAATTCCTACTGGGGCAATTAAGGGGGTGCACTATTGCTATTCGGGCTATTAAGGGAGTGCACTATTGGTTTTAGGGTCAATAAGGGGGTGCATTATTGCTATTGGGGTCATTAAGGGGGCGCATTATTGCTAGTGGGGTCATTAAGGGGGCGCATTATTGTTATTGGGGCCATTAAGGAGGCGCTATATTGGTATTGGGACCATTAAGGAGGCGCATTATTGTTATTGGGGCCATTAAGGAGGCGCATTATTGCTATTGGGGCCATTAAGGGGGTGCGCTATTGCTGTTAGGGCTATTAAGGGAGCGCACACTTGCTATCGAGGCCATTAAAAGGGGCGCACTATTGCTATTGGGGCCATTAAGGGGGCGCACTATTGCTATTGGGGCCATTAAGAGAGCGCACTATTGCTATTGGGGCCATTAGGAGGGTGCACTACAGCTTTTGGGGACATTAAGAGGGTGCACTATTGCTATATTTTGGAGACATTATTACCATTGGGGCCACTATTTAGGGTACGATTGCTATTGGGGCCATTAGGGAGGTGCACTATTGCTATTATGGCCATTAAGGGGGCATACTATTGTTATTGGGGCCATAAAGTGGACACACTATTGGTATTGGGGCCATTAAAGGGATGCGCTCTTGCCATTGGGGCCATTAAGGGGGTGCACTATTACCATTGGGGCCATTAATAGTATTGCTATTGGGGCTATTAAGGAGGCACACTATTGTTACTGGGGCCATTAAGGGGATGCACAATTCCTACTGGGGTAATTAAGGTCGCGCACTATTGCTATTGGGGCTATTAACGGGGCGCACTATTGCTTTTGGTGCCATTATGGGGGCACACTATTACTATTGGGGTGATTAGGGGCTAACCTGTTGGAACCGGAATACCCCTTTAAAACATTACCAAACGTAAAATATAAATGTTCCATACACTCCCTCCCTATTCCACAAAACCCCACTACGTCCCACCCCCTCCCTCCCTATCACAAAAACCCTACCACCTCCCTCAGTACCCTACAAATCACCACCACGCCCTTCCCTATACCAGAAACCCCCACCACCTCCCTACCTAACCCACAAACCGCCTCCACGTCCCTCCCTAACTTAACTTTCAAATTATTTAATACCACATATTTCTATAATGCTAAATTTCTGTAACATTGTTGTGTTCGGAATTGCCTGTTCAGCAACTGCGCTACCACAGCCAGACTTGGCGCTGGCTACTCTGGGTAGCAGGAGCTAGGGACCACTGGTTTTCACCCTGTAACCGCTATACAGAGATCTGGACTTCGCTACTACGATTTCCTAGGTTGCATCTCCAGAGTAGTCGCTGACTGGTGGAGCAAATAGGCAACAAAGAAAACAACAAGCCCTGGAGTCAGTACTGGGTAATCAGTATAGCTAGGCAATGGGCCAAATCTGAATCAACAAACAGAATCAGGATCAGTGAGTAAAACTACTTGCTATGATTGTTGCTCAAGGGTAAGAAGGGGAAACACTATTACTATTGGGGATGCACTATTATTGAGGCCAATAAGTAAGTGCACCATTACTATTGGGGTCACTATTGTTGGTGCACTATTTTTTTGGAGACATTATTACCATTGGGGCCACTTTTTGGAGTAGTATTGCTATTGCGGCCATTAAGGGGGTGCACTATTGCTATTGGGGCTATTAAGGGAGTGCACTATTGGTTTTTGGGTCATTAAGGAGGCACACTATTGCTATTGGGACCATTAAAGGGTGCACTATTGCTATTGGGGCAATTAAGAGGGCGCACTATTGCTATTGGGGTGATTAAGGGGCGCATTATTTTTATTGGGGCTATTAAGGAGGCACATTATTGCTATTGGGGCCATTTAGGAGGCGCATTATTGCTATTAGGGCCATTAAGAGGGCGCACTATTGCTATTGGGGCCAATTAAGGGAGTGCACTCTCACTATTGGGGCCATTAAGGAGGTGCACTATTGCTATTCGGCCATTAAGGTGGCACACTATTGCTTTTGGGGCTATTAAGGAGGCGCACTATTGCTATTGGGGCCATTAAGAGGGCCCACTATTGCTATTGGGGTCGTTAAGGGGGCGCATTATTGCTATTGGAGTCATAAAGGGGGTGCAATATTGCTATTGGGGTACTTAAAGGGGCGCACAATTGCTATTGGGGCCATTAAGAGGGCTCACTATTGCTATTGAGGCCCTTAAGGGATTGCACTCTTGCTTTTGGGGCCATTTATGGGGCGCACTATTGCTATTAAGAAGGTGCATTATTGCTATTGGGACACTTAGGGGTGCACTATTGCTATTGGGGACAATAAAGGTGTGCACTATTGATATTGGGGGCCATTAAGGGGGCACACTATTGCTACTGGGGCCATTAAGAGGGCATACTATTGCTATTGGGGTCGTTAAGGAAGCGCACTTTTGCTATTGTGGCCATTAAGGGGCGCACTATTGCTATTGGGGCCCTTAAGGGGGTGCATTATTGTTATTGGGTGCACTCTTGCTTTTGCGGTCATTAAGGTGGCGCACTATTGCTGTTGAGGCTATTAAGAAGGTGCACTATTGCTATTGGGACATTATGGGGGCGCACTATTGCTATTGGGGCCATTAAGGGGTACACTATTGCCATTGGGGCCATTAGGGAGGTGCACTGTTGCTATTGGGACCATAAAGGGGGCACACTATTGGTATTGGGGCCATTAAGGGGGCACACTATTGCTATTGGGGCCATTAAGGGGGCACACTATTGCTATTGGGGCCATTAAGGGGGTACACCATTGCTGTTGGGGCTATTTAGGAGGTGCACTATTGCTGCTGGGGCCAAAGGTGGCAACCCTAACTACTAATGACTTATCCAGCAGGAAGTAGCGGCAGGATTACATCTTCATCTTCAAATCGAGCTTCATTTGTTGGCTGCTACGTTGTGGCTTCCAGGTGTTGTATGTTTCTGTAGCAAATGGAAGACCCCCTAAGAAGAAATGTAGAAATTTCATGAGAAAATACCCCAATACAAATATGCTGTTAGAGGATTCTGAATGCCTGATCTATGAAACACAACATACGAGCCGCCTGTATGCAGGTGACCCTTTATAGCCGGGGCAGGCCATAGATTGTAAGCTCTTCTGGGCAGGGATCTCTTGGTACTATTGTATTGTCCTTTTGTACAGCGCTGTGTAGTATGTTCGCACTTGATAATTACAGAATAATAGTAATTATATCGCCCCTTTGTGTTTCTCTTCTGTTCCTGCTGGTTTATGGGATTTGTACTAATCATTTGACGACTTATAAAACTGATCTCTCAGGCGCTTATCCATACTGACAATGGGAGATTTATGGCCTCATCTAAAGTAGGTTGTCTTTGTTGCCCATAACAACCAATCACAGCGCAGCTTTCACTGATTACACTGCAGTTCTATCTCTATTATATAGGGACGGTTCTCCTATCTGCTGTGAGTCCCTACTGAGGACCCGTTACTGCGGCTGATGGAGGAGGCTGTTACTTAGATTATGTGTAATGTACGGCATTGCGGTCTGTAGTTGCCCCCATTATACAATGTACAGGGCAGGGTGGTCGTTACATAGACAATCAGAATTGTATCATTCTCTCATATTTCTACTATTTCCAGATCTTTCAGTAATTTGCATTAATCACATTTTAGTTACTTCATATAATAAATCTCCTCGCCCTCCAGTTAGCGTGTTTTATTTTATTTTTCCAACTTCTGACTTATCGTCTCTCTGTTTACATTCAGGTCTACATCCCCTCTCCCTCTAACTGACTGTACCAAAATGGCTGCTGCGACCATGGAAACAATGCCTATACTGGCTCTCTGACTGTCCTCTGGATAGAGAACATTTTGTGGCGGGGTATGGCTGCCGTTAACTTTGATGGCCTAATTTATCAAATCTGTCCTTGTTGCTCGTAGTAACCAATCACAGCTCGGCTCTTTTTCCTTATACTGCTAAGGTAAAATGAAAGCTGTGCTGTGATTGGTTGCTAGGGGCAACAAAGATTTCCGTGTACTCTTTAGAATGAGTGTAGCAAGGGGCTTCCATGGATGTACAGAGTGCCCCCAATATTGGATACCAGGAGGGGCACCAACAGACCCCAGCCGGGGTATTTACACCTGAGATGGGACAGGGAATTAAATCTTTGGCCTTGGTGACAGAAATCCTAGCTACAGCTACATGTTAGTATGACCTTCACTGCACCTTCATCTTGGCGGGAGTTCGTTCTTCATCTTCATATTTTACGGCAACAGATGACTGGCGAACGATCTGTTCTCCTTGGGTGGCAGATGGAAATGATGCGCAATGGAATCTTAACGGCTGGTAGAACACGCAGGAGGCGGGGCTTATCCATTGTGACAATGGGAGATTTATGACACGTTTTAAAAAAACAATTGTCTTTGTTGCCCCTAGCAACCAATCACAATGCAGCTGTCATTGCATCTTATGCTATTGAAAACCGAAAGCTGCTTGTTCTTTCAGATGGTTTTCATAAATCTCAATAATGTTTTACAAGCAGATTTTGCTGCAGAATTCCTGTGTATTTGCTTAAAGGGGTTGTCCCGCGAAAGCAAGTGGGGTTATATACTTCTGTATGGCCATATTAATGCACTTTGTAATGTACATTGTGCATTAATTATGAGCCATACAGAAGTTATTCACTTACCTGTTTCGTTGCTGGCGTCCTCGTCTCCATGGTGCCGTCTAATTTCAGCGTCTAATTGCCCGATTAGACGCGCTTGCGCAGTCCGGTCTTCTTTCTTCTGAATGGGACCGCTCGTGCCGGAGAGTGGCTCCTCGTAGCTCCGCCCCGTCACGTGTGCCGATTCCAGCCAATCAGGAGGCTGGAATCGGCAATGGAACGCACAGAGCCCACGGTGCACCATGGGAGAAGACCCGCGGTGCATCGTGGGTGAAGATCCCGGCGGCCATCTTACTAAGGTAAGTAAGAAGTCGCAGCAGCGCCGGGATTCGGGTAAGTACCGGACGGTTTGTTTTTTTTACCCCTGTATCGGGTTTGTCTCGCGCCGAACGGGGGGCCTATTGAATAAAAAAAAAACTCGTTTCGGCGCGGGACAACCCCTTTAAGCCAAAATCCACAACAATTCTACAGGCATGCGGATTTTGCTGCAGGTTTTTTTGTCTCCTATGAAAGCACCCTCACATTGTAGAACTAGTCAGATTTGCCACTGATGAGTCTAGGAATGCTTGTCAACAATCTCTCTTGAAGCTGTAACTCTTGCCATATTATTTGTCATCCCAATATCCCAAGCGGAGTGACACATAATTGCAGAAACTGCAATGGAGAAATACGTTACAATACCGTGGACACGAAAAAGTCAATGACTGCAATAACTTTATTTTGTGTTTTAGTGCCAATTCACATGGCCGTATATTCAGGCCATGTGCTCTCCATGTATTCCATGGACTGCACACAATCCCATAACAGCTTATGAGGCTGCCCCAATTTTCACATAGACCAATGTAGTTACATGCTCTGTGTCTTGCTACAACCTGCACTGTATTCCCCTGGGATAATTTATCAATCATACCATGTTTCCCCCAAAGTAAGACCTACACCGAAAATAAGCCCTGCCCTGATTTGTGGCTATTTTTTGGTGAGGATTCAAATACAAGCACTACCCCGTAAATAACCCTTCACAGAATAGACTTATAAAATAAAAGATCAATTTTTATTTAATATCAGACAGCAGGAGTTTAGCTGGATAGAACTCTGAACCACTAGCTTTTCAATGTGGAACAGCATCTGTCAAGATGGCTTCTAAATTCTTGGATGAATGATGTATTTTTATGACAGGTTAGAGACTGAAGATTTGTCGGATCGATGCGTATTTATTAGAGATGAGCGAGTATACTCGCTAAAGGCAATTGCTCGCTCGATCATAGCGAGCATTGCCTTTAGTGAGCATCTCCCCGCTTGATACTGAAGGTTCGGGTGGCGGCGCGGGGGAGCGGTGAGTAGCGGCAGTCAGCAGGAGGGAGCGAGGGGGAGAGAGGGAGAGAGAAATTTCCCCTCCGTTCCGCCCCGCTCTCCCCCTCAACTCCCTGCCCGCTGCCGGCACCCGAACCTTCAGTCTCGAGCGGGGAGATACTCGCTAAAGGCAATGCTCGCTCGATCAATTGCCTTTAGCGAGTATACTCGCTCATCTCTAGTATTTATCCAAGCAACTCTGTAGTAAATAAGGCTCGGAACTGGACCCTAGCAAACTAATAGAAACATTTATACTCAAGCTCCAAGTCTAACGCCTCAGACTCTCAATAGCATTTAGTTAAGTCCACACAAATCAGTCTCTCATGAGTACGAGACCGATAGAGTATAGATTAGACCATTATCTCCAGCTAGTACTGGTTTCCGTGAATAAAGATGTGTATTCTCCTAGGTGATACCAGTAAACAGTTCAGGACTAGTTGGTACTACCGTGTTTCCCCAATAATTAGACCTACCCCGGGGTAGGTGCCCCGAGGCTGTCGGGCTGCATTACCAGCGCCATGTATTTTCAGGTGAGGGGGAGCGATGTAGCTACTAAAATTAGCTGTGGATACCTACGGTGTGGATTTTGATGCTGGTTTATGCTTGTATGCAGAAATGCTGCAGAATTTGCTGCTGAATTTTCATGATTGTGCTATGGATAGTAAATCAATCAGTGTTGCAGATTTGAGAGTGGATTTCACCATTTGCAATGCAACACAGATGGATATGGATTTTGTAACTGCAGATTTGCGGTGGATTTTCCAATGCCTAAAATCTGCAGCAGATACAGCCTGTGTGCACATACTCTTGCACATACATATACACACTATAGGAGTGCAGTCCAGAAAGTGTCCAGTAGTACGGCACTTGAGTGCAGGCTGTTTGGGAAACTGTTCCCTGTCTAGTCTGATAAGACTGTGCAACAATTTTTTTTAAGTTTTCGTCACAGAAAGTAATGTTGATATGTTAAAATTAAAGCATGCTGATTACACTGGTAAAAGTGAATAATAGCAGCAAGGCTCATTTTCTAGTTATTTAATCTCTTAGTAATAGAGATGAGCGAGTATACTCGGTAAAGGCAAATGCTCGAGCGAGCATTGCCTTTATCGAGTACCTGCCCGCTCGAGATGAAATGTTCGGGTGCCGGCGCGGGGGAGCGGTGAGTAGCGGCAGTCAGCAGGAGGGAGCGGGGGGGAGAGAGGGAGGGAGAGATCTCCCCTCCGTTCCGCCCCGCTCTCCCCCGCAGCTCCCTGCCCGCTGCTGGCACCCGAACATTTCATCTCGAGCGGGCAGGTACTCGGTAAAGGCAATGCTCGCTCGAGCATTTGCCTTTACCAAGTATACTCGCTCATCTCTATTTAGTAACCAAGCATTTTTCGCGTAAAAAAAAAAAACGTAACTCCATTAATTATCCATCAACATAGCTGTATGAGGGCTTGTCTTTTGCGGGACTCAAAAATGGCGCTATTTAATGTACCATGTAATGTACTGAAAAACGTTTAAAAAAATGCTAAGTGGAGTAAATAAAAAAATAAAAAATTCCGCCACCTTTCGGTGCATCTTGTTTCTATGGCCCACAAACTGCAACAAATATGACATGATAACTTTATTCTATGGCTCAGTACAATTACTACAATACCAAATTATTATTATTTCTTTGCTGCCAATAACTTTTCAAATTTTTCCGTCCACATAGTTGTGCAAGGGCTCATTTCTTGCGAGATGTCCCGTAGTTTGCGTTAGTACCATCTTGGAATACATATGACTTTCTGATCACTTTTTATTGTATTTTTTCTTGGAGATAGATTGACCAAAAAAGCGCATTTCTGGCGTTCTTAATTTTTTTTAAAGACGTTCATTGTGCGGGGTAAATAATGCATTACTTTAATAGATCGGACTTTTACGGACACAGTGATACCAAACATGTATTTTTGTTTTATGATTTTGATTCTTTTATTTAGTCTAACCAATGGCCTGTAAAACACAGTTCATTAATTACAACTTACTGGTGGAGGATTCGCAGTGTTTCCACCACGTGGAACCATACCCTATATGTTACATAAACCTACCCTTATAGTGCTCAGTCAGCACGCGGTGTGTAACAGTGATTGTGAAATAATTGCGCAATGACTTTTATTATTCTTTTTATTAAGCAAGGTTTATGGAGAGCCACTGGATTAATTGTATAGGCAGATTTCCCAAAAATACAATACAATGGCAATTGGATTACATTATTCCCCATAATTGGAAAACCTTACGTGGCAGAAAAAAACGGATATCATATTTGAATTCAGTGCACTAAAGTTACTATAACCCGCCTATCTGCTTATCTGTGACAAAAATTGTGTTCCACGGTGTGATTAGTAAACTTGAAATGTGTGCACACATGCTGTAACAGTAGAAGAGGCAGAGATGGCCTTTGCACAGTGTCCGCAGATTTGTCAACCTGTGAATGAATAGGAGTATAATGTGAATACGGTCCATTTTCCATAGCTAGAAAAAATGTCTCAGCATCCCAGTTACTACAGAAGCTCAATAGCTAACAGGCAGTGGATTGCAGAAATGCTGGAAGGAAGACCCCCAGTGGCAGCCACTTTAGCCTTGCATTCACTGCCTTTCCACTGAGCTATCACAAAATGTTGGAACCAAGTATGACTCTTTTTTTTTAATGCATGATAAGGAAAACTCAACCCAAAAAATGCAATAATTTTCTTTGTTTTAGCAGAGACTTAGTAAGACATCTATTAATTTTTCATGCACAAAGGCTTCTGTAGCCTTTAAGCAATGGCTTTTCTTTCTTCTCACTCTGTGGAGTGTATGGCTTATAGTCTTTCTAGACAGATACTTCCATCTCTGTCGTGGATCTTTGGCGCTCCTTCGGCATTATCATTGATGTTGAATCTTTGATGTATGCCATAGTTGCCTGGTCTGTGAGTTTTTGTGGGCAGCCTTTTCTTGTCAGGTTTGTATTTGTGCCACATTGTTTCCATTTTGTTATAATGGATTTAATTGTGCTCCGTGGTATGTTCAAAGTTTGAGAGATGGTTTTTTTTTATAACCCAACCCCGATGTATACTCCTCTACAACTTTGTTTGTGACTTGGTCTACATGTTGCCTGCTTAGTGGTAACTCGGGGGGTGGCTTTTCAGAACAAGTGTATTTATGACATGTGACAGATCATACAACTTTTCAGTTTTTCTTTTCTAAACAGGTTTTTTTCCATCGTAACAATTTGGACTTTTAGGGACAGGTGTATTTATTCTGATGATATGTGACCGATCATGCTTAAGTTCTATTGATTTTTTTTATGGGAGTTATCAAAACAGCGAAGAGCTTGCAACTTGGCTATTTCCGTAATTCTGACCATGCCTGGCAACTGCATTAAGGAGGTTTTCAGGGACTCTTAATATTGATGAGCAATCCTTAGGATAAGCCATAAATATATGATTGGTGGGGGTCTGCTACTCGGCTGTTTACAGAGACCTCTTTGGTGCTTGACAAGCTCCGCGGCCTCTTCATTGCATAACAGGCAGAGCTCTGTAGATTTCATAGTGGAAGTACAGTGATCCCTCGCTATATTGCGGTTCAATGATTGCGGCTTCAGTGCATCGCGGATTTTAGATAGACCATATATAATTCTATTTTTGCAGAGTTTTCCGCTATATTGTGGAATTTTGCGGTACATACAGGAAACACAGTACACCACTAGCGCTTGCCAACACGAGATTGTACACGGCACACTCTTGGCTAATGGAATGTGTTCTGTATCGGGTGCCGATTGGCTCACTGACCGTAGCATCAGTCTGTTTGTTCACTTTTGCGATTGTGTGGCAGGTCACCCGACAGATTGATTTGTGTAAATATAACGCCGCTACTACGCTGACTTGCATGAATCGCGGCGGTCTCTGGAACGTAACCCCCGCAATAGACGAGGGATCACTGTATAGCAGCTTAGCCATTTAATTGGACTGAGCTGCTCTTGGGCCATGTGACGAATAAACATATCACAGGCATGAGAAAAGGCTGTAGCGTTCAACAATCAGCTCTTCAATCAGCTGATCGGGTTAAGTAGCAGACCCCCACCAATCGGATATTGAAGACCTATACTAAGGATAGGCTATTAATATTAGAGTCCAAGAAAACCCCTAGGGTTTTTTGTGGGTCCCACTTCTGAAACTCGCACATATCAAGCACTTTTAGCATATCCTGTGTGTATTTCATAAAAGTTGATATGTGAATATCTATTTCAGTTACATAAATAAATGTGCCCCCAAAGGGGTCAATAGTAGAGATGAACGAGCACACTCTGTAAGGTCAGTTACTCGAGCGAGCCTCACTCATCTCGAGTAGCTGCCTTCTCCTCCGAGCGTGCTCAGGGGGGGCAGCGTGGAGAGTGAGAGAGATCACTCTCCCTCCCTACCCCCCCTTCCCCACCAAGCACGCTCGGAGGAGGAGGAAGTTACTCGAGATGCACGAGGTTTGCTCGAGTAACTAACCTTACCGAGTGTGCTCGCTCATCTCTAGTCAATAGCCTTTAAGGCTTATGGTTAGGGTTGTCGCAAATACTCTTGAAAGTCAAAGATCCTGGACTAACCATTATTCTCTTTTCTCCGTATAGTTTGATGGATCAGTCTGAGCTAAGGCCTTCCTAAATTAATTTTCATTTTGCCATAAATGACTTTAAATGCATGGTTTGTGGTAACATTTTACATGGTCTGTAAAGGCTAATTCCTTTAGAAATAAGTTTTCACTTGTAAATAAAAGCCCTTTGGTTTTCTCCTCCCAGTTTGTTAAATGATTATTTTTTTCCCTTGAGTATTTTTTTAATATCAATTGGGGATTTTTTTTTCACAGGTCTAAACTTAAAAATGAAATGGCTCACATGGACCAACAGGGTGGTGGTTCTCGATATGTCATGGGATCAGGTAATGTGCATGCTCGCCCCAAAGGGAACATGAATTTATAAACTGATCACATGTAACAACCCTTTCAGGACCAAGGGTAGGAGGGCCCATGCTGTACTATACATCCTAGGGTGGAATATCTTTTTACTACATAATCTAACAATATGTTTTGTGGAACATTTTGGCCTTTCTTATAGAATAAAAAAAAGGAAACTATCTCTTCAATTCATCTTGAGTTTTATAGGCAAAATGGACACAATCTGGAAAAAATGCAACTTTGGTTCTCTTTCCTTGTACACTAATGGAGTTGGTATAACAAATTATATTTACCACATAAAAAATCCACTAATTCTCCAGCAAATAAAGATACCAATTACATACACTAAAGGCCCATTTAGACACAATTATCGCTCAAAATTCATTCAAATGCCATCTTTTGAGCGATAATCGTTGTGTGTAACTACACTTACATCGTGCAGTTTTCGTTACTCCGTCGCTGATCATCGTCTTTCAGCGTGCTGAAAGACGACGATGAGCCTTATCAGGGATTCACAGCAGGATACAGCTGATACTATTGTTTCAGCTGTATCCCGCTCTCTGATAACAGGCTGGGCTGGACCGCTCTGTTCTCTTTATACCCACAACAGAGCGCGCGGCTGTATAACAGCCGGGCGTTCCGCGCAGAAAACATCTGGATGCAGAAGACAAGTGGGGACACCCCGCTTGTCTTCTGGAGCCTCCGCTGCCAGCGCAAGGTGATCACTCATCTTGCTCTGTAAATGACACAACGATCGCTCAAAAGTCCCTTGAGCGACATCTTTTAAGCGATTATCGTTGTGTCTAAATGGGCCTTTAGTGTTGACTAATGCTGCATTTTATACACAGGTCAAAGACCTCCATTACCTATCTCTACACAGCTAAAATTTGCAACCAACTACTTTAACATTAAAACCCTTTTACACACAAAGATACGACTGTATCTTTGGGATGTATTGAGGGATGTATTTGCATAAAGTGTTAGTGTCAATTAACACTATCATCTTTTGCATGTAAAAGGGCCTCCATGAGTTGTTTGCTGAGCCCAGTGTGTGTTTAAACACACACCCAGCTGTGTAAACAGCTGCTGATCTCTCTAGACCCAAGCCCTGACATCCCTATAGGGGCGAGACAAGAGACCTTCTTGAGCCGGTGGGCCCAGGTCTGCGGGAGTACTTGGATCCCCAAGATCCTAGAACAAGGATACGAAATAGCTAACATCTTGCCCAAAGGAAAATCTAATACCGTTAGGCTCAGCCAACCAGATGAAACACCTCCAGCAAGGAGTGCGCGAATTGCTAAGGATATGGGCAGTGATCCAGATTTCCTGAAAACAAAGATCACGGGGCCCATATCTGATTTTAAAAAAACATGCAGGAAATCGCATGTGATAATAAATCTAAGACCGTCGAACACCCACATAAGATACAGAAAATTCAAAATAGAATCAGCACATTGTGTATCCTGTATGCATTTGCGCACCCTACAGACTTCTGTGAGGACTTTTGGTCCACACAATAGTAGAGCATGCTATTTTTTTCATGTGTGCAAACCCCCCCCCCCCAAAAAAAACGGAGATGAGAACGGGCCAATTGAAATCAATTGGTTATATTTAGAGATGAGCGAGCCTACTCAGCCACGCCCCTTTTTCGCCCGAGTACCGCGATTTTCGAGTACTTCCGTACTCGGGCGAAAAGATTCGGGGGGCCCCGTGGGTGAGTGGGGGGTTGCAGCGGGGAATGGGGGGAGAGGGAGAGAGAGAGGGCTCCCCCGTTCCCCACTGCTACCCCCCGCGCCGCCACGCCTCCCCCCGCCCCCCGAATCTTTTCACCCGAGTACTGAAGTACTCGAAAATCGCTTTGCTCGATCGAGTAATTACTCGAAACGAGTAGGTTCGCTCAACTCTAGTTATATTCTCTGCCTATTGCGCACATTAATACGCCAGTGTGCATCCCCCCAATACAGTATTCTGCAATCATGCTCAGGTATAAACACTATAGAGCCTGTGGCCCCTTCAGTCAGATGATCAGCGGGTACCATAAGCACCTATCAATTTTCCATGACAAAATCTTGATTTTCAAGGACACTCCTGGAACTCAAAATACAGTCAAAGGTTTATTGTTATTTTTTATTGCTTTATATACAAAAATAAAACACACATTCTGCTAAGTCAAGCTATTTCCAGGTAATTATTTTTTTTTTTTTTAGAAAAATCCCCAACACTGAGCGGCCGGTTGAGAACAAAACTTCAATGCACTTAAAAATCTCAATGCAAAATATTTCAGATTTTAGTGTGTTTTTAGTTCTGTTTATCCAAAAACTCTCTTTAAAAACTTATTATTAAGTCTTAGGTACACTGTATATACACTTTTACAGGGGACAGTTAAAAAAAAATCTGTAATGTTTTGTGAACTATTGTTCTGCCAATAGTTATCCTAAACATTACGGAATCTATACCATCACAGAAATTGGCCGTTACTGAGCGAGGAGTGCATATAGATGCATCCTCTCACCATGCAGGTAGCTGACTACCAAATGGAGGAGCGAACAACCCCTGTGCAGGACACCGATAAGACAGCCACTCACACTGCCTCCTGATAATGAGGAGGGTGGATGCTTGGTGTATACTCCCCCACATAGTGGATACAGGGTGCCAGACCATTCTGATATATGTAGTTCACCTTGCAGACTAGCAACCTATTAATGACGCCATGATAATTCGGCGGGTTGCCCTGCATTTCCAACAGTGAACCACATTGGTACTGCCATCCTATATGTGGGAGTATACACCAAGCAGCCACCCCCCTCATTATCTAGAGGCAGTGTGAGTGGCTATCTTATCGGTGTCCTGCACAGGTGTTATTGGCTCCTCCATTTGGTAGTCAGCTACCTGCATGGTGAGAGGTTGCATCTATATGCACTCCTTATTCAGTAAGTAACGGCCATTTTTCTGTGATTGTTTTTAATTTTTTATTTCCCCTTCTGTGATGCATTTATATTAGTGTAGGGACCCACTACAACGCAAGGAACCGTGAAGTGGTTAGTGGGCTCATGTCTCTTGGCCAACATTCAACCAATGCCTTGCATTTATTATCTATCATTCACATGCAGTGTGGCATTGAGACTCCAGGGGGAGCCCAGGGTGGCAGTACCAATGGGGTTCACTGATGGAAATGCAGGACAAACTGCCGAATTATCATGGCGTCATTAATAGGTTGCTGGTCTGCATGGTGAACTACATATATCAGAATGGTCTGGCACCCTGTATCCACTATGTGTGGGAGTGTACACCAAGCATCCACCCTCCTCATTATCAGGAGGCAGTGTGAGTGGGTGTTTCATCGGTGCCCTCACAGGTGTTATTGGCTCCTCCATTTGGTAGTCAGCTACCTGCATGGTGAGAGGTTGCATCTATATGCACTCCTCACTCAATAAGTAACGGCCATTTTCTGTGATTGTTTTTAATTTTTTATTTTTTATTTCCCCTTCTGTGATGCATTTACGGAATCTATATCACCACTATAACAGAATTAAATTAAGCAACTTTGCCAGAAGTAATTTTGTTTTTAACAGACTTTACTCTCAGATAGAAAACTTGATCGACAAACTCAATGAGCACTGTGTACTAAAAGGCAAAAGTGGAAGTGTAACTTCCCCTATGGAAACAGGAGGGTCACATGACTGCCGGGGTTCCCTGCTGCAGCAGAGCTGCAGGGTCGTATTATATCCTAACCAGCTCAGCCAGTGACTAATGTCACTGCAGGGATTGTTTTCCCCTGTTACTGGGGCTCCTATGGATGCCTCAGCTACAGTGAAAAAATGTCAAATTAAAAAAACAATCCAAAAAAAACCACATGTGAATGTCCCCCGGAGGTCTTATATGACTTCATGGGGGACATAGATAGTAAACAGAATAGTTACATAAATAAATAAAACAAAATTACAGAATAAAAACAACATACCATATATACTCAAGTATAAGCCGACCCGAGTATTACCACAAAAAAAATGCTAAAACGTATTGACTCGAGTGTAAGCCTAGCTATACTCCAGTATATACACTAGGTAAAAAAAAACCCTCAATACTCACCTCCCAGCCGGCGTCTGTGTCCCCGACACGATTGTCTCCCCAGCGGTGCGGCAAGCTGCTTGAGAACTCTCCCCACTGTCATCTCCCTGCTCGGCTTTGAATTCCTCCGCTGTCAGTGATGTGAGTGGATCGGACACCAGCCAATCACAGCTGGCGCTCGATAAACCAATCACAGCCATTCAGTAATGTCATTCACAGAATGGCTGTGAATGATCGAGCACCGGCTGTGATTGGCTGGTGCTCGATCCAATCACAGCCCTTACTTACAGAGTGCTGACAGCGGGGGAATTCAAAGCCGAGCGGGAGAATTCTCAAGCAGCTTGCAGCACCGCCGGGGAGACCATCGCACTGGGTACACAGACGCTGGCTGGGAGGAGAGTATTGCGAGGTTTTTTTTTTAACCTCACTCAAATATAAGTCATGGGGGGCTTTTTCAGCATAAAAAAAATGTGCTGAAAAACTCGGTAGTATACATAAAAAAAGAAAATAACCCAAAGCCAGACGCCAACGAAAACAGTTGCTACATGCGCCCTGTCATCCAAAACCATACATATTATATATCAAAACATCCGAAACAAATGAAATGTTTAAAAAATTATTTTCTTTTTTAGCTTTTGAGCCCCAATAAAACAAAAAAAAAAATGAAAAAGTGTCAGCGAAAAAGAGATTTAAACAAAAAAAAATTGTCCTAAATGTCACGGAAAAAAAATGCAGCAAAAATAATTTTGGTAGCTAAAGGAAAAACAAAAGAGGTAAAACCACATGGGTAAAATCCCTAAAAAGCGTCTAGTCTTTAAGCTATAAAACAACCTGGTCCTTAAAGGGGTTGTCTCGTGAAATCAAGTGGGGTTCAGCACTTCTGTATGGCCATATTAATGCACTTTGTAATATACATCGTGCATTAATTATGAGCCATACAGAAGTTATTCACCTACCTGCTCCGTTGCTAGCGTCCCCGTGTCCATGGATCCGTCTAAATTTGCTGTCTTCTGGCGTTTTTAGACGCGCTTGCGCAGTCCGGTCTTCTCCCTGGTGAACAGGGCCGCTCGTGCCGGAGAGCTGGTCCTCGTAGCTCCGCCCCGTCACGTGTGCCGATTCCAGCCAATCAGGAGGCTGGAATCGGCAATGGACCGCACAGAGCCCACGGTGCACCATGGGAGAAGACCCGCGGTGTATCGTGGGTGAAGATCCCGGCGGCCATCTTGGTAAAGGAAAAAAGAAGTCGCCGCAGCGCGGGGATTCGGGTAAGTAATAAACTTTTTTTTTTTAACCCATCCCTTGGGTTTGTCTCGCGCCAAACGGGGGGCGTATTGAATAAAAAAAAAACCCTGTTTCGGCGTGAGACAACCCCTTTAGGGGCGTTAAAATAGGTGTTATTGCTATTTATACACATTATGTAACAAATCCCAAAAGTGTATTTCTAGAAAGTTTGAGTACAAAGTAATACACTATTTCAAGTCTCTTTCAAAAGTGCATCAGATCTGTGCAACAGTTTCATGTTTAGCTTAATTACAGCTGAAACAAAGTGATCCGACCCAATCAGATCTTCTGCAATAATGTTGATGGCATCTCTGCTTCCTCCTGGATGTTGCCGCTGTACCCACTCGTACAAAGATGGAAGTTTAGGTAAAGTCAGTCTTTTCATAGAACTAAATGGATGTTTTAGGATGTAAGACATGTTCTCCGTAAAATTAAGTCCAGCCGCAAAAAATCCATCTATTAAACAAAAAAAAAAAAGACAAATTTGAGAATCTTGCTTTGCTCTAAGGGCAAGTTCAGTTGGCGGAATGCATGGGGGAATGCCATCTCTAAAAACAATCACAATCCACATCTTTCTGATGTGTTTTTTGGCACAAATTCAGCCCAGTCAATGGGCAAAAATCGGCATGCAGAATTTCGACGTGGAAAAGCATGCATCAAGTGGTAACATGTCACTTCCTGACGCTGAAACACAATTTTCTGCGTACAAATTCTGCACACATTTTGCCTGTTGACAGGGCTAAATCCACAACAAAGTTTTTAGAGGCTGAATTCAGCGATGAATTCTACTGTCTGAACATAGACATATGGCTTTTGATACGGATATGTTCCACATAAAACATTGAGGCGCATGTATAAGCACCCTTACGCCAACAGCAGATTTGCAATATCGCCTTCACCATTGCGATTCCGCCCTTAAAATCCACATAGGAATCAGGGGCGTAACTAAAGGCTCAGGAGCCCAAGTGCAAAAATTCTGCTGCCCCACCACCCCCACCCGTCTCTATCTGTATCTATACCCAGAGGCATAACTTGAAGATTTGGGGGCCCAAAGCAAAATCTGTAACAGGGCCCCTCAACTATAATGCTTTACTCATACTACTAGGCTCCCTATATGGAGAAGACAGGCCTAATTAGGCCCCTAAGGGTCCAGGGCCCATGTGCAACCTTATCCCCTATAGTTACACCCCTGATAGGAACATATCCACATCAAAGGCTGCATATCTAATGTGGATTTTTTTTTGAACATTAAATTTTTATTAAAATGCAGTTTTCCATGTACAAATACAAAAATACTTTTATAACAAAAGAAAATGCGTCTTTTACATATTCCTGCAACTTGATATACAAATACATTTGTATTAGTCTTAATATTTCTTTTAAGAGAGGTTCATCTCGTGGATAGGAAAAGGGAAGGCTTGGGGATACGTTTTGGGGGAAGTTGGGGTGGAACTAGGAATGTTGTTGGAGAAGTACAAGGCTGAGGGTATGGGGGAGGGGACCAGCATACAAAAAAATAATAATAAAAGAATCTCAACTTGGTTTCCTCTGTTTAGCTTGTACCATTTTAAGTTACTTTGCTTTGTTGTGGAGTAAGCTTGATATTTCAGTTTTCAAATTTTGCAAGTTTAGGAATGTGACCCGCTGGTAACTTAGGGCCATTGTGGGAACAGGGCATCCCAACCTCTCCATGAGTCCTCATGGTTACTTAGGCCTAATGCACACTGCCGGATTTCCACCGCGTAATACGCGGCGGAAATCTGCGGCCTTTCACTGCAGCTTTTAGGTTTTATTGAACCTAATAGCTCAATGTACTCAATGGAATTCCGCAGCATGAAATTACCCGCAGCATGTCCTATTTGCTGCGGGTATACGTGCGGACAGCTTTCATTGTAGTCAATGGAAGCAGCCCGTCACGCTATACTTACCCTGAAGTATAGCGTGAATACGTGCCACGCCCACCGTGTCATATAACACTGCCAGCGCTGTACTGCGCATGCGCGCCGGAGCATCATGCGGGACTTCGGGCAGCGGATCCGGAGGAAAGTATGGGGTCTTTGGGGGTAGGGGGCGCAGTGACGGACTCCGCTCTGGTATTCCGGAGCCCGTCACGGATGTGTGCCTTAGACTTTTTTATTGCAAACATGTTTTCATATGATCTATGCAGCAATATTGTTTGTTAATATTTGGTTGGTAGGGGGGGGGGGGGGGGAGAAATCTCTCGATTTCCAATTTCTTGGTATTAGAAGCTTGACTGTCAGCAGGATGTGTGTAACCATCCTTCTAAACTCACTGGGAATCCTCTCTATGCCAATGAGTAGAATAGCTAGCTCAGGGCAGGGAGAGATCACTACTCCTGCTAATTTGTTTATTTTTTAAAAAGACCTCCTGCCACAGGGAGCGCAGTCTCCTAAAGCTCCAAAATATATGGAACATGGTACCCTGGCCTCCGCATATTCTCTTGTTTGAGTTTTTCACTTTGGCCTTCTGCATAAGATCAGAGATATTCGTCACTCCCCTCTTCCTCCAACTATCAACCGAAAGGCAGTCCGAGAAAAGTTCAAGGACCTCAACTGGTACCAGAACCTCGAAATCTGCAGCAAGTGCACCCATGCTTAGACTGAAGATTAATAGTTAGGCATTTTAGCATTTGGAAGAGGGGTGGGGGGCCAAGGACGCTGCTAATATAAGATTTCTAATGTTTCTACCTTTTATTGAATGCTGTTCTAACGATGGCCAACTAATTCTGTCAGTTAGGTAGAATCTAATGTGGATTTTGATGCAAAAATCACAATCCGTGTTGAATATGTGAAAGCAGCCTTATAGACCTTAATATATAGTGATCTTTTGCTAGTCATTCATGTTAAAAACAATTAAAAATGGTTATTTATGAGTCACCGAGTCCAATGTGAAAATAAAACAAGTTTGCAAACAATCTTAATTAAAATCTATTGTTGGCTGATCGTAAAGTTGATCACTTGTAGTACAATTCTTAGCTTTTCATAAAAAGCGCAGGATTCTATTTTTTATGCATGTTATATGTATTTTTGTATGTGTGTTTAACCCCTTAGTGACAAACCCTGTTTGCGCCTTAGTGACGGAGCCAAATTTTGGAAATCTGACATGCGTCGTTCAACGTAGCATAACTCCGTAAAGGCTTTACATATCCAAGTGATTCTGACATTGTTTTTTCGCCACATGTTGTACTTCATTTTGGTTGTAAAAAGAGACCGATATAATTTGTGTATATTTATTAAAAGTACCAATATTGGAAAAATTTTGAAAAAATTGTCATTTTTTCAAATTTTCAACTGTAATCTCAAATATGTCCAAACATACTGTACAAATTTTTGATAAGATATATATTTCAATCTGTTTACTTTATTCTGAATGCACACTTGAAAAACTTGTGTTTTTTTTAACCATTTAGATGACGTACAAATTTAACATTAATTTTCAGCATTTTGAGGAACACTTTGTTTTCCTGCACCAAGCCAAGTTTGCAAAGGCTCGAGTGTCAGAATAATAGATACCCCCCCCAAATGACCCCATTTTAAAAACTACACCCATTAATGTATTCACTGAGGGGTGTCATGAGTATTTTGACAATACCAGTTTTTTTTCAGGAATTAATTCAATTTAGAGGAGAAAAAATAAAATTTCATAGTTTTGCAAATATGTCATTTTAAAGACATATTTTTTTCCTATATTGCCCATGAAAATGAGGATTTACAACCCAAAATGGATACCCCGTTTCTCCCGTGTTCAGAAACATACCCATTGTGGCCCTAATCTTATGTCTGGATGCACAACGGGACCCAAAATGAAAGGAGTAGTCGGTGTCCTTCAGAACATAAAATTTTGCTTGAAGGCGTTTTAGACCCATAGCACTTTTGTAGAGCTCTTGAGCGGCCAAAACCAAAGAGAACCCCCACAAGTGACCCCATTTTGAAAACTAGACCCCTTAACGAATTTATCTAGGGGTGTACTGCCCATTTTGACCCCACAGTTTTTGAATGAATTCAAGCAAAGCAGTAGGAAAAAAATGTGATTTTCGTTTTTTTGGCAATTCTGTCGTTTTAAAAACTGCTTTTTTGGTACAGCACACACATGAATGAAGCCTTGCACCCCAAAATGGATACCCCTGTTTGTCCCATGTTCAGAGACATACCCATTGTGGCCCTAATCTTTTGTCTGGATGCACAACGGGGCCCAAAATGAAAGAAGTAGTCGGTGGCTTTCAGAACAGAAATTTAGCATGAAGGTGATTTAGGCCCCATTGCCCACTTGTAGAGCTCTTGAGCGGCCAAAACGACAGAACCCCAACAAATGACCCCATTTTGAAAACTAGACCCCTTAACGAATTAATCTAGGGGTGTACTGTGTATTTTTACCCTACAATTTTTGAATAAATCTAAGCAAAGCAGTAGGAAAAAAAATTACAATTTTCATTTTTTTGGCATTTGTATCAATTTAAAAACAGTTTTTTTTGTACAGCACACATAGGGATGAAGACTTTCACCCCAAAATGGATACCCGTTTGTCCCGTGTTCAGAACCATACCCCTTGTGGCCCTAATCTACTTAAAGGACACATGGCTAGGCCTATAATGGAAGGAGCACCCGTTGGATTTCAGGGTACAACGGAAAAAATTCCAGGCCCCATTGCCCACTTGTAGAGCCATTGAGCATCCAAAACGATAAAGAACCCCCACAAATGACCCCATTTTGAAAACTAGACCCCTTAATGAATTCATCTAGGGGTGTACTGCATTTTTTGACCCCACAGTTTTTGAATAAATCTAAGCAAAGCAGAAGGAAAAAAATTACGTTTTTCATTTTTTTGTCAATTTAAAAACTGGGTTTTTTGTACAGTTTACATAGGAATGAAGACCTTCACCCCAAAATGGATACCCCCTTTTGTCCCGTGTTCAAAAACATACCCATTGTGGCCCTAATCTACTTATAGGACACATGGTTAGGCCTGTAATGCAGGGAACACCCGTTGGATTTCAGGGCAGAACTGAATAAATTCAAGGCCCCATTGTTCATTTGTACGGAATAAAAATTGACTCCCTAAAAATCCCCCGCCCCTCCCCCACACACTCCGCGCCCTTTTCGGCATTCCCCAAATCTTAGATAAAAGTAATAATGTGAACTGTGTGGTATTTCCGAAGACAGGGGTAATTACGGAGGCTGGTTGGGATGGGCCCATGGGGCAATAAAACAGTGTATCCCCCCTCCTCTCATGCTTTTTGGGGTCATTTCTTGACCTCAGTGGTGGGTACAGGGTGTAAAAAGTGGTGCTCTGTGAGTCTCCGTAAGCTTGATGAGGTGCGGCGGTCTCGCACAGAAGACGCTCAACAAGCTGCTCCTGGAACTGCAGTAAGGCGAGTGTTCCCGGGGCTTCTTGTAAATTGCATATTACAGGTAGCGGTCTGAATAACGCCGGGCTCACACGGCCGTAGGTGGAATCCGCTTGCGGAGGCCCGCAGCGGATCCCAGCTGTGAGCCCGGCTGTGTCCCTGCGAACGGCCACCTATTGTACTGCGCATAACTGCGTACTCACACGGGCGGTCATTCGCAGTATTTTTTTTTAATTTGTGTTTCCCGTACAGTCGCTTAGCGATGACCCGGGTTCCCGCAGCCCGTATACAATGTAGTTGCATATGTGCTGCGGGTATATCCGTGACCATGGAGCACAATGGGCTCTATGTTGCGGATATCCGCGGTAAAATAGAACCTGCTGCGTTCTCTTTTCTGCGAGTGGATTACGCAATTCCGACCTGCTAATGTGAGCGGAATTGTGTAATCCAATGTGCTTCATCTGCGTATTACCGCGGATCAGACGCATGCGGAATCCGTAATTCCTATCCGGTCATGTGAGACCGGCCTCAGGTAGATCGCTACCTTTTTATCACGTGACCGGGGACCGCTCAACGAGCCCACCCGTCACTGCTCCAGGCTCTCGGCGACCGTTAGTCGCTGGGAGCAAGGAGATTTTAAATTTCCTGTGCTCCCCGACTCCTGCGCATGTGTTCGCTGTTTTGCCGGCGGTCGCATGTGCAGAATCCGGGTAAGTTCACGGAGGAAGATCGCGTCGGGGTGCAAATACGGAGGCCTCCGGTAAAAAGTTTCATCTCCTCTCACCGATCGCATCGGTGAGGGGAGATGAAGCTTCACCTTTTTTTTTCTTTTACGTGATCGCCATTATCCATTGGATAACGACGAACACGTGACGAGGAACTGCTCACCGCGGCCCCCGTGAAATCTCCAGGCTCTCGGCTAAGTTTTGTAGCCAGGAGCAGGGAGATTTTAAATTATCCTGGCAATCCACGGCTTTTGCGCGTGCGTCTGCCATTTTGGCGACGGGCGCGTGCGCAGAAGCTGGGGTAAGGTCCGCGGATAAATCCGCGGGCCTTAGGTACGTCATTTCATCCTCCCTCACGGATATGATCCGTGGGGGGAGATGAAACGCAAGCTTTTTTAACTTTTTAAAACTTTGTTTTTTTACTTTTACACTTTTTTTTTTCACTTTTTACACTTTTTTTTAAACTTTACATGATCACTGTCATCCATTGGATAACAGTGATCATGTCCCCGGTATAATCTCTCTGTTCCTGGCTACACATGGCAGCCAAGAGCAGAGGGATTTTAAATTTCCTGGGGCTCGAGCCCGTCTGTGCACGCGCCCGATGTCAATCATCGGGTGCGCATGCGCAGATGGGGATTCGGGTCCCGGGACATCGGGGAGGACTTAGGTGAGTATTTTCACCTCCCCTCATGGATCCGATCCATGAGGGGAGGTGAAACTGACTTTTTAAAAAAACTTTTTCGTGATCGCCGCTATCCAATGGTTAGCGGTGATCGCGTGCCCGGGGACCGCTCACCGCGGTCCCCGGTAACACCTCCTGGTTCCCGGCTACCTTCAGGAGCCAGGAGATTTCAAATTTGCCGGGGGCTCCCAAACTTCTACGCATGCGGCTGACGTCATCGCCTGGCGCGCATGCGCAGAAGACCGCCGGCGGGTCCGGGAGGACCCGATCTCCGGGGGACACCGCCGACAAGCCAGGTAAGAATTTTCAGCTGCTCTGATGGATCCGATCATCCTGGGATGACAGCTCCATGCTGTCGGCTACCTGCGGGCACCGACAGCATGGAGCTGTCACATCCTCAGGCCAGTGGGCATTAATCCAAAGAGGATGCATAAAACTACGTCCTCTAGGATTAAAGCCCACTTACTGAGGACGTAGTTTCCCGATGGGGCAGTCGTTAAGGGGTTAATGTTAAGAGGAAATCCACATCACTGTTTAAAAGGTGCATATTTGAGGTTGGTGTGGTGTGTGTGTGTGTGTGTGTGTGTGTGTGTGTGTGTGTGTGTACACAAGATTATTATAGAAGCATAACACAAAGGCAATCAGTCTGAAAATGAACTAGTTACCCGGCCGTCCAATATGTTTTTTCATCTCCAAGAAGTGAAGCAAGGAACGCGTCTTAGTTGTGTTTGCCCACCAGTATGGAATAGATGGCCACAGATATTCAAACATCAGTGCTAAAGGGTCATCGTAACACACAATAAGTTGATAGTTTTGCTTCCACAAGTTCCTCAATGTTGGCTGTTCCTGAAAATAGTGAGTAAATTTTGTAAAAAGTATTTGTAACATAACTTTGATGTTACTTTCAGCTTAAAACAGATTAACATTAAACTGACACATGATGAGCTTTTGTACTACAGGATGTAGAAGGCCTCCCTCACACAGGCGTTTTTCTAGAGCATTTAGCGCTGCGCTAAACACTGTACAAGGCTCCCATTCATTTCAATGGGGCTTTTGGCAGTGACCCCGGGGAATGAGGGGGCAAAGTATAAGGCCAGCGACAAACAAACAGGATGGAATTCACATGTGGGAGCCTGCAGCAGAATCCAGCCAGGACCCTGGTCAGCTAGCTTGCGTACCCGTTTTCTTCTGTATTGTGGATGACCGCGGCGGTCATGCATAGTACAGAATTTTTTACTTTTTTTTTTTAATCTTTGTTTTTCCTGCACCGTCGCTAGACAATGACACGAGTACCCACGACCTACACAGTGTCAATTGCGGATGGGCCGTGGGTCGGACAGCTTCCATCGACTTCAATGGAAGCCATCATTGCGGACACAGCACAAAAGTAGAACACGCTGAAACTTTATTTCCGCTCATGGAAATCGCAAATTGCTGTCTGCTTGTGTGAGCGGATATGCGAATGTTCTATTCTTTATTTAAAATGAAATTTCATGGACTAAACCACAGAGACACTTTATTGGGAAGGGGTCAACACTTCGATCACATTACCACATATGATTAGATGATTCCCATCACAAAGTTATTATGAAGACAACAGAGCATCCTCCATATCTGTACAATTATGGATTGCAGCTTATTTAGGAAAATATATAGGTTAAGGGTAATCACATTTTTTCTCCCAGCAGGTAGAGATGGTACTACCTCTAGCTGGTCATGTGACGCTGTGCTGATCCATGAAGGGATGGATTAGCACTTAGAGGAAGAGAAAGCAGATGGAAATCTAAAAATCTAGATGGTGTTTAATAGGTATCAGACAGAAGACTGCACTGCATGGAAGTGAGTGTAATATACGTAGGAGACATCCAGAGGGCGACAAGAAGTCAGATGAGGGGGGTAGTGATGAAAAAAATGTGTTCTCGCTAGAGTGCTTCTTGAAAGAAGCCATGAATTTAAATGTTATCCATTTAACACAGGTTTCATAAAAAGCTCATGATGTATGTTAAACGGATACTATACCAGGACATGTCACCCATAGACTACGAGGGTAGCCTCAAAACACAAACAAACCAGAATCTGTCTGAACGAGAAAATGCTGTCTGCTGTGCTCCTTAATCCAGAAATCAAAACACAACAAAAAAAAAAACAGCATCACCAACGGATAGCAGTCAAGCAGAGGCCAAAGAGGCCTGATATATATGACAGAAGCCTTCTTAAACATCAAATAGAGCACAAAAAACAGTGTGCAAGTACCCTGATTTTGGATGGGAAAAAAGACGCTATTCTTCCCCACTTTACTGCAAAAATTCTGCAAGGCAGAGTGAAGTAAAGCCCCCTAGTAAAGAAAACATACAAGTATATGATTAGTTTGATGTTCATACATGCTTGGGGCATAACTTGGGTCCAAATATCTTGTGTATGCAGTTAATTAAGCACATATGATGCTCTGGGGACATGGACTGCAGGTTGTCACATCCTAGAATCAGGATCTCTCGAGGATTCTGCTGTAACCAGTCAGCTATCTCATGCAGCGTTTCCTAGAAAAAGAAAATCGTATAATTGCTTAGTTTATAACACTCAGTTTATTTTTTTCTCATTTTAAAGTCAAGTAAGCTACACAAATTGATAGAAATGCCACACACAGGCTTCAGAGAGTACCACAAGGTTTTATCAAACTACTAACGACAACTTGTTAGTCAGTATGCGAATGATGTCATCACTCCGCCCCCTGGTGATGTCATCGAAGGTCCTACAACATAAAAAAACACAGAGCCTGACCAACAGAAGAACAACACAGTTAGGCTGCCTGTCCACGGGCGTTGGGGTATCCGCCGCCCGAGAGCAGGAGCCGGTGTGCTGTGATTTGCCGGTCGCGAGCGGAGAATCGCTATGATTCTCCACCCATGGACAAGAGGGCTGCGCTTTACATAGCAGCTATGGAAAGCATGCACTGCGTTCCCTGCGGCCGGATTATCGCTACAGGGAATGCAATGCAATAACGCCTGTGGACAGGCAGCCTTAAGGCTCTTGAAAAGGGGAAGAGAAAAATAACACAAAAAGAATATAACCAAGTCGTTATTATCTCAGACAGAACTCAGCAGTCCTGACATAAGACACCAACCTTTCCCCACCACAGATTTCTGGTGAGCTAAAGGACCTGTGGTGACTACACTGCTGTGGGAGGAGCCAGGCTGTGTTTGTCTTGTGAGGGAATCAAGATACATTTAGTAGAGCTGTGTGTGAGGTGTGGGAATCATAATGGATGTACCATGTAGCAGAGCTGTGCACATTGGGCCACCAGAAACACTAGAACTATAATTTCCTAATAATTACTGGTTGTCCTTAAAGACACACATGTGCATTGTACACATTTATGAAAATTGGTGTGCCAGAGACTGTTATGCCAGTCAACCCCTGTCCGTAATTCTCAACAAAGCTATATATGACTTTCTACATATTAACTCTTGCCCACTTTCTCTGACAACTCAATGCCATCATAAATATGGTGTTTATGACTTTTCCCCCCTTCTTTAAATAAATTATATCAGAGAAGTGTCAAGAATTTGGAAAATGTATCAGGTGAAGTTGAGGCCAGTTTTCTAGCATGTTTTTGTCTCTCTCCAATTTAAAATAAAACAAAGTTTTTTGCAAGTGGAGGCTGCCAAGAGGCCTACAGCAAGATTAATGGAGCTGCAGGAATTTCTGGCAAGTACTGGTTGTGTAGTGCATGTGACATTCTTCATGTGTCTGGACTGTTTGGGGCTGTTTTCTGTTTGCTAGAACTTGGGCTTCAGTCAAGGTGGAGGGAATTATTAACAGTTCCAAATATCAGTCCATTTTGGCATAAAACCTTCAGGCTTCTGCTAAAAAGCTGAAGATTAAGTGGAATTTCACCTTTCAGCACAAGAATGACACAAAGTACACCTCCAAAGCATCAAAAAATGGCTTCACCAGAAAAAGATCAAAGTTTTGGAATAGCCCAGCCAGAGCCCAGACCTGAATCCAATTGAAGATCTGTGGGTTGACCTGAAGAGGGCACTACACACGAGATGCCCTCACAATCTTACAAATCTGGAGCAGTTTTGCAAGGAAGAGTGGGCAAAGATTGCCAAGTCAAGATGCGCCATGCTTATAGACACCGACCCCCCAAAAAACTGAATGCTGGCATAAAGTCAAAGGGTACATCCACAAAGTATTAGTTTTAGGATGTGCAAATTTATGCAACCACATTAGTGTAGTTTTTTTCCCAAAAAAATGATTTCACTTTGTTTTTCAGTGGCATTGTACAGATATCGGGTCACATTGAAGTTGGAAATAAATCTGAAATGATTTCACTGTCAGATTTTTTTTAACATGACAAAAACATAGAAATTTTAACAGAAGTGTTTAGACTTTTTATATCCGTTGTATCTATCTATAGATACAGCTGTTACCTTTCATTATATTCCTCCATGTGATATGAGATGACTGCTGAACATTCCCTCTACAGAACACAAGTGTCAGACTATTATGGCTAAAATCCCATTTACATGTAAAGATAAGCAATTGTTTTGCATAAACCGCTAATGGATACTAATAACCTTATCACAGCTTATCACCTTCATTTACATTTACATGAGCCTCCTGGACCTGTATGCATAGAACAGTAGTTATTCAGCTCCTTTGTTCTGCAGTGGGGCTGCAAGCTGAATACAATGTAATCAGCGCTCCCCTGGAGAATACAGCGCCATGGACAGCAAATGCGGTCTGTGTTATCTTCTCTTAAGCTGAACAATGGATTTTATGCTCACCTAAAAATCATCGTTCAGCCGAAAAGTAAGGCCGCTTGCAGACGGGCGGGTCGGATCCGGCAGCGAGGATTCTCGCCGCCGGATCCGACCCGAGCGCCTGCAGGGACCATGCGTACTCACCCGCGCCCGCCGGCTCTGGCTGTTTGATGTGCCGGCTTGCCGCGCAGTCGCAGACCGGAGCCGGCGGCGGGTGAGTGACATTTCTGTGCGCGGCTCTGCGAGCCCCGCACAGAAATAGAGCATGCCGCAATTTGTTTGCCGTCTGCAGGCGGCCTAAAAGATGGGAGCATTTACACACAATGATTATTGCTCAAACAATAGCTTTTTAGCGATTATTGCGTGTAAATGAGCCTTAAGTGGTCAGTGTAACAACTGCTGCATTAAAAAAAAAATCATTTAAAAAAAATGCCAATAACAAATATTCTTTAAAAAGAATCATGAGTACCTGCAGTTTGTCTTACCTCTACAGTTTTCGATGTATAGAGCCCATGTACAAAGTAGAGGTCTGAGTAAGCATCAGGCCTGTGAGATATTCTAAGATCCAGGTATCTAATTCCAGCGTTCAGCTGCTCAGTAACACTTAAAGTCTGTCAAGGACAAGGAAAAATATCAGGGGCATAGCTAAAGGTTCATGGGCCCTAGGATCAAAACTTCATCTTGCCCAATCCCCCCCCCCCCCCCCCCCCCCCCAACACAACCTCCCTTCAGGCTGTAAGCTCATTCATAACTGTCCACTGCATAGCTTGTTCTCCTAAAGGGGTTGTAGCAACATCTCAAGTCATCTTATCTCTACAGAATAGGAGAGAAGTTTATTATCGGCGGGGGTCCAACCACTAAGTCCCTCACCAACACCGAAAACAGGGGTCCCGATGGTCCTTGCATGAATGGAGTGGAGAACATGCATGCAACACATCACCGCTCCATTTGCAACATGAAAAGGAGTTTGCAGCTCAGGGAGCAGGCCCTTTCTGGGGCAGATGTGGGATTGATGGTATAATGGTAGTGCAGATGATCAGCCAGCTAGCTGGGTGACATTTAGGAGGGGTAGAAGGAAGATATCAGACGAAGGCTAGTCCTGAACTGGTACACCCCAACAAGTTTGCAAAGTTGGCAGGTGAGGGGGATGCCATTGTAGGGTTAGCAGTGCTGCACCAAGACACACACTCTGATCACCAGGGGGAATGTCTGCTCCAGTAAGAAGAGGAATAGAAGTGTAGGGCAGGCTACGCAGGTCCTGTTAGTGGAATTATTAAAGGGACAGACAGGGATATTTGCCACAAAGACAGGGATAGTTCAATGGTATATAGTCTTCCTGGCGCTCGAGTACAGAAGTACTAGAATACATAACCATAGCAATCATAGTTATGGTTTAAGTCCACTACAGGAACATAAAAAATAATGAAGAAAAAAAATGAATAAAAATGTGTTAAAAAAAAACAAACTTAAAAATAAGCGTAAAAAAAATGTGCGCACTTTCCCGTGTGTGTGTGTGTATATGTATGTATGTATGTATGTATGTATGTATGTATGTATGTATGTATGTATGTATGTATGTATGTATGTATATATAATAAAAAATAAATAAATAAATTAAATAAAATTGACCATGAAATTTTTTATTTTGTTCATTTTGCCTCCCAATAAATCAATAAATGATAAAAAAAACCTTGGTACCCCAAAATGGTATAAATTAAAACTACAGCTCGTCATGCAAAAAATAGCCCTCACAGACTTTGAATGCAACGATGTTAAGAAAAAAAAAATTTTTTGTGCAAAAATGTAAACTTAAAATAACTTTGATATCATCGTAATCGTACCAACATGCAGAAAAAAAGTGTATCTAGCCATTTATGCTGCATGATTAATGTTGTAAAAAAAAAACAAAAAAAATGAATTGATGTATTCTCTCACTGCCTTAAGAGGAAAAATAAATATAAATATATATATGAAAACTTACAATACACTATATGTACCAATAAAAACAGTTTGCCAGTTTACTGTGTCCTTAAGGGGTTAGTAAATAACACAGGAATAATTGTAGAAGGTGATGAGGAGAAAGCAAATCTATTAAAAAGTTTTTTTTCCAGTGTATTCAGAAATGCAAAGTCATAAAATAAATTCTTCACTAAAAGTCACTAGTTTAACCAAGAAGACTTGCAGAGCCACTTCAAACAGATTAAAATAGACAAATTAGCAGGTCTCAATGGCCTACACCCCCAGGGTTCTAAGAGAATCCATGTGATAGACCATGGTTTCTTATATTTAAGGACTCTATAGTGATGAAGTCTGTTCCACTAGATTGGTGCATAACCAATGCGGTGACAATATTTGAAAAAAGGGGTCAAAAAGTGAACCTGGAAACTACTTCTATTGTGGGTAAAATATTTGAAGGGCTTCTAAGAGATGCTATCCTAGAGTACCTGAATGAAAATAACTAACTCCATATCAGCAAGAGTTCATTACTGTCAAACCAATCTGATCACCTTCTACAATACCCAGAGAAATTACCAAAATTGGTGTTTATTCAGTTTAGAAAAAAAAAAAAAGGACACATTGAGAGGCGACCTAATAACTATGTCAATACAGAAATCTCTCCCTTTAACTACTTATACCAAGGACTGTGACAAGGAAGGGAAGGGTGTGTGTGTATGTGGGGGGGGGGGGGGGGGGGGGGACCTTTATGTCTAGAGGAAAGTTTCTAAAACAACTAAAAAGGGGGTTATTTACTGTAAGAGCAGTGAGACTATAGAACTCTGCCTGAGAACGTGGTGATGGCAAATTCAATAAAAGGGTTTAAGAAGGGCCTAGATGTCTTTCTTAAGTGTTACAGTATTATAGGTTATAATCACTAGTTACGGTACTTCATAAGGGTTTATTGACAGACAGAGTGAGGAAGGAATTGTTTTCCTTAAATGATGAAAATTAGCTTGCATGTCATTGGTTTTTTTTGCCTTCCTCTGGATCAACACTGGAAAGTAATAGGCTGGACATATGTGATTTTTAAGCCTAACATACTATGGAAAAACATTAACATACCTGAGTGGTACTCCATCTTAGCATAATGGTGCGTGTGATAACAGGCACATATTTCTCAAAAAAGAGAAGCAGCTTAGGAGAGGTAGGATCAACTGGGGATAGTCGGTCTAAGCAATAAGTCATGGTATCATGACTCCCTGAGGAGGAGAAAAACAAAATAGCGATCAAGAATCACATTATGAAATGGCTCCATACCAATTTCTATTACTATAAATATGACTTACTATAGATTCATTTGCAACATTTAAAGGGAAACTCACTAGATTTTGACCTTTTAAACCCACTATGCCCATTAAACAGTAATGTAATGGGCATTAACACAGTTACTTTAACCATCCTGTGGCAAGCATGTAAAATCAATAGTTATATTTTCTCGCACTGCGTTATTAGTGATCGGTCCAGTCAGCGTTTTTAACTAATTGACCAACAGGCCAGAAAATACTCAAAATTCTTTAATCAAATGATGGAGAAAAGCCAGGAAAGGACCATTACCTGCCAGATAGACCAAGGTATAATTCGCCAGTTAAATGCTGCGTTTTATCATATGCTCATGTGAGCCCGCCCTTAACGTGCCTCTAGGCCTGTGATGGCGACCCTTTGACACACGTGTCAGCACTGACACGCGTGGCCATAGTCTCCGACACGTGGCCGCTGTCGGCCGTTCACCCCGTTGGTGACTACCAGCAGGGGCCGCCGCGGCTCCCCTGCTGGTATTCACTAACCAGCGCTGATCCCGGCGCACACTGTGATGTCAATGTGCAGCCAGGATCCTCCTCCCCCCATCCCCCAACGTCTCCTACCCGTTGGTTCCGCGGGTGCGTCCGGGTGAGAAGGCGTCCTGCAACACACTGATGTCACAGTGTGCACCAGAGATCATCGCTGCTGGAGGGCGCGGAGGAGCGGAGCTTTCAGGACATGGATGGGGTGAGTACGCGGGTCTCGGAGTCCGCTGTCGCTGCTGACTGTCGCTGCTGGGGGGGGGGGGGGGGGGCGCTGTCGGGTGCTGTCACTGCTTGGGGCTGCTGTGGGGGGGCACTGTCACTGCTGGGGGTCATCATTACTAAGATGAGTGAGGGGGAGGCTGGGAGAGGCGAGGGCCTGTGCTACGGGTGTTTTCGGTTTACTAAATACAGTTATATATTACAATTATACTTTTTTGTTATTTAAACTATAAATATCGCGAATTTATGGATTTTTTCTTGAAGTGACACCACCCGAGTCATGCTCGTTTTTTTGGCGAATTTTGGCACACCGAGATCAAAAAGTTGCCCATCACTGCTCTAGTTCATAGTACAAAGGAGCTGATAAGCAAAGTTTATTCTTAACTGCACCCTAATACGGGGAATATAGGGGAATATAGAATAGTTGTGTCAAAAGGCGATTCTGGCACCAACTTATGAAACTGTAGGACAGATGAATAAAATAATTATTTTACAATTCAAAGGAGAAATTGTAGAGTACCTGTCGGTGGATAGTGTTATGGACACTGAACAAGTCACCTCATACCCTGTAGAGGTCCTTAATTTTTTTTTTTTTTTTAAACAAATCTTTATTTGTAACTGGGGAAAGGGAATGTGGGAGAAAATGGTTACATTATTTCCTCTGTAACAATTATGTCAATTAATTAAAAAGTGTCAATTAATAAAACAGTAAGAAATAAGAGCTTTTGCCAGCTTAAATACATCTTCTATAGAACTTACAAGTATAACAATTAGTATCTTCTTCCAGCTGGGCAAATTAATTCTTAAACTTTCAATCCGTTCGGAAGAATGGAAATTATAAAACAGCGTATCTTCATCAAAAATTATCATCAATAATTTATCAACAACTATGTACATAGTGTTGTTGCTACCGTTTTGCCCGGAGTTACTGTAACCTGGGTGGGAGGCAGGTCCTTAACTTTTTGGGATGGTCAGGAGTGCCCTCTCATAAGGTGAGGTTAAACGTTGGTGTTCCGGTCCTATTAATACGTAATCCTGAAGCGCCAAAACTGTGCAACGGCACATGATTACAAATTACAAACTTGGGGCAAAATATTGTAAGAGCCGTAATTTTGACTGGAATAGCAAAAGGAGAAAGTGTTTTAGTTCCGCGCATTCCGATAATACGGAAGGATTTGCCTTTTCAATACAAAAGGCTGCAATTCCCTTTAAAAACAGAGTTTGCGATGACGATCAATAAGACTCAAGGGCAAACACTTATGGTAGCAGGTGTACATTTCGAAAAAACAATTTTTTCACTGGCAACACTATGTGGTGTGCTAACATGTTTCCAGCCCACAAAACCTTTATATCCTAGCAAAAGATGACAAGTCCAAAACCGTAGTGTACAGAACTGTGCTGACACAGTAGATTGCAGTTACATTCCTTTCACTATTTCAACTTTCTACGTTTCAATATAGAGCAGAACACAGATTAGATGAAAAAAAAAATACAAATTCCACATAAACAAAGTCACAGTTAAAAAAGCTAGATCTGATATAAATGTGTTTATGAATTCCCTGTAATGTGGTTGTAAATGAGAACTCCACACTAAAGTATAAGAATATTGTTCATTCTAGTCCTCAGATTGCTTATAGCACAATTACAGTTAGGTCGATAAACGTACATGGTGTCTGCGGCCCCACAGCTGGGGGGGAGATAAGATAAAAGTGTCCGTTTTGGAACCAAATGTAGGTCACGCTCTTTCTGCCTGCAGCTTTGGGATTTGTTGCAATTTTCTACATAGAAGCAATTATAATACATTTTCTGCTGTCTCATTTTGTCCCAATACAACCTTTTAGGGTTTAGACAATAGATATAAAACACACATTTTGATACCTGAAAAGTTAGACCTATTCTTGAGGTGCAGATTCCCAAATATAGAACCAGTTTTGACTCATTTGTTCTAGTTTTGGAGATATAACATAGGCACATTACATGTTGCTCCACCGGTTGTTCCTCACATTTCAGAATCTTTATTTATATTATATAAATATGACAAAATGAATATTAGGGCTTATGCACACAACAGCGTCTTCACCGAATATCACGCGTGCGTTGCAAAGTCAATGGACTTTCATTGTTCCATACACACCGGCGTGTGAGCACTGCGTATCAATATACTAGAGAAATAAATCGCAGCATGCTCTATTTCTCTGCGTACGTACAGGGAATTTTTTTTAAATTACACTGCGCATGTCTGTGGGCATACCCAGAGCCATAATCAGCCCATACACAGTCCTAAAAAAATAAAGCACCTAAAAAATGATTGCAATATCAAGTAGACCTATGGGAAACGTTAATTATTAACTATGTTTTGGTGTTTGAGTATCTGTCTTAGGCTGGTTTCACACGGCCGAGAAACTCGTATAAGTTTTTTGCGTCGTGACTCACAAAACTCACGAATTTGAACTTCATACACACAAGCAATGTTTTCATTGACTGCGATGCGGCGAGGAAAAGAAATTGTGGCATGTTCTATATTTTCGCGTTTCTCAGAACGCGTAGCCCATTGATTTCAGTGGGACCTGTAATACATCGCAGGGATCTCGCATGCTGGGCGATGGGCACTCGATGGGAGGTGTCTATTTGAAATCAATCAGAAACACTTCCGATCCGCTATCGTACGTGAAACTCGAGCGAGAGGCTTATATTTACAGAAGGAATGCAAGTAAAAAGCAAGTTGAGAAGTGCAATATTGGGCTGCGTTTCTCAGACTGATACCGTACTTGCCCATGTGTAGGTAGTATAGATGAGCGAGTATACTCGCTAAAGGCAATTACTCGAGCGAGCATTGACTTTAGCGAGTATCTCCCCTGCTCGAGACTGCAGGTTCGGGTGCCGGCAGCGGGGGAGCCTTGAGTAGCGGCTGTCAGCAGGAGGGAGCAGAGGGGAGAGAGGGAGAGAGAGATCTCCCCTCCGTTCCGCCCCGCTCTCCCCCTGCAGTCTCGAGCGGGCAGGTACTCGCTAAAGTCAATGCTCGCTCGAGTAATTGCCTTTAGCGAGTATACCGCTCATCTCTAGTAGGTAGCCTTACAAAAAGAAACACTCAAAGTTTGAAAATTGCTAATTTTTCCAGATTTGTCTGTAAATTTGGATTTTTCCTGTTAATAAAGAAAAGATTTATTGATGAACATTTACCACCAACAAACTACAATATGTCAAAGAAAAAGAAAAAATAAACACAATCTCAGAATCGCACCAATAAGTAAAAGCATTTTAAAGTTATTACCACAAAGTCACAGATGTCAGATCTGAAAAATAAGGCTTGGTCCTTAAGACCAAGATAGGCAATGTCCGTAAGGCAAATCTCACACAGACAAGCCTGATATCACTCTCTCACACATGTGATGTCCCCACGGATGTGAGGCATATTTGTGCTAAAAGCCCCTCCCAGCACTTCAGTACAGTTGTGAGCTTCCGTTTGCTTTCTTGTTTTATTTTTTTATTAAATCAATGGAGAAAAAAAAAAAAAAAAAAATCAGATGTAGAAGAGACGGAAGCCCTGACGAAGCCCTAACAGCCTTAGCATAACATGAAACTAACCAAGATCCCTGTAATAAGGGGCCAACCAACACTATTAACACTAAGGCAATACCGAGACCTATGATCCCCAAAACAGTACCTGGAATTGATAGTTTACTCAGAGGAACATCCCACAATTCTTCACACAGATGGGACATCCATTGTTGGTAGCCAGTCGCCCGGTTGTCACATTTCTGTAGAACGTCTCCCATATTGTGGCTGTGCGAGCTCCTGAGATTGTAGGGAAATGGTCATTAGTCTATGATAAACACTTCCAAGTAAAAAAAAAAAAAAAATGGTGCAACAATCTGACATGTTTCAGGCTGTCACAGCAGCTCTTGCGCCTTGTGGTTTGCGACTTTTGGTTTCTGTACTGCGGATAACTACAGCCGCTCACCATTGGTCATGCGCAGTAGTTTTTTTCTTCAATATTCGGATTTTCCGCACCATCGCTTAGTGATGACATGGGTACATTGCGTATGGACTTCAATGGAACGCATTAGTCATCCCATTAGGGAAGGTGACACCATCAAAAATTACTTAATAGATAAATATACTGGATTTTTCAGTTGAAAACCAGCATCCCCTTTGGTGTATATAAGAGATTGGATCTGAGTTTACACTGGGATTTTAAAAAAAATGAAAAAAAAAAAGGGAAAAAATAATTTTTCTTCATATTTTACCTAAAAATAACTACAGTAAAACCTCTACTAGCATTGACATCTACTAAGGCTGATTTGCGGCATGTTCTATATTCTGTGGATTTACGCCGCGGAAGGTCTCTATTGATATAGCATTAATGGAGACCGCAGAAATCCACGATCACTAGCAGGCACTTTTTTGTTTTTAATCGTGGTACTTCCGCGGCATAAATCCACTGGCATATCCTGCGTCACCTGTGGGCATAAGTCATTAAATGTGGTTTGGTGCGTTTTTTGGAATGTCTAGAACCAATTAATTGGATTTACATTGATTTCTATGGAAATAATTACCTCGAGTAGCAACGATTTCAGGTCAAGCCGATGGCTTCCGGACGGATTACCAATGTTAGTAGAGGTTTTAGTGTAATAGGTTATAGTCTAAGGGCGACAGAATTCGCGTGTGCAAAGTTTGCACATGCTGTACACAGAATAAAACCCATTGATATTAATGGGCTCAATCACACTTCCCTTTTTTTTGCCAGGCGCATTTTGCATGTGTGAGAAAACAAAAGTAGAACCCGCTATCTCTCACTGCGCACAGATGAACAGCGCCCAACGATTATTTTTTTTTGGTCTGCGTGAAAGATCTGATCCACGATTTATTACTACCATTCTTCCACCGCATGCGCTCACACTGCAGGATTATCAGGCAAGCCGCTTTTCAAACTCCTGCTCTCCTGCAGATCGGACGGTGTCCGTTGACTTTGATGGAAGCCAGACGTGCGGCAACCACAGTGAAATGGAGCATGCTGAGATTTTTTTCTGGCCCAAAAGGTCCGCAAATCACATCCATATGCTTTATTTCATTTGCGCACTCCCATGCTTTCCTATGGGCGGCTTGATATGCGCAAGCCCCGTGCAGATTTCGCAAATCAAACTCGCCTGTGGACATTCGGCCTAATATGCAGTGAAAACATGGTGGCGGACGTGCACCCTTACTCTGAGCAGAGGCACAGGGGAAGAGGGGGCCGGGGGCGCTCCACGGACACTTGTGAGCGGAGGGGGGGGGGGGCGCTCCACGGACACTCCTGAGCGGAGGGGGGGGCGCGCTCCACGGACACTCCTGAGCGGAGGGGGGGGCGCGCTCCACGGACACTCCTGAGCGGAGGGGGGGGGCGCGCTCCACGGACACTCCTGAGCGGAGGGGGGGGCGCGCTCCACGGACACTCCTGAGCGGAGGGGGGGGGCGCGCTCCACGGACACTCCTGAGCGGAGGGGGGGGGCGCGCTCCACGGACACTCCTGAGCGGAGGGGGGGGGCGCGCTCCACGGACACTCCTGAGCGGAGGGGGGGGGCGCGCTCCACGGACACTCCTGAGCGGAGGGGGGGGGCGCGCTCCACGGACACTCCTGAGCGGAGGGGGGGGCGCGCTCCACGGACACTCCTGAGCGGAGGGGGGGGCGCGCTCCACGGACACTCCTGAGCGGAGGGGGGGGGCGCGCTCCACGGACACTCCTGAGCGGAGGGGGGGGGCGCGCTCCACGGACACTCCTGAGCGGAGGGGGGGCGCGCTCCACGGACACTCCTGAGCGGAGGGGGGGCGCGCTCCACGGACACTCCTGAGCGGAGGAGGGGGCGCTCCACGGACACTCCTGAGCGGAGGAGGGGGCGCTCCACGGACACTCCTGAGCGGAGGAGGGGGCGCTCCACGGACACTCCTGAGCGGAGGAGGGGGCGCTCCACGGACACTCCTGAGCGGAGGAGGGGGCGCTCCACGGACACTCCTGAGCGGAGGAGGGGGCGCTCCACGGACACTCCTGAGCGGAGGAGGGGGCGCTCCACGGACACTCCTGAGCGGAGGAGGGGGCGCTCCACGGACACTCCTGAGCGGAGGAGGGGGCGCTCCACGGACACTCCTGAGCGGAGGAGGGGGCGCTCCACGGACACTCCTGAGCGGAGGAGGGGGCGCTCCACGGACACTCCTGAGCGGAGGAGGGGGCGCTCCACGGACACTCCTGAGCGGAGGAGGGGGCGCTCCACGGACACTCCTGAGCGGAGGAGGGGGCGCTCCACGGACACTCCTGAGCGGAGGAGGGGGCGCTCCACGGACACTCCTGAGCGGAGGAGGGGGCGCTCCACGGACACTCCTGAGCGGAGGAGGGGGCGCTCCACGGACACTCCTGAGCGGAGGAGGGGGCGCTCCACGGACACTCCTGAGCGGAGGGGGCGCTCCACGGACACTCCTGAGAGGAGGCGCGGGGGGGGGGGGGGGGGGGCGGCGGGAAGCGCCCCACAGACACTCTGAGCCTCCACTAGAGGCGCTCTACAGATGCTGCATTCACGGAGCAGTGCTACACCCGGGGGCCATTCACACACTCAGGTTTCCAGAAGTATTCCAGCAGAGCGTCCACTACCATCCTTCAGACATGCCAGAGAGGAGGGTGGCTGCGGTAAGCCCTTGCTGTAGACCAGCACCTGCCCCGGGACTACCGCACAGACACAACCGGAGACTGTGCATAAGACTCTACAAGTTCCTCTTCCAGTCCTCCTGCTAGAAGGTGCAGCATGGCGGGTGGCGCCCACGGGTACTGTAACTGCCACAGAACAGCTCAAGGGAGACCCACGAGCGCCGCGGTCCCCGACGGCCAGGTGAGACCCAGCCTGCGCTGTGGAAACATACCGGAGCCGTCAGCCATCCTCACAGCAGAACCCAGGAAGCCCCAGGAACCGCCCACTGCAGCCTCCATAGGTCGGCGTGTCAGTCCCCGCACCACTGAGGTAGTCCTACAATACGTGACGCCTACTGCCGGTAGAAGGTATCCATGTGATCCCCCCCTAAAAACTGAATAATGGATCATTCCGGTAGTCTGTTTGTTTTGCAGCAATACAAGACGGACCGCTGCACTGCGTCTCCGAAGGGGTGGAGAGAAGCCAGCCCGAAACAGTGAATGTAAACTGTGGGAGATCTATCAGCTGGGTGCATGGGAAATATGTCGCATAGTAAACCTGCTGCATGTTAGACCGCTCTGGCCAAGGTTTTCGAAGAGATATCAGAGAAATTCCAGGGTGGGGGGATAAATGCGGCAAGTGTACTCAAAATCTATTTTCATGCCGCAATCCGTTTATATGACACCCCAACCTTCAGCATTTGAATGGCAAATACATGGGACCCCCCTTTAGTGCACCCTATAATAAATACAGACCACACACAATGGGGATTTATCATGGCGCAAGTGGTGAAAAAAAGACACAATTTTGGACACAAGGCTTATGGGCGTGAAAAAGTCTTTTTTGTTTGTTTGTTTTTTTCTTTTAAATCCGGAGCAGGCATCCGCCTCTGGATTTGGCAGCAAAGACCACCCATAGCCTACTATTGAAAACTGCTTTTTCGGGCACACAAGTGGAAATCAATTGAGATTTTTTTCCACTCGCGAAGGAGAAATCGCAGTTCTGTTTTTGGAAGGGTTTCGCGCAGATGGCTTCCATTGAAGTCAATAGAAGCCGTCCAACCCGCGGCCCTTCTGCAATAAACATTGTGGAAAGGTTGCGGATTCTGCGTCATCACTAGTTGATGAAGCGGGAAAAGCAAAAAAACTTTACTGCGCATGGCTCTCGCTGAGCCGTGCGGACCATGGCAGTACAGAAAACAAGAAAAGACAGGTATGCCCAAATGCCAGCCGGGCACAAGGTCGGATTCCGCTGCGGGTTCCTGTATACGGAATCCAACCTGGTCGTGTGCAGCCAGCCCTATGCCACTCACACCAGTTTAACCCCTTAGTGACCGCCGATACGCCTTTTTACGGCTTGTATTGACAGTCTATGTATAAAGAGAGATCAAGCGGCGATATTTCTTCATACATCCTGGGCACTGACTTTTTCTTACAGCTGACACCCAGCTGCAACAGCTGCGATCAGCCACGCGGCTCTGCAAAGCTGTTAGCCTTTGTTAACGTTCAGGGGTCCCGTACGGCCCTCCACAATGTGATCGCGGGGAGCCGTGTTGGTGTTATGGCAGCTGGGAGCCTTCTGAAAGGTCTCAGGGCTGTCATGGCTATGCCCATGGGGTGGCTTGATGGACTGCCTGCCTGCCTCCATCATACTGTTGGAGCGATCAAAGTATTGCAAGTTGTTGTTCCCTGTGGGGACTTTAAAAAAAAACGTAAAAGTAAGAACAATAAAGTTCTTTATTAATTTTTTTTTTTTTTTAAAGTGATAAAAGTAAAAAAAAAAAAACTTTTTGCCATGTTTGTAATAAGAGAATCTGAATAATAAAACAAAAATACATGTTTGTTATCGCTGCATCCGTTATATTCAGTTCTATCAAGTTAACGCATAATTTATCCCGCACAGTGAGCGTCATCAGAAAAAAAAATAAAGAACGCCAGAAATGCTTTTTTTTTGGTCACCCTGTATCTAAGAAAAAATGCAATAAAAAGCAATCAACGCAAACTACAGAACGTCCAGCAAAAAATGAGCCTTCGCACAACTATGTTGACATAAAAGTAAAAAAAATCTATTGCGTGCAGAAGATGGTGGCAAGAAAAAAGAATTAAAAAAATTAAATATCTTTGAAAACAACTACAAGTAGTACAGCAAAAAAAACCCTATATTTCGCCTATGTGCGTGAAAAAAAAACACTGCTCGCATGAGTGGAAAACGCGTGAACGGTCAAAGTTTGCGGATGAAACTTTGCCCGTTCACTGGAGCAGCTGCTCCATGAAGGTCCCCTTATCACTGTCACAGTGTTCAGTGATGATGGGACTGCAGCGGGGACGAAAGAACCCCCTGTCATAGCTGTAGCAGAGGAGTGCAATGCCATCCCATTGCTTTCAATGGGGCCGGCGCTGTTGCTGCCCCATTGAAAGCAAGGGGATGAAGGCAACCCCTCCAGCGATGGTTTTCAGGGAAGGGCTTGAATTATAAGCCCTTCCCTGAAAATCATCCGTGGCTGTAGAAAAAAATAAAAAGAAACATCAACTCACCCAGAAGCGCTGCCCGTCCCCAGCAGTCTTCTTCTTTATTCTGGTGGCTAGGGATTGAAAAATCCTCCCCTCCAGAAAGCGTTGCCTCTGATTGGCTGAGCGCTGTGACCAATCAGAGGCAGCGTTCAGCTGTTATTTAATTGCTGAGTGCTGTCTCTGATTGGTCACAGCGCTCAGCCAATCAGAGGCAGCGCTTTTTCTGGAGGCGAGGATTTTTCAGTCCCCGGCCACCAGAATACAGAAGAAGAATGCTGGGGACTGTGAGAAGAGTCGGACAGCGCTTCTAGGTGAGTTAACTTTTTTTTTTCTACAGCTAGGGATGATTTTAAGGGAAGGGCTTATATTTCAAACCCTTCCCTGAAAATCACTGCTGCAGGGGTTGCCTTCATCCCATTACATTAAATGGGGCGGCAGCAGCGCCGGCCCCATTGAAAGCAATGGGATGGCATCGCGCTCCTCTTTTACAGCTGTGGCGGAGGAGCGCAGCTTCTTCTTATGTTTTCAATGGGGTCGGCGCAGCTGCCACCAGCTTAAGTGACAAGAAACTGAAGCTCCCGGATGTGACAGCATCCAGGGGTTTCACATCCAAGGAATCCCCTGCTGCAGCTGTCACAGCCACAGCAGGGAATAGCGATCCGCTCCCATTGTTTTCAATGGGGCGACAGTAGCACCAGCCCCATTGAAAGCAATGGGATGGCATCACGCTCCTTTGCCACAGCTGTGACAGCTGTGATAGGGGGATTCTTTTGTCCCTCGCTGCAGTCCCATCATCACTGAACACTGTGACAGTGCTGTTAAAGTGTTTAGTGATGAGGGAACTCCCCGTGGGGATTGATGGAACCCTCGGAGAGTCCCCTCATCCCCGCTGGGATGAATGAGTTAACAGCGGGACATCTAAAAGGTGCTTCTGGCCAGAAGCACCTTTTAAAGGGGTTGTCCCGCGCCGAAACGTTTTTTGTTTTTTTTCAATAGGCCCCCCGTTCGGCGCGAGACAAACCCAATGCATGTGTTAAAAAAAAAAAAGTTTAGTACTTACCCGAATCCCCGCGCTGCGGCGACTTCTTCCTTACCTTAGCAAGATGACCGCCGGGATCTTCACCCACGATGCACCGCGGGTCTTCTCCCATGGTGCACCGTGGGCTCTGTGCGGTCCATTGCCGATTCCAGCCTCCTGATTGGCTGGAATCGGCACACGTGACGGGGCGGAGCTACGAGGACCAGCTCTCCGGCACGAGCGGCCCCATTCACCAGGGAGAAGACCGGACTGCGCAAGCGCGTCTAATCGGGCGATTAGACGCTGAAATTAGATGGCACCATGGAGACGAGGACACCAGCAACGGAACAGGTAAGTGAATAACTTCTGTATGTCTCATATTTAATGCACGATGTACATTACAAAGTGCATTAATATGGCCATACAGAAGTGTATAACCCCACTTGCTTTCGCGGGACAACCCCTTTAAGTGTCCTCCCATAGGCAGCGGGGGAATCTGTTCTGTGAGCACGAGTTTACATTAACTTCTGCTCCCATAGCAGTCATTGGAAACTCCTGCAAAACTCACAACATCTTTTTTTAGGTGTGCGCTGTTTTGCGCTTCAAATTTCACGCATATGAACGCTTCTATAGGAACCCACTGGTTCTTTTAGAAGTGTGCATTATGCGTCCGCAAAACACACGCTTGTGTGAATGAGGCCTAAACATGGAATTTGTTTTAGAAATGTATTCTGCTTAGCAAATAGACCTCCTTATCATCTGTTTTACTTTATTTGATCTTCTATACATATATTTAACTATGTAAACCTTAAAGGGGTTTTCCACGTTGAATACTACTGATGACCTATCCTTTCATAACAGTTCCTGGCGAAAAACTGGCGAGACTCACCCCAAATTTTATAGCACTAGTTCTTCTGTGTTTAGCAATACCCCTATTGTAGCCCCAATCTATTTACTGGACACATGGCTAGGCTTATAATGGAGGGAAGACCCATTGGATTTCACGGCACAACTGAATAAATTCCAGGGCCAATTGCTCACTTGTGCAGAAAAAAAAGTACCTCCCTAAAAAGAATCCCCACCCCCACGGACCCGATTCATTTGGAGAGATGAAACTTCAACTTTATTTAACTTTTTTAAAACTTTTATGCAATCGCCGTTATCCAATAGATTGTGGAACTGGGGTCCGCACACTGCAGTCCCCCAATGACAGGTCCAGGCTCTCGGCTATCCCCAGCAGTCGAGATACGGGAGCTTTCACGTGCACAGACCCTGGGGCTAAAGGTCCCCTGTCCCCAGGCGTTGCGGTATCCCGCGGAGAATCTCAGCCACGGGAGCCGCTGGCCAGGAGTAGGAGCAGGAACCGGCAGACGGTTATATGACAGATAGGCTAACCGTGGAGAATTGCCGTCCGCGAGCTGAGAAACGCAAAGATTCTCTGCTCGTGGACATGGAGCCGGCACTCAGCTTCAGCCGGCGTGATTCGCCGTCGATTTACCGCCGGCAAAGTCACTGCCGTGGCCTCACTCTACAGGGCCAGCGTGTTTTTATGGCCCTGTAGAATAAAGCCCCGGGGTTGGGGAATTTGACAGCTCGCAGCTCACGGCTGCTATGGTGTGCAGTCCCCAGTCACGCGATCACCAATAGCCAATGCATAACGGCAATCGCATAAAATTTTTTTAAAAGTTAAAGTTTTACCGGATCCGTCAGGGGAGATGAAACTACTCACGTCATGCTTCTTCAATGTCCCACGATGATCTGGTCCTGCAAGGACCTGTCGCTGGCTTCTATGGATAGGTCATCAGTAGTGTTCTCCCTGGAAAATCCCTTTAATTAATGTCCTCTTAAGTAATTTTCTGCCTCACCCCATTTAGGAACAATAACTATTATAGACAATAACTTAAGAAAATGCTTCTACGCACCTCCTACTCCCAGCACCTACAGTACACGCCGCACTGATCCCTGGCTGCTAGGACAGCGTCTTCAAGCTGACAGATTCCCTTTAAATAATAACTTGAGAAATAGTTCCCCACAGAGTAGTAAAACATGCCTAAACAGCACTCCTGCATTTCACAATGAGTCAGGAGTTTTTGACATCCTGTCATAGAGCATGATGTTGTTCTCCATTTCGTTCTTCCTTCTTGTGAGAGTTTAGAGGAACCCTCGTCATCCCTAGACCTTTTAAAGAGAAGATACTCAAGTATTATGGATCATCATCTGGAATGTAATCTGGGTTCCTCTGTAAGGCTGCTCTCACACATGCATTACCAAAACACCACGTTCAAAACCGAAGCGTTTTACCGTGATTTTGTGTGGCGTTTTTAAACGCATTCTACTGGGTGACGAGGTGCAGTAAAAAGGACTTAAACAGTCTATTTTCCTGGTTTAAGAGGTGCTTGATATTTAAGATGACTGTCCTCCCCAGAATACTATACATCCTCCAGGCCCTACCCATTCACATACCTAGATTATTTTTCAGACATCTTTCCTCCCTGCTCACAAAGTTTGTCTGGGTTGACATGCCCACCCGAATAGCTCGTAACATCCTGGCTAGACCTAAGGAGATGGGCGGTCTGGGCCTACCAGACCTTCTGGCTTACCACCATGCCTCCCATCTTCTGCGCGTGGTAGATTAGCATAGACATATTGACTCCAAACAGTGGATTGCATTGGAACAGAAGTTCTCTGCAATACCTCTGACGGCTCTGCCTTGGCTGCAGAGAGACATTCCCCTGGAGGCCAGCTCTGACCCAACAATAGGCCCCACTCTCAGGGTTCTTCCTTGAGTCTTTCCAAAACCAGGAATCTAACCTATGCCTTCGCCTCTATTTCCCAATTTGGGAAACCCAGCATTTCCACCTAGTCTAGAAAGTGGAGCATTTCAACTATGGTTCCATAGCGGTAGATATAGAGCATCACAGTTTCTCTCAGAAAGACAGTGGCTACCATCAGAGGCATTGGAACATATTTTAGAACCCACTCCGCTGACCTACTGGCAAATCCACCAAATCAGACTCTCACTACCTCCCGTATCGAGATTCTCTCGAGCGCAGACTCCCTTTGAGCAACTATGCAGTGTGTCTGGTCCTTCCTGTCACACCTTATCAAGCATATATAACATACTAACTACACACTTAGAGCCACCAACCCCATCGTACATTCATGCATGGAAAAGAGATCTTTTGCTAGCATTTACAGCTGAACAGTTAACTAAAATCTACATGCTTACACATAAATCCTCCATCTCCAGTAAGATTCAAGAAACTGGATTCAAACTTCTCTCGCACTGGTATAGGGTGCCCTCCTGTCTTCACAAAATGATGCCATCTGTTTCCCCTCTCTGTTGGAGATGCGATACAGAACTGGGAACCATACTTCATATATTCTGGGACTGCCTGGTGTTGTCGAGCTTTTTGTCTGAGGTGTAGCGTATTGCCTCAAAATTGACGGATTTTGCCCTCCCAAAATCACCTGCACTTTTTCTCCTGCACCTCAGGTGCTATGTGGTAAGGCATCTGATTAACGCTGCAAGGGCTTGCATCCCAAAGCTATGGCAACATACATCACCTCTCTCGATCTCAATGTGGTTCCACATGATGCGCGAGACAATGGAGATGGAGGACCTCACGGCATCCATTAAAGATTCACAGGAAAAGTTCACCAATCACAGCCAGCGCTTCCAGGAGGCGGGGATTTTTGAATCCCTGGCCAGAAGAGGAGAAGATTACTGCCGGGTACCCGGGGAGAAGATGCGGCCAGGCTGACAGCGCGGGACAGGTGATGTATGTGTTTTATTTTTGTTGTTGTTTTTTTCTTGCAGCCAGGGCTTAGATTAGGGCTTTGACAGTAGGATTTTCTACTGTCAAAGTTGCATCGCGCCTCACGAAAATCACAATGCAACAGAGAGGAAGGCTCCATAGGGAAACATGGACTACAAAACCTCACGAGTCGCGTGCATATAGCGGGACCCATGAGGTTTTTGTGTCGTTTTGTAGCATGCTACAAAACATCGCATGTGTGAAGTAGCCCATATGAAAGCATGGGCTTCTCATACATGAGATTTATAACATTGTAGCAACCCTACAAAATCGAGCGACTTTGTCGCTCGTGTGAACTACGCCTAGGTGGCAGGTGAGGCCAGTGAATCCTTCTTTGTACTGTGGGGGGGAGGGGGGGGAGGGAGTCTGGTGACTGGCCAATGTATGGGAGCCTCCACTAATATGGCCCAATGAGATGAATCACATTACTCTTGTAGATGCTGTAGTTTAACCCCTTAAGAATACGGCCTATTTTGGCGTTAAGCACGCAATGATTTTGGGGGGATTTTCATCTCCACTTTTCAAAAGCCATATCTTTTTTTTTCCGTGGACAAAGCTTTGTAAGGGCTTGTTTTTTTTTATTGCATAACGAGCTATAGTTTTTATGGGTACCATTTGGGGTTGCATATGTCTTTTTTTTTATCAATTTTATTGCTTTTTTGGGGAGGCAAAATGAAAAAAAGAAGCATTTTGCCTCAGTTTTTTGGTAGAAGGGGAGATGTTAATAAAAGAAGCGGAATGGCTCTTTAGGATCGACTGTATGTATCCAGGTGGCTTGAACGAGATTTTCTGATTCAATTGTTTCATATAAAATACCCTCCCAGTACCGATGTGATTTGTCTATCCCTTGAGGAGAATTGTTTTTTACAGAGAGATTTGGCAGATTGGATGCAAGAGTATGTATTTACGGACGACTCTTCGATGAGTACTACTCCACCTTAACATTTCTGTAGCAGAAGTATAGGCAGACCCCTGTAACATTTTTTAAAGATACAGCTCGCTGTTGCTTAATTTGTAACAGAGCCTGTTACATTATAAATTATAAGCAGAGCCTTTTGGGCCGCAGAAAAATGGCAGTTCAGCGTGATGACATGATGTTTCAGGAGGAGGAGTAGGAGTAATAATATCCGAGAGTGATTGATAAATCTAATTCCCCCTTTTTTTTCCGGTGATAGAGAATGCTTTTTTCTCCGGTTGCAGCGAAAAGAATCATTAGGTTCCGCTGCTCTCCGCCAGTGGAGAAGAGAGGCCTGGGGATATCCAGCCTTTGTTCATCTTTATGAGTGTAAGCATGTCGACACTGGCAGTTGACAGGCGGGTACGCTTATCCGTGATGATTCCCCCAGCTGCACTAAACACCCTCTCTGACAAGATGCTAGCGGCAGGGCAGTCCAGCACTTCAAGGGCGTACAGCGCAAGTTCGTGCCACCTGTCCAGCTTTGACACCCAATAGTTGTATAGAGCAGAGGCATCATGGAGGACGGTGGTACGATCGGCTATGTACTCCCTCACCTTCTTTTTACAGTGCTCCCTCGGACTCAGCCTTGACTGGAGAGTGGTGACACAGTCTTGCTGGGGAGCCATAAAGCTGGCAAAGGCCTTGGAGAGTGTTCCGCTGGACATGCTGCTTAATGCCCACGCCTCCCCTGCTACTTGGCCCCCAGAACTGCGTCTTCTGCCACTAGCGCTGTCAGATGGGAACTTTAGCATCACTTTTTCCACCAGGGCCCTGTGGTATTGCATGCCTTTCCTCTTCGGGAATGAGAGTGGAAAGGTTCTCCCTATACCATGGGTCGAGAAGGGTGTACACCCAGTAATCTGTGTTGGCCACAATGCATATAACGCGAGGGTCACGAGAAAGGCAGCCTAACATGAAGTCAGCCATGTGTGCCAGGGTACCAGTACGCAACACATCACTGTCCTCACTAGGAAGATGACTTTCAGGATCCTCCTCCTCCTCTACAGCCCATACACACTGAACAGATGAGAGGCAAGCAGCATGGGTACCTTCTGCAGTGTGGCCAGCTGTCTCTTCCCCCTCCCCCTCCTCCTCCCCCTCGTCCAAAACGCGCTAACATATAGACATGAGTTCTGGCTGTCAAGTGACATACTGTCATCTCCCGTCTCCTGTTCCAACCACAAAGCGTCAGCCTTTATGCTTTGCAGCAAACTTCTCTGCAGGCAAAGCAGCAGAATGGTAAAGCTAATGCTTGCCGCATTGCCGCTCCTCATCTGGGTAGACTCCTCAAAGTTTCTGAGGACCTGGCAGATATCTGCCATCCATGCCCACTCCTCAGTAAAGAATTGCGGAGGCTGACTACCACTACGCCGCAAATCTTACAGCTGGTATTCTACTATTGCTCTACGCTGCTCGTACAGCCTGGCCAACATGTGCAGTGCAGAATTCCAGCGTGTGGGCATGCTCCACAGCAGTCGGTACTCTGGCAGCTGAAACCGACGTTGCAGGGTCCTCAGAGTGGCAGCGTCCGTGGTGGACTTGCGGAAATGTGCGCAGATGCGGTGCACCTTGCCGAGCAGGTCAGACAAGTGGGGGTAGTTTTTCAGCAACCGCTAAACCACCAGATTGAAGACGTGGGCCAGGCATGGCACGTGTGTGAGGCTGCCGAGCTGCTGAGCCGCCACCAGGTTATGGCCGTTGTCACTCACAACCATGCCCGGTTGGAGGCTCAGCGGCGAAAGCCGGAGTTTGGTCTGCTCTGTCAGACCCTGCAACAGCTCGGGGGCCATGTGCCTCTTGTCACCTAAGCTGATTAGTTTCAGCACGGCTTGCTGACGCTTGCCCACCACTGTGCTGCCGCGCCGCGTGCTACCGACTGCTGGCGACGTGCTCACACTTCTTAATTGAGAGGTAGAGGTGGCGGAGGAGGAGGGAGAGGGTTTGGAGGAGGTGGCATAAAATGCCGCAGATACCAGCACCGAGGTAAGACCCGTTATTCTGGGTGTGGGTAGGACGTGAGCGATCCCAGGCTCTGACTCGGTCCCAGCCTCCACCAAATTCACCCAATGTGCCGTAAGGGAGATATAGTGGCCCTGCCCCCCAGTACTTGTCCATGTGTCCGTGGTTAAGTGGACCTTCCCTGTAACCACGTTGGTGAGGGCACGATTTATGTTGCGGGAGACGTGCTGGTGTAGGGCTGGGACGGCACACCGGGACAAATAGTGGCGACTGGGGACCGAGTAGCGCAGGACCGCTGCCACCATCATGTTTTTGAAAGCCTCCGTTTCCACAAGCCTGTACGGCAGCATCTCCAGGCTGATTAATTTTGCAATGTGCACGTTTAAAACTTGTGCGTGCGGGTGGGTGGCGGCGTATTTGTGCTTTTGCTCCAACACTTGTGTTAGCAACAGCTGAACGCTGCGCTGAGAGACATTGCTGGATGGAGTGGAGGACGGTGGAGGTGAGGGTGTGGTTGCAGGCCGGGAGGGGCTCGTGCCTGTGTCCTGGGAGGGGAATTGGATCTGTGTGGCAGGTTGGGGCACAGGGGAAGAGGCAGTGGTGTGACCCGGAGGTGGGGAATAGCCTTCGTCCCACCTTGTGGGGTGCTTGGCCATCATATGCCTGCGCATGCTGGTGGTGGTGAGGCTGGCAGTGGTGGCTCCCCGGCTGATCTTGGTGTGACACAGGTTGCACACCACTGTTCATCGGTCGTCCGCGCTCTCACTAAAAAACATCCACACCTTTGAACACCTAGCCCTCTGCACGGAGGCTTGCCGCGAGGGGGTGCTTTGGGAAACAGTTGGGGGATTCTTTGCTCTGGCCTTGCCTCTTCCCCTGGCCACCCCACTGCCTCTTCCAACCTGTCTTGCTGCTGCACTTGCCTCCCCCTCTGAAGCCCTGTCCTCAGTAGCCTTAGCAAACCAGGTGGGGTCAGTCACCTCATCGTCAAACTGCTCTTCCTCCAAATCCTCTGTGCGCTCCTCCCTCAGACTTACTGCCCTTACTACTACCTCACTGACAGACTACTGTGTCTCATCATCATCCTCACGCACAAAACGCTCTTGAGACAGTTGCCGGAAGTCCCCAGACTCATCACCCGGACTCCGTGAATTTTCCAAAGGTTGGGCATCGATCACGACAAACTCCTCAAGTGAGAGAGGAACTAGTTGTTCCTACTCATGGCAGGGACCCGAGAACAGTTCCTGGGAGTCTGCCTGCTCATCAGAATATGTCATTTTCATGGAGTGAGGAGGATGGGAGGAAGGAGGAGCAGCAGCCAAAGGATTCAGAGTTACAGTCCCTATGCCGGGAGTAGTGGACTGCGTAGAAGACTGGGTGGTCGATACATTGCTGGATGCATTTTCTGCCATCTACGACAGGACCTGCTCACACTGCTCTGTTTGTAATAAAGGTCTACCACGTGGACCCGCAAATTGTGATATGAAGCTGGGGACCCCAGAAACTTGCCTCTCTCCTAATCCCGCAGCAGCCGGCTGTGATTCACCACAACCAGGAACTCGGCCTGTGCCCACACCCTCACTTGGACGTCCACGTCCACATCCTCGACCCTTACCCCTACTCCTCATCATGGCGGATCAAGAATAGAGCGGGGCCCAAATAAATTATCCCACTGTACAGCACTGACAACTGTGGCTTAATTCACTGCACACAGAGACTTGTAGATAGCGGAGGCTCTATGCTGTGACTTGAAAAAATTAACCCACTGTCTTGCGCTGATACCTAGGGGTAATTTACCACTCGAAGAGACTTGTAGAAAGAGAGAGGCTGTATGGAGTGGGAGAAGACTCTAAAGCCAGTGGATAGTGCTGGTAACTGCGGCTATCTCAACCCCACCAATGAAAGCGTATTGTGAGACGCACAGCGGCAGAGCTGAAATACTTTGCAGTGGCCCAGGTAATATTACAGTAGTGTTTAGCGGTGAGACCTCTGTCTAATGCACTGCAGACACAGAACGGTATAACTGAAGTCGTTCGCAGCAGGCTAGGAATTATTTGAGTGCAGTTTCACGGTGAGAGCTGGTTGTACGGCACTGCAGCTTGAGAAAACTATTACTGAAAGGCTGGGAGCAGGTCTAGATGCGTAATACAAAAATGGATGCACTACAACTCCCAGCCAGCCACAAGTATAATGCACACGGTCCGTTGTAGCCCTACGAAGGAACTTTGGTTTTTTTTCACGGAGGATCCGGACTGTATAGTGTATATGACTTTCCCTATAGAAGTGGCTCTGCCCCAACATTCTGTTATGCACTGCAGACACAGAATGGTATAAATGAAGTCGTTCGCAGCAGGCTAGGAAATATTTGAGTGCAGTTTCACGGTGAGAGCTGGTTGTACGGCACTGCAGCCTGAAAAAACTATTAGTGAAAGGCTGAGAACAGGCCTGGATGCGTAATACAAAAATGGATGCACTACAACTCTCAGCCAGCCACAAGTATAATGCACACGGTCAGATGTAGCCCTAAGAAGGACCGTTGGGGTTCTTGAAGACAGGATCCTACTCTAACACTTTCCCTATATCACTAGCACCTCTTTCGCTAACTCTCTGCCAGCGTGTGTCTGAGGCGAGCCGCGGGTGGGACCACTTTAAGTACTCGGAAGTCACCTGATCTCGCCAGCCACTCACTGCTGTGGGGTGGGATAGGGCTGGCACGTCACAGCAGAAAGTGGTAATGCCTTCCCCGCATGTCTATTGGCTAGAAAATGGCGCTAAACATGTGGGGAAGGAAATGCAATTGATTCGAGTACCGCTTGGTGTTCGTCTCGAGTAACGAGCATCTCGAGTACCCTAATACTCGAACGAGCATCCAGCTCGGACGAGTGTGCTCGCTCATCTCTAATGTTGATCAATAAACAGTGACAATTACCTATGGAATTCATGTGTGCCTGTATGATTATATTATAGAAGCTGCTTGATCATGATCTAAAAACTGTTAATATAGCACTGGCTGTCATTACAGCTGTACTAGCATTCAACAAAAGCTGCTGCCGCGGCCCTTGTCTGCTGAATTGGGATGAAAAACCTATGCTTAATAAAACTCTCTGGATAGTCACATGATCGGGAACCCGAGGTAGCACCCATATGATTGACATCACCATGGCAATGTTTGCGTTTAGGCGGGTCAGCGACTAGTCATGTGATATCCTGGTCATAATGCGACTCATGTAGTCACGTCATTACGTTGTTCTGGTTGAAGCGGAGAACCTGGTTACTTCAGCTCTTCTGGGTTAGCAAGGGAGTGTTACCTTAGCAATGCTCGGCAGTTTGGTGTGGAGGAGCCGGTCATTCCACCTCTTCCGGGTCAGCAAGGAAGCATTACCGTAGCAACGCTCACATACAAAGATCTCTCTCACAAAAGACTTCTGGTTGAAGACACTTTTCAGCCAAATAGAGTTCCAGATAGAAATATTGAGCCATTGGACTCCATCCTGGGTGTTTGCCCAATATTTTTTAGTCTATTACTGGCACTATTGAATACAGTTAGTGATGGTTTGTGAAGGTTCCTGCGGAGTCGGTTGTGCGTGAGAAATGTGTCAAACGATAAAACCACAAAACTAACAATCCTATGTCTGACCATTTGTCAGAGCTAGGAATAAGCTTCAATAAGAATATTTTTTGCTCTTTGGTTGAGTAGACACCACTACTGAAGAACACATTACCCAGTATCTGTAAATTTGGAATAAGGTTTGATTCAGGACAATGCGGTTTGTACTATCCAAATTTTAGAAAAGGGCTGCCTAGAAAGACAGCCAGTTGCTCAGGTGTATTTAAAGAGACAGGAGCACGATATGTGTAATTGATTTCTACAAGATACCCTATACAGAAAGAAAAAAAAAAAATCAATAACGTTTATAGGATATGGGTGGAGATTTTTAATATTCAAATATATTTATGTTTGTTCGTCCTTGAAGCTTTCTACCTTTTTATATAAGTGAATAATAAATGCTAAGTTTTAAGGAGTCAGTGCAGTGAAGGTAATTTTTTGACTATTTTTTTTCCTCTGCTATGGTAAAAAATTCAAATACGCAGTGCATCTACAATTATATTTGCGGATGCACTGCAGATCGTCCACACCCATTGACTTCTATTAAGCCGATCTGCATGGAATCCACACTGAAATGGAGCATGCTGTCATTTGTTTTCTGCACCAAACAGTCCGCATATCAAATCCGCATGCTTAAATTCAGTTGCGGATGCCAATACATCCCTATGGGCACTTTAAATTGCGGCTCTTCCGTGCAGGTGACCCGTGCGGATTCCGCAAATTAAATCCACCTGAGGAGATTTGGCCTAAGGTGGTAGTGGGACCCCTTACCTACTGGACCCCTGTACCGTTACACATGCTGTATGTTGTGCTCTGTCTCAATTTACAGGTTACTAGTGAACACATTTCCAGATCGGTAACCTACTATACAAAATTGGCTGCTATCTGCACCTTTCTTCATCCTCACATCTGTGCAGGTTTGTTCGCATTGTCCCCTGAGAAGCATTCCACCAGAATATTCTAACCACTTATATTTTGTCAGCCGGGGGGTTTTCTTAACCGGACTAACATTTCACTATTTGGAGTGATGCATACAGAATAAATATAGAGGAAATTAGACCATTCTGTTATAGAAATTTGCAGTAAATTCATAAAGTGCATTTGGCCTAAAAGAGAAGAACTAGCTGCTTCTTGTAGGTGACAATCCCATCAAGAACTAGGCTGGCCGCCTACTGATCTTGTCTTGAAACATCTACTTGGGTGACAACAGCCCATATTCCATGAAATGGAGAAAAACGTATAATTAAACCATACACACGTCCCAATCAGAATCCAGCTACTCATTTTTTTAACTTTTTAAGGAACAAACCGTTTGGAAGCAGAGAGCCATTAATGGTGATAACACTGAACGGTTTCATAAAAATAAGCTATAGACACGTCTGGTTTTAGAAAAAATCATTTTTATTCAAGTAGTTAGCAGATGTTTAATGATTTTAATAGCTATTCTAGCTAAAAGCATTAAAGGGTTCCAACAAGTTTTCTATCTATGGAATAGAGGATAACTAGCTAATTCGTGGCGGTCCGACCACTGGGACGCCCACGGATCACAAGAACGAGGGCCCGGTCGGTACCCGAATAAAGGAAGCGCAGGTTGGGCAGTGCAGGAAGTGCAGGTGGGGCAGGAACACTGCACTCTATTCATTTCAATGAGAGTGCTTGGCTCGGAAATCTTTGGCAATCATTGAAATGAATGGAGCACATTTCGCTTGCCTGGGCTTCCTGCACTGCCCAACCTGGGCTTCCCTTATTTGAGGATCGACCGGGCCCCTGTTCTTTTTAATCAGTTGGGGTCCCAGCGGTCAGACCACTCCTCGTTCAGCTGGTTATCGTTTATCCCATAGATGGGGGTTAACCTGTTGGAACCGATATACCCTTTTAAAACATTACCAAATTTAAAATATAAATATCCCATAAACCCCCACTACCTCCCACCACCTCCCTCCCTTTCCCACAAACCCCCACCACCTCCCTTCCTTTCCCACAAACCCCCACCACCTCCCTTCCTTTCCCACAAACCCCCACCACCTCCCTCCCTTTCCCACAAACTCCCACCACCTCCCTCTCTATCCTACAAATCCCACCTCTCTCCTCATATACCCTCTCAGACTTATCTTCTAATTATTAATTACCACATTTCCTATAATGCTAAATTCTTGTTACATTGTTGTGTTTGGAATTGCTTGTTCAGCAACTGCACTACCACAGCCAGACTTGGTGCTGGCTACTCTAGGTAGCAGAGGCTAGGGTCCGCAGGTTTTCACCCTTTAACCCCTGTACAGGGATCTGGACTTCGCTGCTACGAATCCCTAGGTTGCATCTCCAGAGTAGTCGCTGACTGGTGGAGCAAACAGGCAACAAAGAAAGCAACAAGCCCTGGAGTCAGTACTGGGTAATTAGTATAGCTAGGCAATAGGTCAAATCCGAACCAATAAATAGAATCAGGATCAGTGAGTAAAACTACTTGCTATGATTGTTGCTTAAGGGCATGAAGGGGGAGCACTATTACTATTGGGGATGCACTATTATTCAGGCCAATAAGTCAGTGCACCATTATTATTGGGGTCACTATTGTTGGTGCACTATTATTTTTGAAGACATTATTACCATTGGGGCCACTATTTGGGGTAGTATTGCTATTGGAGCTATTAAGGGGGTGCACTATTACCATTCGGGCCATTAAGGGTGCACACTATTGCTATTGGGGTCATTAAGGAGGCACACTATTGCTATTGGGGTCATTAAGGAGGCGCACGTTTGCTATTGGGGCCCTTTAAAGGGTGCACTATTGCTATTGGGGCCATTAAGAGGGAGCACTATTGCTATTAGGGTCATTAAGGGGGCGCATTATTGTTATTGGGGCCGTTAAAGGGGTTGTCCCGCGCCGAAACGGGTTTTTTTTTTTTTCAACCCCCCCCCCCCCCGTTCGGCGCGAGACAACCCCGATGCAGGGAAGTAAAGAAAGATTACCGGAGCGCTTACCTTAATCCCCGCGCTCCGGTGACTTCAATACTTACCGCTGAAGATGGCCGCCGGGATCCTCTGTCTTCGTGGACCGCAGCTCTTCTGTGCGGTCCACTGCCGATTCCAGCCTCCTGATTGGCTGGAATCGGCACGTGACGGGGCGGAGCTACACGGAGCCGCTCTCTGGCACGAGCGGCTCCATAGAAGACTGCTGAAGACCCGGACTGCGCAAGCGCGGCTAATTTGGCCATCGGAGGCCAAAAATTAGTCGGCACCATGGAGACGAGGACGCTAGCAACGGAGCAGGTAAGTAAAAAACTTTTTATAACTTCTGTATGGCTCATAATTAATGCACAATGTATATTACAAAGTGCATTATTATGGCCATACAGAAGTGTATAGACCCACTTGCTGCCTCGGGACAACCCCTTTAAGGAGGCACATTATTGCTATTGGGGTCATTAAGGAGGCGCACTATTGCTATTAGGGGCTATTAAGGGGGCGCACTATTGCTATTGGGGCCATTAAGGAGGTGCACTATTGCTATTGTGGCCATTAAGGGGGCTCACTATTGCTATTGGGACCATTAAAGGGGGCCACTATTGCCATTGGGGCTATTAAGGCGTTGCACTATTGCTATTAGGGCCATTATCGGGGTGCATAATTGCTATTGGGGCCATTAGGGGGACGCATTATTGCTATTGGGGCCATCAAGAGGGCAAACTATTGCTATTGGGGCCATTAAGGGGGTGTACTATTGCTATTGGGGACAATAAGGAGGCACACTATTGCTATATTTTGGAGACATTATTACCATTGAAGCCATTATTTGGGGTACTATTGCTATTAGGGCCATTAGGGTGTGCACTATTACTACTAGGGCCATTAAGGGGGCACACTTTTTCTATTGGGGCTATTGAGGGGGAACACTATTGTTATTGGGGCCATTACGGGGGTGCGCTATTGCTATTGGGAGCATTAAGCGTGCACACTATTGCAATTGAGGACATTAAGGGGGCACACTATTGCTATTGGGGCCATTAAGGGGGGCGCACTATTGGTAATTGGGCTATTAAGGAGGCACACTATTGCGGCCATTAAGGGGATGCACAATTGCTATTGGGTCAATTATGGGGGTGCACTATTGCTATTGGGGCTATTAAGGGGGCACACTATTGCTATTGGGGCAATTAAGGGGCAAACTATTGCTATTGGGGCCATTAAGGAGGCGCACTATTGTTATTAGGGCCATTAAGAAGGTGCACTATTGCGGCCATTAAGGGGATGCACTATTGTTATTTGGGCAATTAAGGGGGCGCACTATTGCCATTGGGGCAGTAAAGGGGCACACTACTGCTATTATGACCATTAAAGGGGTTTTCCATGAAAATTTTATTGATGAACGTTCCTCAGGATACGTCATCAATAGTTGATTGGCCCAGGGTCCGTCACTCAGGAGCCCAACCAAACGGCTGTGTGGGTACAAGCTTTCAGCGCTGACCTCCTTGTAGTGGCCGACGCTTGTAACAGCAGGTACAGCTCTCATTGATTTCATTGGGAGCCGTGCCTGCACTAACAAGTGCTGGCCACTACATGAGAAGTCAGTGCAGAGCCGACCTCTGTTATTGTGGTGCTGACAGCTTGCGCCCACACAGCAGATTGGTTGGTGTCCCGAGCCGCGGACACCAACAGATCAATTATTGATGACCTATCATGAAGATAGCTCATCAATAGTATTTCCACAGAAAACCCCTTTAAGGAGGCACACTATTGCTATTGGGGCCATTAAGGGGGCGTGCTATTGCTATTTGGGCCATTAAGGAGGCGCACTATTGCTATTTGGGCCATTAGGGAGGAGCACTATTGCTATTGGGGCCATTAAGGGAGGCGCATTACTGCTATTGGAGCGATTAGGAACTAACCTGTTGAAACCGGAATACCCCTTTAAAACATTACCAAGCATAAAATATAAATGTCCCATACACTCCCTCCCTCCCTGTTCCACAAAACCCCACTACCTCTCACCACCTCCCTCCCTATCACAAAACCACTACCCTCAGTACCCCACAAATCAGCACCACCCCCTTCCCTATCCCAGAAACCCCCACCACCTCCCTCCCTAACCAAGATATCACCACCACCCCTTTCCCTATCCCACAAACTCCCACCACCTCCCTCCCTAACCCAAAAACCTTGTCCCTCCCCCATATACCCTCTCGAACTTAACTTTCGAATTATTTAATACCACATTTCCTATAATGCTAAATTCCTGTAACATTGTTGTGTTCGGAATTGCCCGTTGAGCAATTGCACTACGACAGCCAGACTTGGCGCTGGCTACTCTGAGTAGCAGAGGCTAGGTCCGCAGGTTTTCACCCTTTAACCCCTGTACAGGGATCTGGACTTCGCTGCTACGAATCCCTAGGTTGCATCTCCAGAGTAGTCGCTGACTGGTGGAGCAAACGGGCAACAAAGAAAGCAACAAGCCCTGGAGTCAGTACTGGGTAATCAGTATAGATAGGCAACAGGCCAAATCTGAATCAACAAACAGAATCAGGATCAGTGAGTAAAACTACTTCCTATGATTGTTGCTCAAGGGCACAAAGGGGGAGCACTATTACTATTGGGGATGCACTATTATTGAGGCTAATAAGTGCGTGCACCATTATTATTCAGGTCACTATTGTTGGTGCACTATTATTTTTGGAGACATTGCCATTGGGGCCACTATTTGGGGTAATATTGCTATTGGGGCTATTAAGGGGGTGCACTATTGCTATTGGGACTATGAAGGGAGTGTTCTATTGGTTTTGGGGTCATTAAGGGGGTGCACTATTGCTATTAGGGCCAATAAGGTTGCGCACTATTGCTATTGGGATCATTAAAGAGTGCACATATTGCTATTCGGGCCATTAAGAGGGTGCACGATTGCTATTGTGGCCATTAAGGGGGCTCACTATTGCTATTGGGACCATTAAAGGGGGCCACTATTGCCATTGGGGCTATTAAGGCGTTGCACTATTGCTATTAGGGCCATTATCGGGGTGCATAATTGCTATTGGGGCCATTTGGGGGACGCATTATTGCTATTGGGGCCATCAGGAGGGCAAACTATTGCTATTGGGGCCATTAAGGGGGTGTACTATTGCTATTGGGGACAATAAGGAGGCACACTATTGCTATATTTTGGAGACATTATTACCATTGAAGCCATTATTTGGGGTACTATTGCTATTAGGGCCATTAGGGTGTGCACTATTACTACTAGGGCCATTAAGGGGGCACACTTTTTCTATTGGGGCTATTGAGGGGGCACACTATTGTTATTGGGGCCATTACGGGGGTGCGCTATTGCTATTGGGAGCATTAAGCGTGCACACTATTGCAATTGGGGCCATTAAAGGGGCGCACTATTGCTATTGGGGCCATTAAGGGGGGCGCACTATTGGTAATTGGGCTATTAAGGAGGCACATTATTGCGGCCATTAAGGGGATACACAATTGCTATTGGGTCAATTATGGGGGTGCACTATTGCTATTGGGGCTATTAAGGGGGCACACTATTGCAATTGGGGCAATTAAGGGGCACACTATTGCTATTGGGGCCATTAAGGAGGCGCACTATTGTTATTAGGGCCATTAAGAAGGTGCACTATTGCGGCCATTAAGGGGATGCACTATTGTTATTTGGGCAATTAAGGGGGTGCACTATTGCCATTGGGGCAGTAAAGGGGCACACTACTGCTATTATGACCATTAAAGGGGTTTTCCATGAAAATTTTATTGATGAACGTTCCTCAGGATGCGTCATCAATAGTTGATTGGCCCAGGGTCCGTCACTCAGGAGCCCAACCAAACGGCTGTGTAGGTACAAGCTTTCAGCGCTGACCTCCTTGTAGTGGCCGACGCTTGTAACAGCAGGTACAGCTCTCATTGATTTCATTGGGAGCCGTGCCTGCACTAACAAGTGCTGGCCACTACATGAGAAGTCAGTGCAGAGGCTTCTGCTCCGACCTCTGTTATAGTGGTGCTGACAGCTTGCGCCCACACAGCAGATTGGTTGGTGTCCCGAGCCGCGGACACCAACCGATCAATTATTGATGACCTTTAATGAAGATAGCTCATCAATAGTATTTCCACAGAAAACCCCTTTAAGGAGGCACACTATTGCTATTGGGGCCATTAAGGGGGCGTGCTATTGCTATTTGGGCCATTAAGGAGGCGCACTATTGCTATTTGGGCCATTAGGGAGGAGCACTACTGCTATTGGGGCCATTAAGGGAGGCGCATTACTGCTATTGGAGCGATTAGGAACTAACCTGTTGAAACCGGAATACCCCTTTAAAACATTACCAAGCATAAAATATAAATGTCCCATACACTCCCTCCCTCCCTGTTCCACAAAACCCCACTACCTCTCACCACCTCCCTCCCTATCACAAAACCACTACCCTCAGTACCCCACAAATCAGCACCACCCCCTTCCCTATCCCAGAAACCCCCACCACCTCCCTCCCTAACCAAGATATCACCACCACCCCTTTCCCTATCCCACAAACTCCCACCACCTCCCTCCCTAACCCAAAAACCTTGTCCCTCCCCCATATACCCTCTCGAACTTAACTTTCGAATTATTTAATACCACATTTCCTATAATGCTAAATTCCTGTAACATTGTTGTGTTCGGAATTGCCTGTTGAGCAATTGCACTACCACAGCCAGACTTGGCGCTGGCTACTCTGGGTAGCAGAGGCTAGGGTCCGCAGGTTTTCACCCTTTAACCCCTGTACAGGGATCTGGACTTCGCTGCTACGAATCCCTAGGTTGCATCTCCAGAGTAGTCGCTGACTGGTGGAGCAAACGGGCAACAAAGAAAGCAACAAGCCCTGGAGTCAGTACTGGGTAATCAGTATAGATAGGCAACAGGCCAAATCTGAATCAACAAACAGAATCAGGATCAGTGAGTAAAACTACTTCCTATGATTGTTGCTCAAGGGCACAAAGGGGGAGCACTATTACTATTGGGGATGCACTATTATTGAGGCTAATAAGTGCGTGCACCATAATTATTCAGGTCACTATTGTTGGTGCACTATTATTTTTGGAGACATTGCCATTGGGGCCACTATTTGGGGTAATATTGCTATTGGGGCTATTAAGGGGGTGCACTATTGCTATTGGGACTATGAAGGGAGTGTTCTATTGGTTTTGGGGTCATTAAGGGGGTGCACTATTGCTATTAGGGCCAATAAGGTTGCGCACTATTGCTATTGGGATCATTAAAGAGTGCACATATTGCTATTCGGGCCATTAAGAGGGTGCACGATTGCTATTGTGGCCATTAAGGGGGCTCACTATTGCTATTGGGACCATTAAAGGGGGCCACTATTGCCATTGGGGCTATTAAGGCGTTGCACTATTGCTATTAGGGCCATTATCGGGGTGCATAATTGCTATTGGGGCCATTTGGGGGACGCATTATTGCTATTGGGGCCATCAGGAGGGCAAACTATTGCTATTGGGGCCATTAAGGGGGTGTACTATTGCTATTGGGGACAATAAGGAGGCACACTATTGCTATATTTTGGAGACATTATTACCATTGAAGCCATTATTTGGGGTACTATTGCTATTAGGGCCATTAGGGTGTGCACTATTACTACTAGGGCCATTAAGGGGGCACACTTTTTCTATTGGGGCTATTGAGGGGGCACACTATTGTTATTGGGGCCATTACGGGGGTGCGCTATTGCTATTGGGAGCATTAAGCGTGCACACTATTGCAATTGGGGCCATTAAAGGGGCGCACTATTGCTATTGGGGCCATTAAGGGGGGCGCACTATTGGTAATTGGGCTATTAAGGAGGCACATTATTGCGGCCATTAAGGGGATACACAATTGCTATTGGGTCAATTATGGGGGTGCACTATTGCTATTGGGGCTATTAAGGGGGCACACTATTGCAATTGGGGCAATTAAGGGGCACACTATTGCTATTGGGGCCATTAAGGAGGCGCACTATTGTTATTAGGGCCATTAAGAAGGTGCACTATTGTGGCCATTAAGGGGATGCACTATTGTTATTTGGGCAATTAAGGGGGCGCACTATTGCCATTGGGGCAGTAAAGGGGCACACTACTGCTATTATGACCATTAAAGGGGTTTTCCATGAAAATTTTATTGATGAACGTTCCTCAGGATACGTCATCAATAGTTGATTGGCCCAGGGTCCGTCACTCAGGAGCCCAACCAAACGGCTGTGTGGGTACAAGCTTTCAGCGCTGACCTCCTTGTAGTGGCCGACGCTTGTAACAGCAGGTACAGCTCTCATTGATTTCATTGGGAGCCGTGCCTGCACTAACAAGTGCTGGCCACTACATGAGAAGTCAGTGCAGAGGCTTCTGCTCCGACCTCTGTTATAGTGGTGCTGACAGCTTGCGCCCACACAGCAGATTGGTTGGTGTCCCGAGCCGCGGACACCAACCGATCAATTATTGATGACCTTTAATGAAGATAGCTCATCAATAGTATTTCCACAGAAAACCCCTTTAAGGAGGCACACTATTGCTATTGGGGCCATTAAGGGGGCGTGCTATTGCTATTTGGGCCATTAAGGAGGCGCACTATTGCTATTTGGGCCATTAGGGAGGAGCACTACTGCTATTGGGGCCATTAAGGGAGGCGCATTACTGCTATTGGAGCGATTAGGAACTAACCTGTTGAAACCGGAATACCCCTTTAAAACATTACCAAGCATAAAATATAAATGTCCCATACACTCCCTCCCTCCCTGTTCCACAAAACCCCACTACCTCTCACCACCTCCCTCCCTATCACAAAACCACTACCCTCAGTACCCCACAAATCAGCACCACCCCCTTCCCTATCCCAGAAACCCCCACCACCTCCCTCCCTAACCAAGATATCACCACCACCCCTTTCCCTATCCCACAAACTCCCACCACCTCCCTCCCTAACCCAAAAACCTTGTCCCTCCCCCATATACCCTCTCGAACTTAACTTTCGAATTATTTAATACCACATTTCCTATAATGCTAAATTCCTGTAACATTGTTGTGTTCGGAATTGCCTGTTGAGCAATTGCACTACCACAGCCAGACTTGGCGCTGGCTACTCTGGGTAGCAGAGGCTAGGGTCCGCAGGTTTTCACCCTTTAACCCCTGTACAGGGATCTGGACTTCGCTGCTACGAATCCCTAGGTTGCATCTCCAGAGTAGTCGCTGACTGGTGGAGCAAACGGGCAACAAAGAAAGCAACAAGCCCTGGAGTCAGTACTGGGTAATCAGTATAGATAGGCAACAGGCCAAATCTGAATCAACAAACAGAATCAGGATCAGTGAGTAAAACTACTTCCTATGATTGTTGCTCAAGGGCACAAAGGGGGAGCACTATTACTATTGGGGATGCACTATTATTGAGGCTAATAAGTGCGTGCACCATAATTATTCAGGTCACTATTGTTGGTGCACTATTATTTTTGGAGACATTGCCATTGGGGCCACTATTTGGGGTAATATTGCTATTGGGGCTATTAAGGGGGTGCACTATTGCTATTGGGACTATGAAGGGAGTGTTCTATTGGTTTTGGGGTCATTAAGGGGGTGCACTATTGCTATTAGGGCCAATAAGGTTGCGCACTATTGCTATTGGGATCATTAAAGAGTGCACATATTGCTATTGGGGTCATTAAGAGGGTGCACGATTGCTATTGGGGTCATTAAGGGGGCGCATTATTGCTAGTGGGGCCATTAAGGAGTCACATTATTGCTATTGGGGCCATTAAGAGGGCGCACTATTGCTATTAAGAGGGTGTACTATTGCTATTGGGGCCATTAAGGGAGTGCACTCTTGCTATTGGGGCCATTAAGGGGGTGCACTATTGCTATTGGGGACATTAAGGGGGCGCACTATTGGTATTTGGGCCATTAAGAAGCGCGCTATTGCTATTGGGGCGATTAAGAGGGTGCACTATTGCTATTGGGGTCATTAAGGGGGCGCATTATTGCTAGCGGGGGCCATTAAGGAGTCACATTATTGCTATTGGGGCCATTAAGGAGTTAAGGAGTCACATTATTGCTATTGAGGCCATTAAGAGGGTGCACTATTGCTATTAGGACCATTAAGGGAGTGCACTCTTGCTATTGGGACCATTAAGGGGGTGCACTATTGCTATTGGGGACATTAAGGGGGTGCACTATTGGTATTTGGGCCATTAAGGGGGCGCACTATTGCTTTTGGGGCCATAAAGAGGGCACACTATTGCTATTGGGGCCATTAGGGAGGCACACTGTTGCTATTGGGACCATTAAGGGGGCACACTATTGGTATTGGGGCCATTAAGGTGGCGCAGTATTGCTATTGCGGCTATTAAGGGGGCACACTATTGCTATTGGGGCTATTTAGGAGGTGCACTATTGCTGCTGGGGCCAAAGGTGGCAACCCTAACTACTAATGACTTATCCAGCAGGAAGTAGCGGCAGGATTACATCTTCATCTTCAAATTGAGCTCCATTTGTCGGTGATATGTTGTTGCTTCCAGGTGTTGTATGTTTCTGTAGCATATGGAAGACCCCCTAAGAAGAAATGTAGAAATTTCATGAGAAAATATCCTAATAAAAATATGCTGTTAGAGAATTCAGAATGCCTGATCTATGAAATACAACATACGAGCCGACTGTATGCAGGTGACCCTTTATAGCCGGGGCAGGCCATAGAGTGTAAGCTCTTCTGGGCAGGGATCTCTTGGTACTACTGTATTGTCCTTTTGTACAGCGCTGTGTAGTATTTTCGCACTTGATAATCATGGAATAATAGTAATTATATCGCCCCTTTATATTTCTCCTCTGTTACCGCTGGTTTATGGGATTTGTACTAAACTGAACTGATCTCCCAGGCGCTTATCCATACTGACAATGGGGATTTATGGCCTCATCTAAAGTCAGTTGTCTTTGTTGCCCATAGCAACTAATCACGACGCAGCTTTCACTGATTACACTGCAGTTCTATCTCTATTATATAGGGACATTTTTGCTATATACTGTGAGTCCCTACTGAGGATCCGTACGGTGCAGGGTGGTCGTTACATACACAATCAGAATTGTATTATTCTCTCATATTTCTACTATTTCCAGAGCTTTCAGTAATTTGCATTAAAGGGGTTGTCCCGCGCCGAAACGGGTTTTTTTTTTTTTCAACCCCCCCCCCGTTCGGCGCGAGACAACCCCGATGCAGGGAGGTAAAGAAAGCTCACCGGAGCGCTTACCTGAATCCCCGCGCTCCGGTGACTTCTCTACTCACCGCTGAAGATGGCCTCTTCCTCCGTGGACCGCAGCTCTTCTGTGCGGTCCACTGCCGATTCCAGCCTCCTGATTGGCTGGAATCGGCACGTGACGGGGCGGAGCTACACGGAGCTACACGGAGCCCCATAGAAGACTGCAGAAGACCCGGACTGCGCAAGCGCGGCTAATTTGGCCATCGGAGGGCGAAAATTAGTCGGCACCATGGAGACGAGGACGCCAGCAACGGAACAGGTAAGTATAAAACTTTTTATAACTTCTGCATGGCTCATAATTAATGCACAATGTACATTACAAAGTGCATTATTATGGCCATGCAGAAGTGTACAGACCCACTTGCTGCCTCGGGACAACCCCTTTAATCATATTTTATTTACTTCATATAATAAATCTCCTCGCCCTCCAGTTAGCGTGTTTCATTTTATGTTCCATCTTTTTCTAACTTCTGACTTATCGTCTCTCTGTTTACATTCAGGTCTACATGCCTGACTGTACCAAAATGGCTGCTACGACCATGGCAACCGTGGTAACAATGCCTGTACTGACTCTCTGACTGTCCTCTGGATAGAGAACATTTTGGGGCGGGGTATGGCTGCCGTTAACTTTGATGGCCTAATTTATCAAATCTGTCCTTGTTTCTCATAGTAACCAATCACAGCTCAGCTCTTACTGCTGAGCTAAAATGAAAGCTCTGCTGTGATTGGTTGCTAGGGGCAACAAAGATTTCCGTGTACTCTTTGGAATGGGTGTAGCAAGGGGCTTCCATGGATGTACAGAGTGCCCCCAATATTGGATGCCAGGAGGGGCACCAACAGAGCCCAGCCGGGGTATTTACACCTGAGATGGGGCAGGGAATTAAATCTTTGCCCTTCATGACAGAAATCCTAGCTACAGCTACATGTTAGTATGACCTTCACTGCACCTTCATCTTGGCGGGAGTTCGTTCTTCATCTTCATATTTTATGGCAACAGATGACTGGCGGACGATCTGTTCTCCTCGGGTGGCAGATGGAAATGATGCGCAATGGAATCTCAACGGCTAGTAGAACACGCAGGAGGCGGGGCTTATCCATTGTGACAATGGGAGATTTATGACACGTTTTAAAAGAACAATTGTCTTTGTTGCCCCTAGCAACCAATCACAATGCAGCTGTCATTGCATATTCTGCTATTGAAAACTGACAACTGCTTGTTCTTTCAGACGGTTTTCATAAATCTCAATAATGTTTTACAAGCGGATTTTGCCGCAGAATTCCTGTGTATTTGCTTAAGCCAAAATCCACAACAATTCTACGGGCATGCGGATTTGGGTGCAGGTTTTTGTCTCCTATGAAAGCGCCCTCACATTGTAGAACCAGTCAGATTTGCCACTGATGAGTCCAGGAATGCTTGTCGACAATCTCTCTTGAAGCTGTAACTCTTGCCATATTATTTGTCATCCCAATATCCCAAGCGGAGCGACACATGATTGCAGAAACTGCAATGGAGAAATATGTTACTATACTGTGGACACGAAAAGATCAATGACTGCAATAACATTATTTTGTGTTTTAGTGCCAATTCACATGGCCGTATATTCAGGCCATGTGCTCTCCATGTATTCCATGGACTGCGCACAATCCCATAACAGCTTATCAGGCTGCTACATTTTTCACATAGACTGATGTAGTTACATGCTCTGTGTCTTGCTACAACCTGCACTGTATTCTCCTGGGATAATCTATCAATCATACCGTGTTTCCCCAAAATGAGACCTACACTGAAAATAAGCCCTACCCTGATTTGGGCCATTTTTGGGGAGGATTCAAATACAAGCACTACCCCAAAAATAATTCCTCAAAGAATAGACATCAAATAGAAGATCAATTTGTATTTATTATTTGATTAAAAAACGACCAACGGCTGACGTACTGACATACAAAAACATATAACGTCTGAGAGGACCCTGATAATGTACAATGGGTACCTCTCAGCTAGGAGGTTCAGAAAAAAAGAGAAGTGTAACAAGAAAGCTGTCCATATAAATAGCGGACAGCTAATGGTGTTACACTCTTGATTATGATTGGCGACACACAGAAATTGCTATCTTTATGACTTCTATGTGGATTGGGTTCACTAAGGGACACAATCATCATAATAGATGTATTAAATTGCTCCAATCAAACTCCAGTTACACAATCAAAGTGACTTAATATTGTCCCTTAGCATGTTAGATTCTATAGTCATAGGACGATTCCATACAAGAGGACATTGTCACACATAAAGGGTGACTTAATTTTGTCCTTCAGGATATTAGACACTTTTTTACCATAACCCCTTAACGACCGGGCCATAGTGTTTTTACGTCCTGGAGCTGCAGGGCGTGTATGGAGGGAGGTAGCGCCGCTATCTCCCTCCATACAGAGCGGGCGTCAGCTGTTTATTACAGCTGACACCCGCGGGCAATAGTCGCGCTCGGCCGTTCGGCAGCGGCATTAAAATCCCCCGAACGCTGTTTGGGGGTCCCGCACGGCCCCCCCGCGGTGAGATCGGGGGATCCGTGCAGGTGTCATGGCAGCCGGGGGCCTAATGATTGGCCCCAGGGCTGCCTTAGCAGACTGCCTATTAAGCCATCCACACAGGGTGGCTTGATAGACTGCCTGTAAAAAAGCATTACGTCATACTGCAGGAGCGATCAAAGCATCGCATGTTAAAGTCCCCCAGGGGGACTTCAAAGTAAAGTAAAAAAAAAGATCAATAAAGTTTTTTAAATTGTAAAAAAAAAAAAGTTATAAAAGTTTAAATCACCCCCCTTTTGCCATATCTATTATTAAAAAATCTAAATCATAAAATAAAAATATGTATTTGATATCGCCGTGTCCGTAAAAGTCCGATCTATCAAAGTAGTGCATTATTTTTTCTGCATGGTGAACGTCGTCCGAAAAAAAAAATTAAGAACGCCAGAAATGCATTTTTTTAGTTACCCTGTCTCCCAGAAAAAACGCAATAAAAAGCGATCAAAAAGTTGTATGTATTCCAAATTGATACTATCGGAAACTACAGGACATCCCGCAAAAAATGAGCCCTTGCTCAACTATGTCGACGGACAAATAAAAAAGTTATCGCGCGCACAAAATGACCGCAGAAAATAATTGAAAAAAATTTAATATCTTAAAAAAAAAATACAAGTACTACAGCAAAAACAATACTATATAAGTTTGGTATCGTAGTAATCGTACTGACCCATAGAATAAAAATATCAGGTCGTTTTTGTTGCAGTTTGTGCGTTGTAGAAACAGGACGCACCGAAAGATGGTGGAATGTCGTTTTTTTTTTTATTTCTCTCCGCTAAGAATTTTTAAAAAGTTTTTCAGTACATTATATGGCACAATAAATAGTGCCATTGAAAAATACAACTCGTCCCGCAAAAAACAAGCCCTCATACAGCGACTTTGATGGATAAATAAAGGAGCTACGATTTTTTAAAAGGGAGTAGGAAAAAACAAAAATGGAAAAAAGCAAAAAAGCCTGGTCACTAAGGGGTAAAGGCAGCTCAATTCTGTCCTTGAAGGAATTAGAAAAGTTTACTATGTATCATAGAGCGTCTTTAACAGTTCATCAGGAACCAATGTTCTATATTATTCAATGTAGGACAACATTCAGAGGAGTTTAGCTGGATACAACTATGAACCACTAGGTTTTCAATGTGGAACAGTATCTGTCAGGATGGCTTCTAAATTCTTGGATGAATTATGTATTTTTATGACAGGTTAGAGACTGAAGATTTGTTGGATCGATGCGTATTTATCCAACCAACTCTGTAGTAAATAAGGCTGAGAACTGGACCCTAGCAAAATAATAGAGATATTTACACTCAAGCTCCAAGTCTGACGCTTCAGACTCTTCAGACTCTCAATAGTATTTAGTTAAGGAGACTAAGTCCATCCAAATCAGTCTGTCATGAGTAGGAGACCGATGGAGTATAGATTAGTCTTTTATCTCTAGCTAGTACTTGTTCCTGGGAATAAAGATGTGTATTCACTTAGGTGATACCGGTAAGCAGTAAGTGTGGGATTATAATTAGAGATGAGCGAGCGTACTCGGAAAAGCACTACTCGCTCAAGTAATTTGCTTTATCCGAGTATCGCTGTGCTCGTCCCTGAAGATTCGGGTGCCGCTGCGGCTGACAGGTGAGTCGCAGCGGGGGGCAGGGGAGAGAGGGAGAGAAAGATCTCCCCGCTCTCCCCTGCAGCTCCCCGCTCCGTGCCAGCACCCGAATCTTCAGACCCGAGCACAGCGATACTCGGATACAGCAAATTACTCGAGCGAGTAGTGCTTTTCCGAGTACGCTCGCTCATCTCTAATTATAATCCTTTCTGTGATTTGCACAGAAACCAGCATCGCTAACTGAATAGGGGCGAAGAGGGCTGGGGATCGTTCTGACCACCTACCGCCATTTACAGTAAGCAGGCAGTCGTTCAGTCGGTGCATCCATTTACACTGAACAATAATCATTTAAGTTCTCTCTGGATAACAGGAATTCGAACAATAAGATTCCGGGTAAAAGCACCTTAAACTGAAGACAAAGTGGTAATGTTCCTTTTTTTCACGGCTTTCCAAAAGCCAGGCAGCTGGGCGGAAAATAGAAAAGCCGAATCCCCAGCGCAGGTGTAAAACCACCTGAGGGGAATAACATTGTGTTCCAGTGGCTAACGCAGTACCAATGTGTTTTTTTCTCTGCATATCTACAAGATTTTTTTTTCTCTTAGCTACGGATGATTTTCGGGGTAGGGCTTATATTTCAATTCCCCCCCCCCCCCCCCGAAAATCATTGCTGCGGGGGTTGCCTTCATCCCATTCCTTTCAGCAGCGCTAGCCCCGTGTGACAACTGTAGCAGGGGGTTATTTCATCCCTGCGGGGAGTCCCGTCATCACTGAACACTCTGACAGCGCTGCCACAGTGTTCAGTGATGAGGGGACCTTCGTGGAGCAGCTGCGCTTCCCCAAGCACAGCTGCTCCAGTGAACGGGCAAATTTTCATGCGCTGCGCATATGAAACTTTGCCCATTCACGTATTTTCTGCTTATACGAGCAGCACATTTTTTCGCCCACCCAGGCGCATAAAAAGACGCGCTCGTCTGACCTCAGCTTAATGATCAGGCAGGAACATTCACTTGCCTGATCATTGGCTTGTGTGAAGGTGCTGCCAATATATTTTATATACACAATTTCTGAATTGTATTTTTCATCCTTTCACCCCCCAAAAAAACTGAAAACTGTTTAAAAAAGTCACATAGCACCAGTCAAAACTATAGTTTACTCTGCAAAAAAAGAGAAGCCTTCATACAGCACTAGGTTTAAGGTTTCGATATACGGCAACAAAAAGCACTTTTTAAAATTTTTTAAAATGTTTTTTTATTTTTTAGTAGTAGTAAAACAAAAGACAGAAAAAAATATGAACCTGGTATCCATGTAATTGCATTGAGATGCAGAATAAGGCCGCCTGCAGACGAGCGGGTCGGATCCGGCAGCGAGAATTCTCGCCGCGTGATCCGACCCGAGCGCCTGCAGGCGCGAGCGCGTACTCACCCGCGCCTGGCGGCCCCGGCTCTTTCATGTGCCGGCTGCCGCGCAGCCGGCGCATGCGCAGACCGGAGCCGGTGGCCGGGTGAGTGCGTGCCCCGCAGAAAATTAGAACATGCCGCGGTTTGTTTGCCGCGCGAGATTTCGCGCGGCCAAACCGCGGCCGTCTGCATAGGAGTGCGTATTTTAATGCACTCCTATGCAAACTTTCAGCGGCGGAAATCCCGCGGGAAATCCCGCAGCGGGATTTCCGCTCGTCTGCAGGCGGCCTAAGGCCTCATGTCCATGGGCAAAATATGATTTAAGATCCGCAGCGGATCTCCCGCATGCGGATCCGCATCCCATAGGGATGCATTGACCACCCGCGGGTAGATAAATACCCGCGGATGGTCAATAAAAGGCATTTAAAAAAAAATGGAGCATGAAAAAATCTGGACCATGCTCCATTTTCGTGCGGGTCTCCCGCGGGGACGGCTCCCGCGGGCTTCTATTGAAGCCTATGGAAGCCATCCGGATTCGCGGGAGACCTAAAATAGGAATTTAAAAGTATTTACCCATCCGGAGCGGACCGGGAAGGTCTTCTCTTCCTCACGGCCGCATCTCCCTTGCTTCGGCTCGGCGGATGTGCCAGGCGCATGCGCGCGGCACGTCGAAGACGTGCCGGCGACGTGCCGGCGACGTGCCGCCGGCGTGAGGAGTTCATCCGCCGGCCGAAAAAGAAGATCCGGCCGTGAGGAAGAGCACAGCTGCGCCGCCCGCTACGGATAGGTAAATTCTTATAAATTCTTATTTTCAGCGCTCATGTCCGCGGGGCAGGAGGGACCCGCTGCAGATTCTCCATGGAGAATCTGCAGCGGATCTGATTTTCCCCGTGGACATGAGGCCTAAGTGATTCTTTTTTCCTGCACCATGCATATCATAAAATCAAAACCACAAACAAATAATAATCCTGATTTTTTTGTTTTTCACCCCACTTGAACATTATATATTTTATGGTACATTAAATTGTGCCACTAAAAAAATACAACTTGTTCTGCAAAAAATAAATTATCATTCAGTTATGTCAACGGAAAAATAGAGATGTTAGGTTGTGCTGCTGGGATCTGTTTTTCTATGAGGTCCCAGCAGCACAGCTTCACAGGTGTGTAATAATTGAACTGGCTGAGTGTGGAGTTTCTCCAGCCAGCCAATCCCCCTGGTCTGCTGCACATAAATACCAGCTCCTTCGATTAGAGGATGGTTGTCATTTAATTATTCTGTCTTTTCCCACTAAGAGCTAGGTGTTATACATGTTTAGTCTAAAGGGTTTCTCCCATCTTCCCTGAGGTCGGACTGGACACCTGTAGTCCGTATCTGCATCTTATGCAGATTCTCTCCTTCCCTTTGACAGGTGGGGTCTTCAGATGTCTGATGTATTGTGTGTGGTCAGGTGGGTGATGCCTGACACTGTTCTCCTTATGTCAGTTCGGTGTCTGACTCTTGCCTCTTGGTGTGAGGACACCTAGACCAGCTATTAATTACTATCTGTATGGATTAGAGTTCTCAGTGGGGTTCCTGTTCTGTGTTATTGGTGTGAACAGCAAAATGTTCTGGTTGTCTGAGACAGTGGCCAGACATTAGGTGTGAATAGTCCTGCTCTGTGTATAGGTGTGAACAGTGACATAGTATGTTAGGCTGAATGAAGACAATGTTCATCTAGTTCAGCCTGTTTCAACCTCCTTGTTGATCCAGAGGAAGGCAAAAAAAAACCAAGAGGCAGAAGCCAATTAGCCCTTTCGGGGGAAAAAAAATCCTTCCCGACTCCATAATGGCAGTCAGACTAATCCCTGGATCAACCTCTGATAGTACCTACCTGTCTGTAAGGCCCAGATCAACAGCCCGCTGGTCACCTAATGTTTATATCCTGTAATATCCTTCCGCTCTAGAAAGACATCTACTCCCCCCTTGAATTTCTCTATGGATTTTGCCATCACCACGTCCTCAGGCAGAGAGTTCCACAATCTCACTGCTCTTACAGTAACGAACCCCCTTCTGTATTGGTGATGAAATCTGCTCTCTTCTAGACGTAGAGTATGCCCTCGTTACCGACGCAGTCCTGGGTATAAACAGATCATGGGAGATATCCTTGTATTGTCCCCTAATGTATTTATACGTAGTTATTTGATAGCTCCTTAGCCGTCTTTTTTCCAGGGTCTATATTCCCAATTTTGATAGCCTCTTTGGGTATTCCAGTCCCTTCATTCCATGTATTAATTTAGTTGCCCTTCTTTGAACCCCCTCAAGCACTGCAACATATTTCCTGAGCACCGGTGTCCAAAACTGTGCGCAGTATTCCATGTGGGGCCTGACAAGTGCCTTATATAGTGGAAGAATAGTGTTATCGTCCCTCGCCCCTATACCTCTTTTAATGCAGCCCAAGACCTTATTTGCTTTTGCAGCAGCTGACTGGCAATGGTTTCTCCACTTAAATCTACAATCCACTAGTACCCCCAGGTCTGTGTCTATATCACTTTTCCCTAGCAGCACCCTATTTAGTCTATATTGGTGACATCCGTTTTTCCTGCCCATGTGCATAACCTTACATTTATCAACATTTAACTTCATTTGCCATATTTTGTGCACCTCTACAGGTACCTAATCAGGGGTAGCCAGGTCCAAGGTGAAGACCATGGGACTGTCCTTGTAGGGACGCCTACTCTTAGCCAGGGGTGCCTGAGTTCCCCTGATTAGTAAGGGACAAGTTTTCTTCTATCTTTGCCTGGGTTGGTGCTTTCTCACTTGCAAATACTGTGAGTGTTGTTGCAGTCATGTTAGGACACCGTCTTGTGTCCATACAGAGGTGTTGTGCGCCTGGCGGACATAACAAGAAAGCTATAGATCTTAAAAATCAGAGATGAAAAAAATTAAACATGAAAAATGTAAGACCTTCAAGAAGTTAATACTACATGGCTTATTTCCATATTTACTATTCATAAAGGTGGAAATCTGTGCACATAGAAACAATCACTATATCAATATATATACACAATATATATCAAACGGGAACTCAATTAAAAGGTAAAAACTGTGCGTTCATTTCTAAACTAAAAATGTAACTGATACTATTTAGTATTAATATTAATAGCATATCATTGTTAAATCCAGAATGCCCTTCATGAATTTCCTAGTACAAAACCTGTATAGTTGTTACTGTAATAACAATGGGCTAATTATCTTTCACCTTCAAAGGACGTTTGGAGAGCATACGTGATTTCAAATGTTGGCACCTGCATTAGGAAATACTCTGCACACGACATTAGTTCTTAATCCTGGTCTATGAAAGCTTTATTAAGGAAGTAATGTAGTGACACTGCAAGTGCAAACTGTAAAACATGGATTTTCTTCCACTGCGCTGTTTAACCACAAAATTATTCTTGGAGAAAGGTTGGTAGAAGTGTTACTCTGTTTAACCAGCAAATGCAGTTGGTGGTATTCCTTTCACACCAAGTCCAGTTATCTGTAACACAATGAAAATGTTGTTCATTACATTACAACTACACCATTACAGAAAAATCCTGTCCAAAAAATATCAGAATTTATCTACATCTTCCCCAAAATCAGTACATTAGTCTGTTCACACAACTGAGTGGCATGAAGGATATGCCTTCAATTGGATCCTGATGAATACCGTTCGCTACCACTGAAAAAAAAATTAGGTCTTGTCAAGTTTCCATCAGGGCTCTGTGTTTTTCTAAATAAAAAAAAAACTCTCACCAAAAAATACAAATATAAAGAGAGCACATTGAGCATGTTATATGAATCATGTCTAGACCAGGGACTGGGGGGTGAGGGCAAAAAGAGAAACAGTGGGGTAGACCATTTAGATAGTAACCTGGGACCAAGAAATGGGAATGGAGGTCGAGTAGGGGGTGGGGTTAGAACTGACAGAACAGCTAATACTACCATTAGTTTCACAATGAATATAAAGAACAACACCAACTGTATAAATTGTATGGCAACGAATGCAAGAAGTCTTTTATCGGTAGAGTGGGTGAGATCGAAGCGAGAATGTCTGATGAAAGTTACGATATAGTTGGAATAACAGAAACATGGCTTGATGATAAGTGCGATTGGGCTGTGAATTTACAGGGCTATAATCTCTTCAGAAGTGACCGTGGAATACAGAAAGGGGGAGGGGTATGTCTGTGTGTTAAATGGTACTTAATGCCGAGGCTATAAGAAGATATAGGTGCAGGAGATGAACATGTGGAATATCTGCGGGTAGTAATACAGGAAGAAAAAAAATAACAAAATCCTGATAGGGGTTTTCTATAAGCCACCAAAAATAACAGAAGAAACTAAAAATGTATTATTAAGACAAACAGAAGAGGTGTCAAACCGCAATTAGGTAATTATTATGCTGGAATTTAGTTATCCGGATATAATATGAAAAGACGAAACCTGCAAATCTCACAAGGGTGATATGTTCTTGAGAACAAATGAAGATAACTACCTTATCCAACTTGTGCGGGAGATAACTAGAGGGGGGGCCACTCTGGACTTCTTATTAACTAACAAACCAGACAGACTCTTGGAGGTGCAGGTGCAGGGACACTGGAAATTAATTATATTGTGGTCACTATTTCCTAGCTGTCATTAAATAAGAACCCTTATCAGTAGAGATGAGCGAGCATACTCGATAAGGCAAACTACTCGAGCGAGTAGTGCCTTATTCGAGTACCTACCCGCTCATCTCTAAAGATTTGGGTGCCGTCAGGGGGCGGGGAGCGGCGGGAAGAGCCGGGCAGAACGGAGGGGAGATCTGTCTCTCCCTCTCTCCCCCCCCCCGCTCCCCCCTGCTCACCGCCGCAACTCACCTCTCACCCGCGCCGCCACCCGAATCTTTAGAGACGAGCGGGCAGGTACTTGAATAAGGCACTACTTGCTGGAGTAGTTTGCCTTATCGAGTATGCTTGCTCATCTCTACTTATCAGGGTTCGACCAAAAAACTAAACTTTAGTAAAGAAAAATTTGATCAGCTCAGAACTGATCAAACATGGACATCCTCATAAATAACAGTACAGACGGAGAAGTTTAAAAACATCCAAACTACCTAATGTGAGCAGTTCATATCCTTTTAAAATAAAAGAACTACAAGTAGAAGGAAACCAATGTGGTTGGACAAGACTGTAAGGGGCAATAAACGAAAATAAGAAAGAGTTTAAACTACTAAAACAAGAAGGCAACATCAAAAAATCATGCAGGGAAAAAAACAAATCATGTAACGAAAAGATCAAAATTGCTAAGGAGGAGGCACAAAGACTGATTGCCAAAGAGAGCAAAGATAACCCTAAACTATTCTTCAATTATAAAAACAGTAAAAGGATTTGCACTGAAAGCACTGGCCCATTAACAAATAATGCAGGAGAAATCATAAAAGACGATGGGGGGGAAGGCAAATCTATTAAATAGTTTTTTTCAAGTGTATTCACAAATGAAAAAGAAATGTCACATGAGATGCAAGTGAAAAAAAGCAAACTCCACGCTAAATACTACATGGCTAACACATGGCGGTGGTGGAATACACACAAGGGTTCTAGGGTAACTAAGTGACATGATAGCTAGACCGCTATTTTTTATATTTATGCACACTATTGAGACCGGGGTTGTTCCACTGGATTTGTGCATTGCCAATGTGGTTCCAATATACAAAAATGGGTCTAAAAGAGAACCTGGTAACTACAGGCCAGTAAGTCTCACTTCAATAATTGGAGAAATATTTGAGGGGTTTATGAGACACGCCATCCTTAAATACCTCATGGAAAACAATGGCTCAACTCCTCATCAGCATGGGTTCATGAGGGGTTGATCATGTCAGACCAATTCAATCAGCTTCCTGGGAGTATCTATTGATATACCTGGATTTCTCTAAAGCATTTGACAGTGTGCCGCTTAATAGGTTGATGTAAAAATGAAAAAAAACTTGGACTGGGCGAAAACATGTGTATCTGGGTAAAGAACAGGCTCAGAGATAGAAATCACAGAGTAGTAATAAATGGTTCATACTCTGATTGTGACACCGTTGTTAGTGGGGTGCCACAGGGTTCAGTATTAGGCTCCATTCTGTTCAATACATTTATCAATAACCTGATAGAAGGACTACACAGTAAAATATCAATATTTGCAGATGATACAAAATTATACAAGATAATTAATACAACGGAGGACAATGTACGGCTACAAACGGACCTGGATAAACTAGGTGCATTGGTAAGAAAAATAGCAAATGAAGTGCACTATTGATAAATGTAAGGTTATGCACATGGGCAGGAGAAACGGATGTCACCAATACACACTAAATGGGGTACTGCTAGGGAAAAGTGAGATGGAAAAAGACCTAGGGGTACTTGTGGACTGTAGACTTAACTGGAGCAATCAATGCCAGTCAGCTGCTGCAAAAGCTAATAAAGTCTTGGGGTGCATTAAAAGAGGTACAGGGTCGAGAACATTATTCTTCCACTATATAAGGCACTTGTCAGGCCCCATAGAAACATAGAATGGTAGGGTACAATTCTGTCATTGTGTATTTTTATGTTTGTGCTCACTGTATAGGATAAATGGCCTTTTTTTCTTTTAGCTCTCTCTATGCTAAAAATGGGAAAGTTTGTTTTTTAAATTATATAATACTCCAGTATTACAGTGTATTAAGTATTGCTTGTCAGAATTATGCTGATAGGCATCTTATTAGGCAGGGTCTAACAGGGGTACAGAAGTTGGAAAATAAGGGCCATTGTTAGGCCCCCAAGCTTCCTTAGCAACCTATCACGATCTAATGAAAGTATCATGGGAAGAGTGATGGGGTGACAGAGGCAGCCCCCTTATTCTTATTATTTTCTTATTGCCTGAGATCTGTTTTACCATTTTACAGTAACCATTTCTTTGCTAAGGATTCTTTTAAAACCAAAGTAAGAAAAGACACAAAAAATGTTTCTCGTCTTGGTTCGGAAAGGAAACACAAGAATTACATATCAGATTGGCTCAGTGAAAAAGTCTCCCAGTTGCTCATAGTAAGCATATTTTTTCTGAAACAAGAAAACTATTTGGTACCATAGTAGCCAGTAGAGCAAACTCTTATGGCTCTAATAATCCTGTGGATGTGATACTTTTAATCATTAGCTGTTTTTTCAGATATTTAGTTATAACATGCCTAATGAGAAAACCCAAGTAGTCTCAAAAGCTTGTGTTAGTAACATCATGTATTTTGTTTAGCTATTAAAAGGTATCAAATCAACAAGACTATGTTTTCTCTTACTGAAAGCAATATTTTATCTAGTACAGTTTTGAAAATCCTAGCTGAACTGACTGCTTCCAATGGCCATAAGGGCTCTTCTGCAATGAGGCAGTTTGCATACATGAGACCCAATGTGTATCGAGACTGAACTGATCCAAGTATGGAAAGGCAATAAATTACCTTGTAGATTCCCCCAGACTGGGGCCCTGCACTCCAGGCTTCATCCATACCATCACAGGCTGTCGTGACATACAGTTCTGAATAATCCTTTCCTCCAAAGCCACATGAAGTTGTCTTATCCACTGGTAGCTTCACAGTCTGGATCACCGTCCCTACAAAACATATAAGTAGTTTTATATCCATTATACTATCAAATGGTCTTACAAGTTCATTGTACCCAAGAATACAAATTGTACTGAAGGAGGCAGAGTTTCAGCACCAGTTGTACGAGTAATTTCTTTTAGGAACATAGTCAATGTGATATACTGTGTATGCATGAGGTATATGTAGCACGTTAAAGCACTCCGCAAGGGACCCCCTCACCGAAGGGATGAAAGGTTTCAATAATGACTTATGAAAAGCCCTATGAACCCTCCATGTAGCTGGCAAATCGAGTTCATAAGCAAGTGGACTTACTACACGCGTGATGACAAAGGCACCCACGTAACGCGGCGTCAGTTTTAAAGACGAAACCTTCAATTTGAGATTTTTAGAAGACAAATATACCTTCTGTCCCATCCTGTAAAGTTCAGATACTGACAGACTCCTCCCACTACGCAACTGCATACAAGCCCCCGTTGCTTCCAGGTTCTTCTGTACTTCTTTCCATACCCCCTGCAGCGTATCTGTGGCGACATCAGCTGCAGGACAGGCAGACGAAGTAGAAATAGCTGTAAGGAAGCGAGGATGCTGATCATATACGCAAAGGAATGGAGATACCCCAGTGGAAGAACAAGTACGGTTGTTTAGTGCACACTCTGCCAATAGCAGGAATTCTGCCCACTGATGAGCCTTTTCCCTAGCAAATAACCGTAAATATTGCACTAAATCCTGGTTCTTCCGCTCAGTCTGACCACTAGTTTGCAGGTGGAATGCTGACGAGAAGTAAAGCGACATTCCCGGGTTTCTACAGAAGACTCGTCAAAATTGCGCCACAAACTGAAAACTACGATCAGATACAATGTTCTCGGGAACCCCATGTAAATGAATGACTTCTTTTACAAAAATCTTGGAAAATTCTATCACAGGAGGTAGCTTCTTTAACGCCACGAAATGTGCCATCTTTGAGAGTGGCAGTACCAATGTGGTTCACTGATGGATATGCAGGGCAACCCGCCAAATTATCATGGCGTCATTAATAGGTTGCTGGTCTGCATGGTGAACTACATATATCAGAATGGTCTGGCACCCTGTATCCACTATGTGTGGGAGTGCACACCAAGCATCCACCCCCCTCATTATCAAGAGGCAGTGTGAGTGGTTGTTTTATCGGTGTCCTGCACAGGTGTTGTTTGCTCCTCCATTTGGTAGTCAGCTACGTGCATGGTGAGAGGAGGATGCATCTATATGCACTCCTCAATCAGTAAGTAACGGCCGTTTTCTGTGATTGTTTTTGATCTTTGAGAAATGGTCTACAACATCTAGGATAGTGGTGAAATTCTGAGACTCAAGTAGATCGGTGATAAAATCTACCGATAAATGCGACCACGGACGAGAAGGCACTGGTAACGGTCTCAGAGGCCCCTCCGGCCGCCGCCGACTTTCTGTGTGCACAGACAGAGTATCCCTTAACAAAGTCGCGGATCTCCCAAGACATGCCTGGCCACCAGTAGTGTCTAGTACAAAGATCCAGAGTCTCCTGAACCCCCGGATGACCTGCGAAAACAAATGCGTGAGACTCTTCAATGACTCTGAGACGCAAGGTGTCTGGCATAAACCATTTGCCCTCCGGCACCCCCGAGGGAGTGTCCTGCTGACAATTTTGTAGATGAGGAACAAGATCAGATTCTACAGCTGCCACCACCACCCCAAGTGCCAAGATATTCTCGGGAACCACTGCATCAACCTTCTGGCGAACCGAAACTCTGTGAGAGGGTGTCTGCCTTCACGTTCTTCTCCCCTGAAATATATGTAACGACGAGGTTAAACTTGGTGAAAAATAATGCCCACCTGGCCTGACGAGCTGTGATTCTCTTATCATTGGCGAAATATACCAAGTTTTTATGAACAGTATACACAGTAATGGGATGCCTTGCTCCCTCAAGATGGTGACACCACTCTTCTAGAGACAACTTAATCGCCAATAACTCACGATTACCTACGTAGTAGTTACGTTCCGCGGACTGAATTTCCGCGAGAAGAACGCATATGGACTATACCCAGGCCTCCCGCTGACTTCCTGAGACAATACAGCCCCCACCCCCACCTCAGACGCATCAACCTCAATGAAGAACGGTCGCCGCGCATCAGGCTGTACTAGCACTGGGGCAGCAGTAAACGCCCTTTTGAGACAACTAAAAGCCTCTAGGGCCTCTGGTGACCATCTTACCAAGTCGGCACCCTTCTTGGTAAGATCAGTCAGGGGTTGAGCAATAACAGAATAATTCTTAATGAATTTACAGTAAAAATTTGCGAAACCTAAAAACCGCTGGAGAGCTTTCAGGTTATCTGGTCTGACCCATTGGGAGATTGCTGCCACTTTATCAGACTCCATTTGAATCTCCGTGGGTGAAATCACATAACCAAGGAAAGACACTTGTTTAGAACCAAAAATGTATTTCGCCAACTTGACAAAAAGTTGGTAGTCACGCGAACGGGTCAGAACAAGCCTCAGGAGCCGCACATGTGAATCTCAGTCTGGGGAGTACACCAGAATGTCATCGAGATATATGACCAAAAATACCCCCAGGAAGTCGTGGAAGACCACATTCATAAATCCCTGGAACACAGCGGGGTATTACAAAGTCCAGCACCACTCCGCCCAGGCACTTGCGCCCCCGGCAGCCGGACAACAAGGCGGGGGGACGCGCTCCGACTGCAGGACCCCGCTCACCGCCGCCCCGGGAGGACCATCAACCGTCACATGGTAACAGTTACAGGCATCAGGGTTCTCCGTTTGAATTGTTTTTATGTTTCAAATCAAATAAAATCTGATATACATACACATACACATACATATATATACACACACATGTCTACAGGTTATTCCACTTTGTTGCTGTACGTCTTGTTTTGCCCATTTGATGCGGATCTGAACTTCCAGACTAGTCCTTGTACATGGGATTGACACGTGTAGAGGGGCAGTGAGCGGAACATACAAATTTTGATATTTATAGACCAATAGTAGTTTTCATTTTTTTTAAAAATCTTCTCTAGTTCTGTGCTGCACCTTTTGTTGCCGATATCAAGGCTTGCTGTGGGTGCAATTACCATGCAAAAAACTACAATTCCCATGATTCCTCTCTCCTCTTACAAAAAAGCAGATTTACCAATCGATTTACTACACTATTTTGTCCTCCAGAAATTAAAGGAAATCATGTAAAATAGAGAGCAAAATTTGGCAAATTTCAGTTATATAAGACTGGTTTTACATTTGCATTAGAGGTTCAGTCGCAGATCCAGCTCACAATGCATGCAGCAAACTTTTTCTTCCATCCAAAAGCTAAACACCTCAGCGCAAACCGAATGGACTCCATTATAGTCATCCTGAGACTGAGCCATTCGACTGCGGGCATTCCCCTTTCCCGCTCCCCAGTGATGTTTTCATTGACAGGGAGGATATCATCTCTAAATCAGTGTTTGGATATCGGCACATACTTAACATACATAACACTCCTTATTGTAATATGAGTATAAAGGTCAGCGCCTAGATATATGAACCTAAATGATGAATTAGGGTGAACTCACCTGGTGCTGAGCGGGACCCCCCCAAAGGTAGGTACCTGCTTGCACCAGAGATCCTGGCAGGCTCAACAGTAGTGTCTTGTAGGTCCTCCAACTATCCTCATGGCGAGGCGAGCAGCAGGCAGAGGTACCCCATATTGGACTCACCAAATAGGGGAAATAAACTAAAGTAATGGAAGAAAAATCTCCTTCTGCGCTTGTGTTGTGGTCCTTTAGAATGGTTAACGGGAAGTAGTTTTCATGGAATACAATGCTATGTTCCAACTGATCATTTATTTTAAAAAATCCAGTGTTACAACAAGTAACAAGTAAGGTACAATAAAGCGCAACGCGTTTCGGCCTTTAACTGATGCCCTTATCAAAGAGTCAAATAATACATTTATATAAGAAACATACTTCATATGGATCTGGCAGTTTCCCTGGCACCAGACGTTTGCCGGCATTGTTCTGACGTCATCAATGCACGCTCGTTTGATCTTGTGTTTGCCAGGTTCGGGGGGCGCATGCACGCTCATCCCTGGAGCGCGTCTATGCTACAGATAACGGCCACCGGCCTTACAAATCCACATGAGGTATGTTTCTTATATAAATGCACTATTTGACTACTTAGTTATGCTTGATAAGAGCATCAGTTAGACACCGAAACGCGTTGCACTTTATTGTACCTTACTTGTTGTAACATTGAATTTTATTAAATAAATGAACAGTTGGAACCTAGCATTGTGTTCCATGAAAACTACTTCCCGTTAACCATTCTAAAGGACTACAACACGAGCGCAGAAGGAGATTTTTCTTCCTTAGGGCGCCTGCACACGAGCGGAAATTCCGCAGCGGGATTTCTCGCGGGATTTCCGCTGCTGGAAGCCTGCATAGGATTGTGTTAACAAACGCAATCTTATGCAGACAGCCGTGGTTTGGCCGCGCGAAATCTCGCGCAGCATGTTCTGTCACTCACCCGCCATCGGCTCCGGTCTGCGCATGCGCAAGCCGGCACATCAAACAGCCGGAGCCACGGGCGAGTACGCGCTGGTCCCTGCAGGCGCTCGGGTCGGGTCCCGCGGTGAGAATCCTCGCCGCCGGATCCGACACGCCCGTCTGCAGGCGGCCTTACTGTAAATTATTCTACAGATTAGATGTCAACTTTGTTTCCTGTGGCTCTTATTAGTATACTACATACATGTATAGTAAATCATGCAATAAAAATATTCAAAAAAACCTAAAACAAAGAACTTTTTAAGCATCCTACCAGCCTGCGGATCAATACGGATCACCCGTCCTCCATTATAGCAAGCAACCCAAAGTTTCCCCTCTGCATCTATGCACATGCCATCAGGAACCCCTTCATCCTCCTGTAACTTGTACACGTGACGGCGGTTGGCTGCGGAGAGAAGCAGTTATTGTAATTTTCACTAGCTAGCTCTAGCCCTGCATAGAAATACATAATTGTAAGTTTTATCTTGATCAAAATTATAATATTCTTGTTAATCTTATTCACTATTCAAGAGAGAAAATAATCAGTCTCTCTGATCGACAGCAACTGTGGATCTCGTTCTGTAGAGATCTGGCGTCTCCTAGTCAGCTGACCATGACTTGACCTACTTTTCATAATGCTTGCTGTCAGTCTATGCAAAATCATCTGTATTAAAAACTGTATAGTTGGTTAATCCCAATGGATTAAAAGTTTGCTGTAAAGAGTTATTTTAAGGCGACTTCCATGTGGGCAATTTTGACAGTGCTACAAATCGCATGTATGTAGAGCCCATGCCTTCCTATGGGTTCTTCCACATGAGCAATGTTTTGTAGCCTGCGACATTGCAAGACTAAAAAATCGTGGCATGCTCTATACAGCCGCGATTTGCGATTTTTATTTATTTTTCGGTAGCCCATGTTTCCCTATGGAACCTTTCTATGTGTTGCATTGTATCGCATGAAAACACAGTTGTCATGCCATGCAACTTTTACAATAGGAAATCCTACTGTAAAAGCCGTAAAATGAGCCCTAACTGCATAAAGAAAAAAAGGAATACATCACCTCTCCGAAGCCGTCATCTCCACTCGCGTTTTCCCTGAAGCTCCCCGGCAGTTGCTTGAAGTTCTCCTGCACAGTTTACTGGTCGAGGCTTTGAAAATCCTCGGCTCAAGGAAGATCTGCTTCTGATTGGTGCCCGAGTGCGCAGATCAGCCAATCAGAGCCAGCGCTTGGGGAACCAATCACAGCCATTCCTGGAGGCGGGGATTTTCAAAGTCCAGACCAGGAAAGGCTGCAGGAGAACTTCAAGCAACTGCCAGGGAGCTTCAGGGGAGAGGACAGCGCCGGAGAGGTGATGTATTCTTTTTTTTTTTTTTATTTTTTATGCAGCTAGGGCTTATTTTCAGGGTAGGACTTATATTTCAAGCCCCCGCTCCGAAAATCCTTGCACGTGCTGCTATAAAGTCGTGTGACTTTGTAATCACACAAAACTGCGTTATCGCCAAGAGAAAAGGCATAGATATCACACACAAAACGCAATATCGCACCCATATAGAAGCAACCTAAAGTGAAAGACCACTACATTTTAGTATGGCATGTCTTATTTTACAAAAAATATATTTTGTATTTATCCATAACTTCCCATTAAGATCTGGTGGGCTACTATTTCTCTGCAGCTGACATAAGGAGACTTATAGGCCATGCAATGCTCCCCTGGGAAATAAAGTATGCAAAAGGGAGATTGTATAATGTCTTTGTAATGCTACATATTGAAAAGTAACAAAGGAAAATCAATACCCCTCCAAACCCACATCAAAGGCTTCTCAGCCAGCAAACCAAAACTCTGCTCTGCAGTGATGAGGAAAAAGAACCCCCCAAAACCACTTTCTTAGAAGGAATTTTTTGGGGAGAATAATCTAGTTTGGCCTATATCCTTATAGAGCCTGATTATCAAGCAAGAACACTTGCCTGGATGGTCGTCGGCCCTTTTATACAGCCCAATGATCAGCTGACATATCAGCAAATACTTATCCATTGCATATATATATATATATATATATATATATTGACTTCCTATCTTATCCTGTCTAAATAAGGAGATATGCAGCTGGCCAGTGATAATGGTACGGGGACAAACACAACAATTTGTCCTCATGCTGCAGATAATTTCCCTGTGTACACAAGTGGAACGAGCACTGACTGGCATACTAATTGTTGGTCAGCGCTCATTGGCATGGACTGAATAGCTGCCCATGTAAAATAACCAAGGTCATGTAGCAAAGCCCGTTAGAAAGCTGAACATTGACATAGGGAAGCTATTGTACCCTCCAATAGGTGGTACTACAGCGACATTATACCAGCTACCATTAGTATTCACATTCAGAGTTATACTAGCTTGTTTTCTTGACAAAATTACATGGAATCCATGTCTTTGTATTTCCACAGATTTACAAAAACAATATGAACTCATACAATGCTATGTATATACTATAATCTAAAAATACTACTTACTTACATGTTTTTCCTGTTTTCACATCATAATCCAATGCATCAACTCTAAACGTGAGGCTGTCAATGTAGTACATGGTTTTGTGATCCAAAGACCAGTCTAAGCCATTCGAGACATCCACCATGTCAAAATGCTTCACCACAGAGTGGTCTTCGTACAAAGTGAATAATGAACCCTGGTTCCTCCCCACAGCTGGTGGACGAAACTCCTGGGCCATGGTACCTGCAAGAAGACTTGTTAAGTTAACTTTCTCGAATGTTTTGGGTCACATAGAGAAAAAAACGGAGGAAAAAAAAGATGGTTGGTAAAGGAAATGGTAGTCTTTTTTATTTACACTAGTTTTCATAAATTACATTTACTTAATTGTAATTAATAACTACACAATTGTTTATAACATGACCTGTTCTATGCATTTGATTTAATAAACAGTAGATTCAATGAGATATCGAAACATTACAATGACAACCATGAACCTCTCTCCATTAGGCCGCACTCACAGGATTGTGACATATAGCATATTCTGTGCATGTGTTTTGTGTGCGGAATACGCTGTACCATTCTCCCATAGGCAGCAATGTTGCCACTCACACAACTTGCGTGAAATACAGATGCAACAAAAATCGCAGCATCTTCTATCTTGGTACGTATTACATGCGCATACGTGCCAAGATAGTAAGTGGCAATGAGCAGCACGTTGCCAGTATGCAATGTCATCGCGCACTGAATGTGTGGTGCACACGTACCTCTCGCAGCTTGTACACTGCAAGATACAGTTGTGTGAGCCCGACATAAGGCTGTATTTAGACAGCCATGTGCAAGTTACACTAGAGGTGGTCCGTGTGATAGAATGCTCTTCTGAATAGCTTGAATGGGTCCAAGTTCTGTCCAAGTTTACTCTGTTCCAAAGTCAGACAGAACTGTGAATGATATCACCCATGTGAATTAGGCCATAGAGACCAGAGCCGCTAAGTAAGAGCAGCTCCCATTTAGGAGAAGTTGGCCAGTCCACGTATTACCTGATTACACACTCATCATGGCTGCATTTTTCCCCGCTAATATTAACTGATTGGCAATACCTGGCTTTTAGAACTCATGCCAATCAGCTGATCATCGGGTGAAATTTTTATTCTCTTGTTGAGGAGTTGTCGTAGTGAGACAACCCTTTCAGGGTGGTTTCACGCACAATGTTTTTTCCTTAAACCAAAATACGTTGCAGCTAGATGCCAGCTGTAAGTCAGTAGTGAAATATGAAATGCACTACAAGCCGTTAATATTTTTTCATATGTAGTTTTTTTTTACGTCAGTGACATCCCGCAGGCTGTAGGTTTGATGTGTTTTCTGATGTTTTTGCATGAGTTTCTCTATAGAAAAAAAAAACCACGTAAAAAGTTGTGTGAATTAAAGAAAACACCACCCACAAAACACCACAACTAAATACAGTGCAATATTACTGAATGGGGTTTTAACAAACACCAATCACTAACAGTGGAAAAGGCCGCTGCAGGTAAGTCAGGTTGCGGATTTTCAAATTCAGAGCATGCTGTATTTGTTGTGGAAAGTTCAGTGCGGATTTCATTCATTTCAATGTAACAAGTGAAACCTGCGGCTAAATCCACACTAAAAAATGCTACTTTTATTACTGATTGTGGGGTAGAATTTTACGGCAAATGCACAGCGGATATTTTTTGCTGTTTTTTAAGCTTGTCTTAAGCTGGTATTGGTAATTAAATTCCACCACACCTGCACAGAATCTCCCCGCTGGATCCACTTTTCCATCATTAAAACGATTATTGGGCTTATCTTCATCAACCCGAGCAAGGGGGGTTACTGACTTGTCTTCCCAATTTAGGGCTGCAAATGTAGTGCCTGCGGCAACTGCATAGCTACCAGACTTCCGAAGGGCAACAGAGCCGACTGGTTCTTCTACAGTGGAGGCAAAAGAAGTTGAGATGTTCATGAAAGAATCTTTGTAAAATTACTTTTATTCAACTTCTTCTATTTGTTGAAAATTAGAATTCCATCCAATTTAACCTAAAGGAAGCTAAGAAAAATGTAACTTCTTGATAAACAACCAGTATACATGCGTAGATCTCTGTATGACCATTCTGGAATCAACTCCAATATGGCATATAACAATGAGGAAAAGTAAATCAACCAAGTTAAAAGGAATCTTATCTGTATACAGTAGATCCCTTTTTTAGGCTGTACTTACACAGGCAAGCGTGATATCAGTGAGAAAAACTCTGCTTATATGGTGCTTGTACAGAAATGTGATTTTTTTTTCCACTGTGAGTGTGATGTCATTTGTGAGAAAACGCATTGCTTCACTGAACATGTGATTTTCACATGCTTGAAAATCGCATGTTTCAATAGGAAAAAATGTAAAACTGCATCGCACTTGGATTCAAAATTGCATGTACATGCCAGTGTAATGTGATTTTTGACTTCTGGTAAACAGAATAATAGGCGATTCTCAGACTGGAATAGCCCAAAAATGGAATATGCATCAGCTTTTCTGTATCATATCATCACTGAGAGGAAAAACGTCTGTGTAAATTAATCCATTGTAAACAATGGGTTAATATGTTGCATATGTTCTGTGCACTGCGCGAACGCACAGAACTCGTGCGATTTTTCTTGCCCTCAAGAGTCTGGCCGAACCTTCAGTTGGAATGGAATGAATGATATAACATAGCATCTATTTATTAATAATAATACACATATGTAGAGGTTCAAGGAACTGCTAGATAAAACTTTTTGGGTAAAAAAAAAGTGTGAAATTTACCTAGAGATACAGACTGTATCTTGTTACTGTTGGGGTTCCAGCGACAGACCTTCTGTCCTGTAATATCAACATATACTAACATGCCTTCCCGCTCATCCCAGACCGGTGACTCTCCAATGCGGTACCTCTCAGTGATAACACATTCAATCTTGATGGAAGACATGGCCCTGTAATAATGGAGATATTAAGCACATATACACCACTTATATTAGAGGAGGTACAAAACATACCAGGCTTTTCTGCAGGTTTTACTTGTCTCAAAACTGTTCCACTTACGGGATCCAGATTTTTGGTTCTCAGAAATCAGAAAGATGTTTTTTTTAAAACTTAAAACTGTGATTAAACGAGATCCTTCCAACAAGTAGGAGGTTTCCCTCTAGAAGTTCATTTCCTGCAACGCTCGAGCTGAGAGTTCAAAGAATTTGTTTGCTCAGCATACAAAAGCAGCAGCTGTCCAAGTAGGCCACCTGTTGGAGCAATTGGGCATTTCACCGAAACAGACATGTATTACATACTAAATGTGGGGAAAATAATGTTCTCATTTAATAAGTGCATTTTGTAAAGTCAAAACATTTACTGTATTTTCTCTAGGTCAGTGATGGCGAACGTTTTAAAGCCCAAGTGTCCAAACTGCAACCCAAAACCCACATATTTATGGCTTATCGCGACGTATGATTTTACCCTCGTCATTCTAAAAAGGACAGGGCCACTACGAAATAGACAGCGTGCAGATTTTGACTGCTTTTTGGATGTGGAAATACTGAAGAATGTTCTCAGTGGAAATATCTGTCGAAAATTCTGCTGCATTCCCGCATCCAAAAAGCAGTCAAAATCTGCACCCTGTCTATTTAGAGTCAGCCCTGCCCATTTCTGCCATATGTAAACATACCCCAGCGGTAATAGTGATCCCTCCCCAGCGGCCCCCAACGATAATAGTGACCCCCCAGCGGTCCAAGCCTTAAGGCCGCCTGCACACGGGCGGAAATCCCGCGGCGGTATTTCCCGCGGGATTTCCGCCACTGAAAGTTTGCATAGGAGTGCATTACAATACGCACTCCTATGCAGACGGCCGCGGTTTGGCCGCGCGAAATCTCGCACGGCAAACAAACCGCGGCATGTCCTATTTTTGTGCGGGGCACGCACTCACCCGGCCGCCGGCTCCGGTCTGTGCATGCGCCGGCTACGCGGCAGCCGGCACATGAAAGAGCCGGGGCCGCCAGGCGAGGGTGAGTACGCGCTCGTCCCTGCAGGCTCTCGGGTCGGGTCCCGTGGCGAGAATTCTCGCTGCCGGATCCGACCCGCTCGTGTGCAGGCGGCCTAAGTGTCCCCCCCCCCCCACAGCGGCCTCCAGCATGACACCGACGTCCCACAGCGGCCCCCAGTATGACAACAACTTCCCACAGCGGACCCTAGTATGACAGAGACATCGCACAGCGGCCCCCAGTATGACAGCGACATCCCACAGCAGCCCCCAGTATGACAGCAACATCCTACAGCGGCCCCCAGTATACAGCAACATCCCACAGCGGCCCCCAGTATTATAGCGACATCCCACAGCACACCCCAGTATGATAGCGACCTCCCACAGCGGCCCCCAGTATGACAGCGACATCCCACAGCGTACCCCAGTATGATAGCAACATCCCACAGCGTACCCCAGTATGACAATGACATCCCACAGCGGCCCCCAGTATGACAGTGACATCCCACAGCGTACCCCAGTATGACAGTGACATCCCACAGTGTACCCCATTATGATAGCGACATCCCACATCAGCCCCCAGTATGATAGCGACATCCCACAGTGGCCCCCTGTATGACAGCGACATCCCACAGCGGCCCCCAGTATGACAGCGACATCCCACAGCAGCCCCCAGTATGACAGCGACATCCCACAGTGTACCCCAGTATGATAGCAACATCCCACAGCACACCCCAGTATGATAGAGACATCCCACAGCGGCCCCCAGTACGATAGCGACATCCCACAGCGGCCCCCAGCATGATAGCGACATCCCACAGAGGCCCCCTGTATGACAGTGACATCCCACAGCGGCCTCCAGTATGACAGCGACATCCCACAGCGGCCCCCAGAATGATAGCGACATCCCACAGCGGCACCCAGTATGACAGCGACATCCCACAGCGGCCCCTAGTATGACAGCAATATCCCACAGCGGCCCCTAGTATGATAGCGACATCCCACAGCGTACCGCAGTAGTGATAGCGACATCCCACAGCGTACCCGAGTATGACAGCGACATCCCACAGCATACTCCAGTAGTGATAGCGACATCCCACAGCGTACCCCAGTGTAATAGTGACACCCCACAGTAGCTCCCAGTGTAATAGTGACACCCCACAGCATACCCCAACATAATAGCGACATCCCACAGCATACCCCAGTAGTGATAGCGACACCCCACAGCGTACCCCAGTGTAATAGTGACACCCCACAGCGGCTCCCAGTGTAATAGTGACACCCCACAGCATACCCCATTATAATAGTGACATCCCACAGCGGCCCCAGCGTAATAGTGACATCCCACAGCGGTCCCCGGCGTAATAGTGACACCCCACAGTGGCCCACAAAATAATAGTGACACCCCACAGCGGCCCCCTGTATCATAGTGAAATCCCCCGTCCGCCTTCCCCGAGTCCCATATACTTACCCACTCCTCCTCTGCTTGGCATTGCTGCTGGCACTGATTCCGATGCACACTGACGTCAGTGTGTTGCCAGATGCCTCCTCCCCCTGCTCTCGTGAAACCAAGTAGTAGGAGACGACGGGGGAGGGGTGGGGAGGATCACGGTTGCACACTGACGTCACAGTGTGCGCCAAGATCATCGCTGCTAGCAGTGCAGCTGAGTGAATGCCTGCAGGGGAGCAGCGGCCCCTGCCAGTATTCACAAGTGGTGACTGGGCGATGGTGGCGCGTGCCAGCAGGGAGGGCCCTGTGTGCTGCCTCTGGCACGCATGCCATAGGTTCACCCACACTGTCCTAGGTGATACTGGGAAGCAGTAAGCATGGCATTAATTTATAATCCTTCCTGTGATTTACACAGAAATTAGCATCGCTAACTGAAAAGGGCAAAGAGGGCCGGAGATCGTTCTGACCCACCTACCTCCATTCACAGTAAGCAGGCAGTCGTTCAGTCGGTGCATCTATTTACACTGAACAATCATTCAGATTCTCACTGGATAACAGGAATCTGAACTATACTGTTGCGGGTAAAAGCATCTTAAATTGAAGACAAAGTGGTAATATTCCTTTTCCAGCTAGGTGGAAAGCAGAGAAGTGGAATCCCCAGCGCAGATGTGAAACAACCTGAGGGGAATAACATTGTGTTCCAGTGGCTAACACGGTACTAACACAAATCTTTTTTTCTCTGCATATCTACCATATTTTTTTTGGTTCCTCTTAGCTAGGGATGATTTTCAGGGTAGGGCTTATATTTCAATTACCCACCCTCTCCCCCCGAAAATCTTCATTGCGGAGGTTGCCTTCATCCTATTGCTGTCAATGGGGCAGCAGCAGCGTCGGCCCAATTGAAAGCAATGGGGTAGCATCGTGCTCCTCTGCCACAGCTGTGACAGCTGTGGCAGGGGATTCTTTCATCCCCACAGGGAGTTCCGTCATCACTGAACATTGTGACAGCGCTGCCACAGTGTTCAGTGATGAGGGGACCTTTGTGGAACAGCTGCGCTACCCCAAGCACGGCTGCTCCAGTGAATGGGCAAAGTTTCATGAGCTGCATATATGAAAATTTGCCAGCTCACGCATTTTTACCTTAAACGAGCAGCACATTTTTTCTGCACACTTAGGCATAAAAAAAAACGAGCTCGTCTGACCTCAGCCTAATGATCAGGCAGGAACATTCACTTGCCTGATCATTGGTTTGTGTGAAGGTGCTGCCAATATATTTTATATACACAATTTCAAAATTGTATTTTTCATCCTTTCAACACCCCCAAAAAAACTGAAAACTGCTTAAAACTGTTTATAAAAGTCACATGTAGCCAAAAATAGCACCAGTCAAAACTATAGTTTACTCTGCAGAAAAAGAGAAGCCTTCATACAGCACTAGGTTTTAGGTTTCGATATCCATAGCAACAAAAAGCACGTTTTAATTTTTTCAAAGGTTTTTTTTTTATTTTTTAGAAGTAGTAAAACAAAAGAGAGAAAAAATATATGAACCCAGTATCCTTGTAATTGCATTGATCCGCAGAGTAAGCGATTCTTTTTTCCTGCAGTATACATACCATAAAATCAAAACCCAAAACAAATAATAATCCTAATTTTTTTGTTTTTCACCCCACTTGAACATTATATATTTTATGTTACATTAAATTGTGCCACTAAAAAAATAAATAAATTATCATACAGTTATGTCAACAGAAAAATAGAGATGTTAGGTTGTGCTGCTGGGATCTGTTTTTCTATGAGTTCCCAGCAGCACAGCTTCACAGGTGTGGGGTAATTGAACTGGCTGTGTGTGTAGTTTCTCCAGCCAGCCAATCCCCCTGGTCTGCTGCACATAAATTCCAGCTCCTTTGCTTAGAGGATTATCATGTATTCATTCTGTCTTTTCCCACTAAGAGCTGGTTGTTATGCATGTTTAGTCTGAAGGGCTTCTCCCATCTTCCCTGAGGACGGTCTGGACACCTGTAGTCCCCATCTGCATCTTATGCAGACCTCTCCTCCTTTTCCCTTTGACAGGTGCGGTCTCCAGATGTCTGATGTCTTGTGTGTGGTCAGGTGGGTGATGCCTAACACTGTTCCCTTTATGTCAGTTCAGTGTCTGACTCTTTCCTCTTGGTGTGAGGACACTTGGACTAGCCATTAATTACTGCCTGTATGCATTAGAGCTCTGAGTGGGGTTCCTGTTCTGTGTTATTGGTGTGAACAGCAAAATGTTCTGGTTGTCTGAGCCGGTGGCCAGACATTAGGTGTGAATAGTCCTGCTCTGTGTATAGGTGTGAACAGTGACATGTTTTGTGCATCTCTCCAGGTACCAAATCAGGGATAGCCAGGTCCGAGGTGAAGACCATGGTACTGTCATGCGGCAGATGTTTTCTTTATCCCTGTAGGGAATAAAGAGTTACCTGCTGCACCTGTCACAGATGTGGCAGATGCAGCAAAGGAATTCTAAATCTCTGCGGGGATTAAAGAATTTCCTACCGCAGCTGTCACAGATGACAGCTGCGGTAGCAGATCTAGCTTCCGTCACCCAGTAATTGTTTTTCAGGGAAGAGCTTTAAGTATAAGCCCTTCCCTAAAAAACAAGGCAAAGTAGTTAAAAAAAAAACAAAAAAACACCACATACTCACCTTTCTTCAGTTGCCGGAGCTCAGCCGCGTCCTCTCAGAGCTGTCCCTGACTCTGTAATGCAGTTCTTTCAGCAGGCGGGGATTTAAAATCCCCGCCTGCAGAAAGAGCTGCTTGTGATTGGCTGAGGTGCTCAGCCACTCACAGACAGCTCGCGCTGAATGAATGACAGACGAGAGCTGCCTGTGATTGGCTGAGCACCTCAGCCAATCACAAGCAGCTCCTTCAGCAGGCGGGTATTTTAAATCTCCGTCTGCTGAAAGAAGTGCATTACAGAGCCAGGAACAGCGCTGAGAGGACGCTGCTGAGCCCTGGCAGCTGAAGGAAGGTGAGTATTTTTTTAATATTCTTAAGACCACTTTTCCTTGTTTTTCAGGAAAGTGCTTATATTTAAAGCCCTTCCCTGAAAAACAATTACAGGATGCCAGCAGCTAGATCCCCTACCATAGCTGTCAATCTTTATTCCCCGCAGGAGTAGAAGAATTCCTTTGCTGCATCTGTCACAGATGTGGCAGGTGCAGCATGGAATTCTTTTTCCTTGTGGGGATGAAGGAAACATCTGCTGCATGTGGCAGATGCGTTCTTAATCCCCGCGGGGGACACGGCAGCGGTGGACAGGTAAGTATCTTTTTTTTTCACACTAAAATTCTTGTTTTTCAAGAAAGGACTTATATGTAAAGCCCTTCCCTGAAAAACAATTCAGGGGTGACGGCAGACCATTGCCTTCAATTGCACGGACCTTCATACATGCGTGTTTTTTGCGCGTACATAGGTGCGCACCTATGTATGCACCTATGTACGCAAAAAACACGCTCGTGTGAAGCCACCTCAAACAGTGTAAACTGTGCGTTCATTTCTAAACTAAAAAGGTAACTGATACTATTTAGTATTAATATTAATTGCATATCATTGTTAAATCAAGAAATACCCTTCATGCCCTTTAGTACTAAATCTGTATAGATGTTACTGTAATAACAATGGGCTATGTATCTTTCACATTCAAAGGACATTCGGAGAACATTCGTGATTCCATATGTTGGCACCTAGTTTTGGAAATATTCTGCACACAACATTAGTTCGTAGGGTGCGTTCACATGAGCGTGTTTTTGTGCGTACTTAGGTGTGAACATACGTCCGCACCTAGGTACAAGCAAAAACACGTGTGAACACAGCTGCGTGCTTGTTGTCAATGGAGCCGCGGCTGCTGACGGCTGTTCCATTGAAAACAATGCTCTGCCGGCCCTCTGCATTCTTTTCCAGGGAAGGGCTTTACATATAAGCCCTTCCCTGAAAAAGAAACATTTTTGTGCAAAAAATAAAAAAATGTAAAATAACGTACCTCTCTGCCGCTGCCGTGACCCCCGCGGGCATGAGGAACACATCTGCCGCATGCGGCAGATGTTTCCTTTACCACCGCTAGTTAAAAGCATTCCCTGCTGCTACATCTGCTACATCTGTGGCAGATGCAGCACAGGGATTTCTTCAATTCTCAACCGCAGCTGTCACACATGACAGCTGCGGTAGAGAATCCTGCTGCCAGCATCCTGTCAATGGCTTTTCAGGGAAGGGCTTCATAAGCCCTTCCCTGAAAAGCCATTAAAAAAAGTGTATTAGAAAAAACAATACTCACCTCCCTTCAGCTGCCGGGGCTCAGCCGCGACTTCTGGTGCTGTCCTCGGCTCTGTAGTTCTGAGCTATCAGCAGCCGGGGATTTAAAATCCCCACCTGCTGGTAGCTCTGCTTGGGATTGGCTGCAGCTGTCCCCGACTCTGTAGTTCTAAGCTATCAGCAGCTGGGGATTTAAAATTCCCGCTTGCTGGTAGCTCTGATTGTGATTGGCTGAGCAGCCCTCCCACCCACTCCACTGCAGCCCTCCCACCCACCTTCCTCACTGTCGCCCTGTGATTTCCGCAGGGGAATCCGCTGTTCGTCACAGCCAGAACCTAAGAGCCCGAGCAGGGGGAGGCAGCCCTGCAGCCAATTAAAAACTGGGGGCATGGCCAGGCTGTCAAGCAGCCTGTATTTTGTCACCACCCACACTTCCGGTAGTGACAAGATACAATAATACCCATCTCCTGCACCTACATCTTCTCGTAGCCTCAGCATTAAGTACGATTTAACATACAGACATACCTTTCCCCCTTTCTAGATTATAGCTTTGTAAATTCACTGCCCAATCGCACTTATAATCAAGCCATGTTTCCGTTATTCCCACTATATCGTAATTTTTATTAGACATTCTCGCTTCCAGCTCACCCAGTTTACTGATCAGACTTCTTGCATTCGTTGCTATACAATTTATACGGTTGTTCTTTATATTCATTGTACTACTAATGGTACTATTAGCTGTTCTGTCAGTTCTAACTGTACTAACCCCACCCTCTACTCCAGGGGTCCCCAACCACCGGCCGCGGACCGGGGGCCAGGCCGTTGGGTGTTTAGCGCCGGTCCGCGGCACTGCCGGGAACTTTTGCTCTAAACACAAGGCCCGCGGGACGAATCCGGCCCGCTGCCTTGTGCTATGTGGCCCCGGGGCGTACCGCCGCCGCAGACCACTGAAGCGATTACCAGCGGGGTTGCTGCAGCTCCCCGCTGGTAATTGCGCTGATCCCGGCGGACATTGACTTCTGTGCAGCCAGGATTCTCCTCCCCGAGTCCCCTGCTCATTAGTTCCGCAGGAAAGGGCCCCGGGGAGTAAGCGTTCCGGGCTGCACACTGACGTCAGGGCAAGCAGACAGAGAGCAACAGCAAGGAGGAGGTAAGTATATGGGTTGGGGGGCTGCCTATTACTGGAGGGGCTGCATATTATGGTGGGGCTGCCTATTACGGGGGGCTGCCTATTACTGGGGGGGGGGGTACTTATTACAGGGGAAGGGGCTGCTTATTACTGGGGGGGCTGGTTATTACTGGGGGGGCTGCCTATTACTGGGGGGGATCTGCTTATTACTGGTGGGATTGCTTACTGGGGGGGCTGCTTATTACTGGGGGGGGGGGGCTACTTATTACAGGGGAAGGGGCTGCTTATTACTGGGGGGCTGCCTATTACTGGGGGGCTGCCTATTACTGGGGGGGAGTGGGGGCTACTTCTTACAGGGGAAGGGGCTGCTTATTACTGGGGGGGGCTGCCTATTACTGGGGGGGACCTGCTTATTACTGGGGGGATTGCTTACTGGGGGGGGCTGCTTATTACTGGGTGGGGGGGGGGCTACTTATTACAGGGGAAGGTGCTGCTTATTACTGGGGGGTGGGGCACTGCCTATTACTGGGGGGGGGGGCGCTGCTTATTACTGGGGGGGACCTGCTTATTACGGGGGAACTGCTTATTACAGGGGGGGGGGGCTGCATATTACTGGGGGGGTGCTTATTACTGGGGGCGGGGGCTACTTATTTCAGGGGGAGGGGCTGCTAATTACTGAGAGGTGGGGGCTGTCTATTACTGAGGGGTGGGGGCTGTCTATTACTGGGGGGGGGGGAGATAAATTATATGCTGCCCTATGTGTGTGCTGGGGGGGGGGGGGATAGATTATATACAGCCCTATGTGTGTACTGCCAGGACATTCTAAATGTCATAATTAAATAAGAATGCACTAAACTCCAACTCCCTCCATAGCTCCGCCCCATATAACCAAAGCCCCGCCCCTGCCCCGCCCAACCCTGCCGGGCCTTGTAAAAATGGTCTTGCTTGAAGCCGGTCCCTGGTGCCAAAAAGGTTGGGGACCACTGCTCTACTCGACCCCAATTCCCATGACTTGGTCCCAGGCCAGTATCCACACTATCTACCCCCCTGTTTCTTTTTTACCCTCCCCCACAGTCACTACTCTTGACATGATTCATATAATATACTCAATAATACCCAGGATATGAACATGTGAAATCTCTGTAGGTAGAAATACAGGGAGAAAAAAATAACAAACTCCTAATGGGGCTTTCTATAAGCCACCAGAAATAACTGAAAATTTATTATTAAGACAAATAGAAGAGGTATCGAACCGCAATGAAGTAATTATTATGGGGGACTTTAATTATCCAGATATAATATGGGAAGACGAATGCTTCAAATCTTACAAGGGTGATAAGTTCTTGAGAACAATTAAGGATAACTACTAGAGATGAGCGAGCACCAAAATGCTTGGGTGCTCGTTACTCGAGACAAACTTTTCGCGATGCTCGAGGTTTCGTTTCGAGTAACGAACCCCATTGAAGTCAATGGGCGACCCGAGCATTTTTGTATATCGCCGATGCTTGCTAAGGTTTTCATTTGTGAAAATCTGGGCAATTCAAGAAAGTGATGGAAACGACACAGAAATGGATAGGGCAGGCGAGGGGCTACATGTTGGGCTGCATCTCAAGTTCCCAGGTCCCACTATTAAGCCACAATAGCGGCAAGAGTGGGCCCCCCCCCTCCCAACAATTTTTACTAAAGCACCACACTACCTCCAACAAAGCACAATCACTGCCTGCATGACACTCCGCTGCCACTTCTCCTGGGTAACATGCTGCCCAACCCCCCCGCACGACCCAGTGTCCACAGCGTACACCAAAGTGTCCCTGCGCAGCCTTCAGCTGCACTCATGCCACACGCTGGCCTCATAGCCACAGCACCCTCATGTCTGCCATGAGGAGGAACCGCAGGCACACACTGCAGAGGGTTGGCACGGCCAGGCAGCAACCCTCTTTAAAAGGGGCGGGGCGATAGCCCACAATGGTATACAGAAGCAATGAGAAATCCAATCCTGTGCTACCTCCATCAGGAGCTGCACACGTGGGCATAGCTATGGGGAACCCATGTGCCACACACTATTCATTCTGTCAAGGTGTCTGCATGCCCCAGTCAGGGTTTTTTATAAATAGTCACAGGCAGGTACAACTCCGCAATGGGAATTCCGTGTGCACCCACAGCATGGGTGGCTCCCTGGAACCCACCGTCTGTACATAAATGTATCCCATTGCAGTGCCCTGGACAGCAGAGCTAACGTCAGATTAAATGCAGGTGGGCTTCAGCCCACACTGCATGCCCCAGTCACACTGGGTTTTTTTTATAAGTAGACACAGGCAGGTACAACTCCCTATTGTGAAGTCCCTGTGGACCCACAGCATGGGTGGCTCCCTGGAACCCACTGGCGGTACATAAATAAATCCCATTGCAGTGCCCATCACAGCTGAGGTAACGTCAGGTTTAATGCAGGTGGGCTTCGGCCCACACTGCATGCCCCAGTCAGACTGGGGTTCTTTAGAAGTGGACACATGCAGTTACAACTCCGTGTGGACCGACAGCATGGGTGGGTCCCAGGAAGCCACCGGCGGTACATAAATATATCCCATTGCATTGCCCATCACAGCTGAGGTAACGTCCGATTAAATGCAGGTGGTCTTTGGCCCACACTGCATGCCCCAGTCTGCCCCTGTCAGTATGAGTTTTTAATACATAGACACTGGCAGGTACAAATCCCTAATGTGAAGTCCCTGTGGACCCACAGCATGGGTGGCTCCCTGGAACCCACCGGCGGTACATAAATATATCCCATTGCAGTGCCCTGCTCAGCAGAGCTAACGTCACATACAATACAAGTGTGCTTCGGCCCACAGTGCATGCCCCAGTCAGACTGGTAATATGTTTATGTAGCAAAAGTGTAGGCCAACCCCACACACCTTGCTGTACCATGAGTGCAGGCGAAGCCCATAACAATTACTAGGATTACACTGTAGGCGAGGCCCAAAAAAATTGGTGTACCAACAGTACTAATGTACCTCAGAAAAATTGCCCATGCCCAACCAAGAGGGCAGGTGAAACCCATTAATCGCTTTGGCTAATGTGGCTTAATTTGTAACTAGGCCTGTAGGCAGCCCAGTTAAAATAAAAATTGGTTCAGGTGCAAGTTTCAACGCTTTAATGAGAATTGAAACATATAAACATTGTTTACTAAAGTAATATGACTGAGCCTTGTGGGCCTAAGAAAATTGCCCGTTCGGCGTGATTACGTGAGGTTTCAGGAGGAGGAGCAGGAGGAGGAGGCTGAATATAATACACAGATTGATGAAGCTAAAAGGTCCCCGTTTTTGATGGTAAAAGAGAACGATGCTTCCATGCGCGGGTGCAGCCTACGTATTGTTTACGTACCGCTGCTGTCCGCTGGTGGAGAAGAGAAGTCTGGGGAAATCGAGGCTTTGTTCATCTTTATGAGTGTAAGCCTGTCGGCACTGTCGGTTGCCAGGCGGGTACGCTTATCTGTGATGATTCCCCCAGCCGCACTAAACACCCTCTCTGACAAGTCGCTAGCCGCAGGACAAGCAAGCACCTCCAGGGCATACAGCGGGAGTTCAGGCCACGTGTCCAGCTTCGACACCCAGTAGTTGTAGGGGGCAGAGGCGTCATGGAGGACGGTCGTGTGATCGGCTACGTACTCCCTCACTATCCTTTTACAGTGCTCCCGCTGACTCAGCCTTGACTGGGGAGCGGTGACACAGTCTTGCTGGGGAGCCATAAAGCTGGCAAAGGCCTTGGAGAGTGTTCCCCTGCCTGCGCTGTACATGCTGCCTGATCTCCGCGCCCCCCTGCTACCTAGCCCTTGGAACTGCGCCTTCTGCCACTAGCGCTGTCGGATGGGAATTTTACCATCAGTTTGTCCGCCAGGGTCCTGTGGTATAGCATCACTCTCGAACCCCTTTCCTCTTCGGGTATGAGAGTGGAAAGGTTCTCCTTATACCGTGGGTCGAGCAGTGTGTACACCCAGTAATCCGTAGTGGCCAGAATGCGTGTAACGCGAGGGTCATGAGAAAGGCATCCTAACATGAAGTCCGCCATGTGTGCCAGGGTACCTGTACGCAACACATGGCTGTCCTCACTAGGAAGATCACTTTCAGGATCCTCCTCCTCCTCAGGCCATACACGCTGAAATGATGACAGGCAAGCAGCATGGGTACCCTCAGCAGTGGGCCAAGCTGTCTCTTCCCCCTCCTCCTCATGCTCCTCCCCCTCCTCCTCCTCCTCAACGCGCTGAGATATAGAAATGAGGGTGCTCTGACTATCCAGCGACATACTGTCTTCCCCTGCCTCCGTTTCCGAGCGCAAAGCGTCTGCCTTTATGCTTTGCAGGGAACTTCTCAAGAGGCATAGCAGAGGAATGGTGATGCTAATGATTGCAGCATCGCCGCTCACCATCTGGGTAGACTCCTCAAAGTTTCCAAGGACCTGGCAGATGTCTGCCAACCAGGCCCACTCTTCTGTAAAGAATTGAGGAGGCTGACTCCCACTACGCCGCCCATGTTGGAGTTGGTATTCCACTATAGCTCTACGCTGCTCATAGAGCCTGGCCAACAAGTGGAGCGTAGAGTTCCACCGTGTGGGCATGTCGCACAGCAGTCGGTGCACTGGCAGATTAAACCGATGTTGCAGGGTGCGCAGGGTGGCAGCGTCCATCTTGGACTTGCGGAAATGTGCGCTGAGCCGGCGCACCTTTTCGAGCAGGTCTGACAAGCTTGGGTAGCTTTTCAGAAACCGCTGAACCACCAAATTAAAGACGTGAGCCAGGCATGGCACGTGCGTGAGGCTGCCGAGCTGTAGAGCCGCCACCAGGTTACGGCCGTTGTCACACACGACCATGCCCAGTTGAAGGCTCAGCGGTGAAAGCCAGCGGTCGGTCTGCTCTGTCAGACCCTGCAGCAGTTCGTGGGCCATGTGCCTCTTCTCTCCTAAGCTGAGTAGTTTCAGCCCGGCCTGCTGACGCTTGGCCACCGCTGTGCTGCCACGCCGTGCAACACCGACTGCTGGTGACGTGCTGCTGCTGACACATCTTGATTGCGAGACAGAGGTTGCGTAGGAGGAGGAGGGTGGTTTAGTGGAGGAAGCATACACCGCCGCAGATACCAGCACCGAGCTGGGGCCCGCAATTCTGCGGGTGGGTAGGACGTGAGCGGTCCCAGGCTCTGACTCGGTCCCAGCCTCCAATAAATTCACCCAATGTGCCGTCAGGGAGATATAGTGGCCCTGCCCGCCTGTGCTTGTCCACGTGTCCGTTGTTAAGTGGACCTTGGCAGTAACCGCGTTGGTGAGGGCGCGTACAATGTTGCGGGAGACGTGGTCGTGCAGGGCTGGGACGGCACATCGGGAAAAGTAGTGGCGACTGGGAACCGAGTAGCGCAGGGCCGCCGCCATCAGGTTTTTTAAAGCCTCCGTTTCCACAAGCCTATACGGCAGCATCTCCAGGCTGATCACTTTGGCTATGTGCACGTTTAACGCTTGAGCGTGTGGGTGCGTGGCGCGTACTTGCGCTTGCGCTCAAACAGTTGCGCTAGCAACGGCTGGACGCTGCGCTGAGAGACATTGCTGGATGGGGCCGAGGACAGCAGAGGTGAGGGTGTGGGTGCAGGCTAGGAGATGGTAGTGCCTGTGTCCTGAGAGGGGGGTTGGATCTCAGTGGCAGGTTGGGGCACAGGGGGAGAGGCAGTGGTGCAAACCGGAGGCGGTGCACGGCCTTCGTCCTACCTTGTGGGGTGCTTGGCCATCATATGTCTGCGCATGCTGGTGGTGGTGAAGCTGGTGGTGGTTCCTCCACGGCTGATCTTGGCGCGACAAACCTTGCACACCACAGTTCGTCGGTCGTCTGCACTCTCAGTGAAAAACTGCCACACCTTTGAGCACCTCGGCCTCTGCAGGGTGGCATGGCGCGAGGGGGTGCTTTGGGAAACAGTTGGTGGATTATTCGGTCTGGCCCTGCCTCTACCCCTGGCCACCGCACTGCCTCTTCCAACCTGCCCTGCTGCTGCACTTGCCTCCCCCTCTGAATACCTGTCCTCAGTAGGCTTAGCAAACCAGGTGGGGTCAGTCACCTCATCGTCCAGCTGCTCTTCCTCTGAATCCTCTGTGCGCTCCTCCCTCGGACTTACTGCAATTACTACTACCTGAGTGATAGACAACTGTGTCTCTTCGTCATCGTCCTCCTCACCCACTGAAAGCTCTTGAGACAATTGCCGGAAGTCCCCAGCCTCATCCCCCGGACCCGGGGAACTTTCCAAAGGTTGGGCATCAGTCACAACAAACTCCTCCGGTGGGAGAGGAACCATTGCTGCACATTCTGGGCAGGGGCCCGAGAACAGTTCCTGGGAGTCTGCCTGCTCCTCAGAATGTGTCATTGTAATGGAGTGAGGAGGCTGGGAGGAAGGAGGAGCAGCAGCCAGAGGATTCAGAGTTGCAGCAGTGGACGGCGTAGAAGTCCGGGTGGTCGATAGATTGCTCGATGCACTTTCTGCCATCCAGGACAGGACCTGCTCACACTGCTCATTTTCTAATAAAGGTCTACCGCGTGGACCCATTAATTGTGAGATGAATCTGGGGACCCCTGAAACTTGCCTCTCTTCTAATCCTGCAGCAGTCGGCTGCGATACACCTGGATCAGGAGCTTGGCCTGTGCCCACACCCTGACTTGGGCCTCCGCGTCCTCGCCCGCGTCCACGTCCTCTAGGCCTACCCCTACCCCTCAGCATGGTGTATTACGAGTAGAACAGAAACAGAACGCTGTAATTAAATGTGCCGCTTATTGGCCTGTGGTTGGAGGCTGACTTCGCTTACGGAATGCACAGCAAAGCCAGGAAACAATTTTGCGCACGCCTGCAGTGAGACGTAGGTGCGTATGACTGAGCTAGTGGAATTCACAGCGCAGAAGCAGTCAAGTGGCCAAAGGCCACTAGTAGGCCTTAAGTATTTTGCTTCAATTTTTTTAAATGCTGAGCTGATACAGCAGACAAATACTGTAGGCAGCGTATATTATGTATACTGTTTCCCTCTGGCGGAATGACGGTGGTGATGTAACGGAGACAGCAGAGCCAGGAAACAATTTTGCGCACGCCTGCACTCTGACGTAGGTGCGTATGACTGAGCTAGTGGAATTCACAGCGCAGAAGCAGTCAAGTGGCCAAAGGCCACTAGTAGGCCTTAAGTATCTTGCTTCTATTTTTTTTTTTTCAACTTGCATTTTATTAAAGTTTTACAGGTTTACAACAGAGTGGTAGACGGTACATTAGAAAATGTTACATTCTTGTAGATTTACAGTAAACAATGTCTACAATAAGGCAAAAGAGACTGAGGAGATGTGCGCTTGAAAGCCTTCAATATGGTGTTTGTTCGTGGTGTCTCCGTTCAGTCTTAATTTTGTAGTTTTCATTAAGAGAAACAGTATATAGAATAATCGGCCTGGCCAGGGCCCAACTTAGTGATATTGAGGGGTTGGAGAACATGGGGGATAGTCGGGGTAGGGAAGGTGACGCGGGGGGGGGGGGGGGGGGGGATGTGACAAGGACTGTTTGGGTGTTTCCCGCGGGGTGAAGATTGCCAGAGGCAGACATGGTCCATGTGTTTTGCTACAGTGTAGCAAACGGATGGTTTGAGAGAGTTTTCCCTCTTATGTTGGTTTGTTTGTTTGTTTCTCTATTTCATAACGTTTGTAGTGAGGGCAAGAATCTACTGTTTTGCGAGGGAAGTGAGTATTCCAACCATGGGGACCAAATTTTTAGGAATTTTTCATGTTTGTCAGATAGGATGGAGGTTAACTTTTCGTTAGTTAGGTACCAGTCTAGTCGTCGTTTGACTTCAGCGAAGTCCAACGAGGCTTTTTGCCATGAGTGTGCGATTACCTGCTTTGTGGCTAAGAAAAAGAAAGATATTAATTTTCTAGAGTCCGATGGGATATTTTTTATACGTTTGTTTAGGAGGGCCTCCCAAGGATCCTTACGGATATTATAACTTGTGACTGAGTATATTAATGAATAAACTCTAATCCAGAGCCTCTTCACTCTAGGGCAGGTCCACCAGGTGTGGAGCATGTCTCCTGTGGATAGACATCCGCGGAAGCAGTTGGGAGACCTTCCGGGGACTGCGTGGGCAACGCGATCTGGGGTTAGGTACCAGCGGAATAGGACTTTAAAGGAGGTTTCCAACATTAGTATATTTCTAGCGCTGCTGTTGGTGGCGTCCCATATCTGGGTCCACTCTTCCTCAGAGAGGGTTTTCCCGAGGTCTTTTTCCCATCGGGTAGTGTATGGGAGTTGCGTTCGGAGGGAGGAGTGTATTAGATCTGAGTAGATCGTTGATATGAGGCCTTTCGCGTGTGGGTGTTTGTAGCAGTGTTTTTCGAATGGCGTTAAGGTTAGTGGGGAGTCTACATTTTTGAGCAGAGTGGAAATGAAGTGTTTTATTTGCAGGTATCGGAAAATTTCTGATGACGGTATTTTGTGCCTTTCTTGTAATGAGGGGAAAGAGATTGGTCCGTTCGCTGTGTATAGTTGATATACTTTAGTGAGACCTGATTTCGACCAGTTTATGAACGATTGTGGCGATTCTTTACCTGGTAGAAACATTGGATTACGTACTATTGGCACAAGAGGTAAGTGGGGAGAGATCAGTTTCCCTGAATATTTAATGGAGTCCCATATATGGAGAGAATGGTTGACTATTGGATTAGAGATTGTAGGTCTGTGTTTGGGGGGGGGTCCAGAGCAGGGCGTCTATTGTGAGAGGATGTGTTTCCGTGGCCTCCAGGGATACCCATAGTGGGGTGTTGTGAGTTGAGTGATATAGGGCCAGTTGGGCTACCTGGGCCGCCTGGTAATATTTTAAGTAGTTTGGGACTCCCAGGCCTCCCCTCCGTCTATGCCTGTAAAGGGTGGATCTCGTTACCCTCGGGATCGTTCCGTTCCAGACAAACCGAAGGGAAATAAGCTGGAGAGTCTTTAGTAAGTGGCCGGGTACTCGGATCGGGAGTGCTCGGAAGTAGTATAATAGTTTAGGAAGGAGTGTCATCTTCAATGCATTGACTCTACCTATCCAGGAGATGTGATAGCGACTCCAGCTTTCCAGAAGTGCCCTTGCCTTACGAAGGAGAGGGATGTAGTTTTGGTCGTATAAGGTTGCATAGTCGTTTGTTAGTTGGATACCCAGGTAGCCCAAGGAGCCCGTCGCCCATTGAAAAGGGAAGTTTCCCTGGAGTGTGTTTAGTGTTTCGGGGGGCAGAGTGAGGTTATATGCTTTTGATTTAGTTTGATTAATGGTTAAGCCTGATATTGACCCGAATCTGGATAGCTCTTGCATAAGGTTAGGTAGGGAGATATGGGGGGAGGTTATTAACATAAGTAGGTCATCAGCAAACATTGAGAATTTGTGATGTACTGAGGCTATTTCTATGCCTTTTATGTTTGCGTTGTTTCGAATTTTAATGGCTAATGTTTCCATTGCCATGATAAAAAGTAAGGGGGATAGCGGACAACCTTGGCGTGTACCCCGGTATATTCGGAATGTATCTGAGAGGAAGCCTCGGTAGCGTACAGAGGCTTTGGGATGGGCATATAGTGACCGGATCCAGGACAGGAACCCGCCCGGAAGCCCCCAGTGTTCAAGAGTTGAGAACAGAAAGTCCCAGCTCAGCGTGTCAAAAGCCTTATTAATGTCGAGGGATAAAACCATCGCTGGGATCTTTCTGGTCCTGCAAAGGTGTGTGAGGTGGGTAATTCTTCTGATGCTGTCAGGAGCTTGTCGACCGGGGACGAATCCTACCTGGTCTCCTCCAATTATTGAGGGGAGGACTGTGTTTAGACGTTCTGCGAGGATTTTCGTTAAGATTTTTACATCAACATTTATTAAAGATATGGGACGGTAGTTTTGGATGTTTAGTGAATCTTTATCTGGTTTCGGTATCATAGAGATTGTGGCTAAAAGAGCTGTTTGGCCAACAGGAGTACCTTCTTTTATTGCATTGAAGTAGCTTACTAGGTGGGGGGTTAGGATTGGGGAAAATTTCTTATAATATGGGGCAGAAAAGCCGTCCGGACCCGGTCGTTTGCTGCTTTTAAGTGATTTGATGACATTTGTCACTTCTTCATGGGTGACTTCTGAGGCTAGGTGTTCGAGTGTTGTTGGTTGTAGCCTAGGGAAGGATATTTCCTGTAGGTAAGAAATAATTTCTTCTTGTGGAGTGGTGTGTTGTTGGGAGTAAAGTTTCTTCAGAAACTTCTGGAATTCTTGAGTTATTGTTACTGGGTTGGCCGTTATTGTATTTTGGTTAGTGCGTATTTTGTAGAATGGTGTTGTGTCTGCTTGTGCGCGTAATCTACGCGCTAGTGGCGTAGTGGGTTTATTGTTAAAGGCATAAAATCGTTGACGTGACCATTGTAACTTTCTCTCTATTATGTCCGTAAGGCAGAGGTCTAGTTCGGTTTTGGCGCGTGAGAGTGCCTGGAGGTTTTTTTTAGTTGGGTGCTTTTTGGCGGTTTCTTCTAGTTGAGAGACCTGTTGTTCTAATTTTAGTTGTAATGCCAGGCGTTCTCGTTTGCGGCGCGCTGCTATTTGTATCAGGTGGCCACGTATGACTACTTTGTGGGCCTCCCAGAGAGAGACAGGGGAAGATACAGAGGGGCTATTTATTTGGAAGTACTCTTCCATTTGTGGTCTTAGTAAGTTTATTATTTCAGGCATTGAAAGGAGGGAGTCGTTAAGAGTCCACGATGTGTTTGTGGGTTTTGACATTAGGGAGTTACAAGAGATGGACAAAGGGCTGTGGTCAGACCAGGGGACTGAAAGTATTTCTGACTGTGGTATTTGGGATATGAATGTGTCGGGTACCAGAATATGGTCTATTCTTCTACATAATGAATGTGGGGCTGAAAAATGTGTGTAGTCTTTTGTGGTTGGATTTACTTCTCTCCAAATGTCCACTAGGCGGTTTTGCTGGAGGAGGGATTTAAATTTGTGGGAAATGGAGTGTTGTGGTGTTAGTGGGTGGGTCGGGAGAGTGGTTGAGTTCCTATCCAGATCCGGGTCAACTATACAATTTGAATCTCCGCAGAGAATGACAGTGCCTGTTTTGACGCTTTCTACTATTTCAAATAGTTTTGTGAGGAATTGAATTTGCCTCGAATTTGGGGCGTAGTAGGAGATTAGGGTTATTGGGACATCTTGGATGGCCCCTGTTAAGATTAAATAGCGGCCATCTGGGTCGGCAGTTGTTGAGGAGTGTGAGAAGAGGACTGATCTGCTGAAGCAGATAGTTACTCCTTTTGTCTTAGTTGGTGAGTTTGCTGAGTAGAACATTGGGTATTGAGGGGATAGATAGCGTGGTGCTGAGTCGGTGGAGAAGTGGGTTTCTTGTAAGCAGACTATATCTGCTCGTTTAGTCTTATAGTATCGAAATGCTTTTGAACGTTTCTGAGGGGAATTAAAACCTTGGACATTGTGGGATATTATTTTTAAATCCATGGCAAATGGTGAGATTTATGCATGAATATAGTTGTCTCAGGGTCTCCACCCCGCGGGAGAGGGGGTTGGGGGAAAGGGTGGTGGGGGGGGGGGAAGGGAACATACAAGTGGTGGCCAACTGTTAACATTTATTTCAAGGTATGTAGGCTTCGCTGTCTTGATGTCAGCATGCCAAAGGGGTCTCATAGGTTCGAGTGGTTTTCAGAGGTGTAGCCACATCGACTCTGAGAACGGGTGGGTTATGAATTAATATAACTTGGGGAGAGATTGTTCAAGTGGACCTGGTGGGAGGTTAAGGGATGGTGGTGTGGAGAAGGTGATAATAATAGATAAATAAGGAAGGGGAGAGGAGGAGAGAGAGAGGGGAAAAAAAAGAAAAAAAAAAAAGAGGGGGGGGAGAGGAGTAATACACAGATTTTACATTTACTTGCGTCAGAGGTTCATTTTCAAGAAGTCCTTATCAGTCCTCTGTGTTGATCTCAAGAAGTTGTTGGGTTCTTTCTCTTGTTTTCCGTGGTGCGACTTGGGAATAATAAGTAAGTGAGATGGAGAGAGGGGGGAGCAGTAAAATAAAAAAAATAAATAAATAAATTAAAAAAAAAGAGGGGGGGGGGGAAGAGAGGTGAAACACAGATATTACACTTTTACTTGCGTCTGTGTATCATTTTACTGAAGTCCTTGAAGATCTGCTGCGGTGGTCTCAAGGAGGTGTTGAATTCTTCCTCTTATTTTCGGGAGTGGGTCTTGGGGAAGATGGTGACGCTGCTGGTAGGTCTGTGGAGGTCGATTGCGATGGTGGTTGCTGGATATTTAGATCTGTGAAACACCGTCGAGCTCCTTCTGGTGAGAGTATCGTATGTATTTTGTCTTGGTAAGAGAAAGTCAGTTTAAATGGAAAGCCCCATCTGTATTGTATTTTTTCTCTTTGTAGAATTTGTAGATAGGGTTTTAGTGCTTTCCTTTTCGAGAGAGTTGAGGGGGCCAGATCTGGATATAATTGGTAGTCGAACCCTTGAAAGGTTAGTTTGTGGGAGGAGCGGGCTGTGCGCATTATTTGCTCCTTAGTGCGGTGAAAGTGGAGTTTGAGCACTACATCTCTGGGAGGCCCGTTAGGGTTTGGTGCTCTCAGGGCTCTATGGATTCTGTCAAATTCCATTCTGTCAACTGGGATGCTGGGACAAAGTTCTTGGAATAGTGCAGTTGTTGTTGATTGAAGATCTTTTATCGATTCAGGGACTCCGCGGATCCGTATATTATCGCGGCGGGCTCTGTTTTCCGCTTCTTTTAGTTTGTCATGTAAATAGTGGATTTCATCGTGGAGCTGCTCTATATCTTTTTCATGGGATTCAAGAACTACGGTAGCGTTGTCCATCCTATCTTCGAGGGCGATTATTCTTTGGCTAAGTTCTCGAATTTCTCCAGAGAGCTTTGTTGTTATTTCTGAAGAGGTCTTTGACAGTTCCTTTTGTAGGAGTGTTTCTATCTGGATTAAGAGATTTTCTGGGATGTTGGAAGTAGGGCTCATTGTAGGGCTTCGATTCGGGTTTGAGTTTCCGCTGCTTGGTTGTGATACGTTTTGTGGGTCTTCTATTGAGGAGCGGGAATTTTCGTCTGAGGATGCAGAGATGTCTTGTGATCTTGAGGATTTTTTTGAACTCGTCTGTTGGGGTAGAGAATTTTTCCCCTGTCTGGTTTGTGTTTGTGTGGGGCGCATGGTTGCGCTGTTATTGTCTTTCTTTCTCTCTCGTCCTTCTCTCTCTCTCTATCCAGGATATTATTAGTAGTTTTTGGGTCCACTTGGCAGTTTTAGCCCCCGTTTACAGACTTGTGTAGCTAAGGGTACATTAAGAGGAGGTCATCCTTTTTACTCTTGTGTCTCTTTTTTTTTTTTTACCCTTCGTTCCTCTTTTTCTTTTCTCCTCCTCCCACCTCTCCTATCTTTTTGTTTCCTCCTCCTTCCGATGGTATATGTACCACGCTCTATTTGTGTAGCGTGTATGGTATTTGTCCCTATTGCAGGAGATAGGGAGGTTTTTCCGTAAGAGTTGTAAAGATTATGTAATTTTCTTCTAGCAATATTGTTCACGGCCACTTGGTGGCAGCACAGTCCAACTCTTGTGCTTTTCAAGTTAGGACTGTTTGAATAAAGTGGGTCTGTTCAGCGTTGTTAGCTGCTAACTCTGAGTATATAGAAGGTCGTTAATAGGAGCAGTGGGGGGCTCCTACTGTAGTGGATCGTATGCAGAGTTTTGGTTATTGTATTAAAGACCACTTATTAAAGAGGAGTTTGGTTGTCCCAGAAGGAGATTTGCTTCTTAGCGGTTTGCCTTAGTTTTGTTATGTTGTGGGCTCTGCTATGTGAGGTGTAGCAGAGCTGGAAAGGGCTCTCCTAAGTCGTTCTGGGAGACTTACAGCAACATTCAGCTGGGCTTGTTGCTGCGTATTTACTGTGAAGCGTTGCTCCTATGTGAAGTCGGAGTGTTCACACGGCCCACAGGAGCGCCTCCGCCCGCGGAGGGGGGTTAATGGTGTCTTTGTCTCTGACGGGAGGCCAGGGGACCAGTGGCTTGTTTGCTACTGCTCATAGGGTAATATGCAGTCCCCACTGGTTATCTTATCCGTGGTATTAGGATAGTGTCCCTGGCTCTGCGGGGTTATTATGGCAGGAATTGGTGGTTGTCACTTTGCCGGCACTGCTTCTTTTTATGCCGATGTGGGATACTGGCTGCTGTTCCCAGTTTATTCAAGGATGTGCTGGGGGAGCTTATCCCTGGTAGTTTCTTTATTCGGCTGTCAGGTTGGAGTTACTTGTGACCGCCAGTGGGGTAATGGAGTCCCTCAGCGAGTGGTGACCTAAAATGGCGACCGTGCCCAGGGAGGGGGGGGGATGGGGGGCTCCGCGACCCTCGTGTTGCCGCCTCGCTGGCGTCTCCGCCCGAGCTGGGTCACTAATTTTTCCCCCGTATCGGGGTCTTTTCTGGGCTCCGAGGAGTGCCTCTGTCGGCGGGAGAGGGGGGTTGTGGACGTACCTGCCGTCTGTCGGAAGTCGCAGGAGAGCCGACCCCAGAAGCGCGGCCCGCTCCTTCAACCCCGTGCGGTCGTCCGGGTCTCCACCACCGACTGTGTGAAGGATGCGGTGTGCAGGCAGTCTTTGTCAGACTCGCAGGTGTCGGCGGCAGCCGGCCGATGGACCCCGCTGTTGGTCTGCGGAGCACGGGTGCTTTTTCCCGCCGTCGGCGGCTTGTCAGGGTCCGCAGGTCTCAGTGGGCCGCCGGCTTTTTTCTTCCTCCCCGCTGGCGCTTCGTCTGCCGGTCTTCTTCTCCGACTGCTCTCCGGTGTTCCGGTGGTTACTGATGGGAGTTTGGTTGTTTTAGGTGGTTAGGTGGGCCAAATATCTCACTTTTTGCCGGAGCTCCGGTGAGACACGTCCGCCATGAAGGGAAGTCAGGACACGCCCCCCCTGCTTCTATTTTTTTAAATGCTGAGCTGATACAGCAGACAGATACTGTAGGCAGCGTATATTATGTATACTGTTTCCCTCTGGAGCGATGACGGCGGTGATGTAACGGAGACAGCAGAGCCAGGAAACAATTTTGCGCACGCCTGCACTGAGACGTAGGTGCGTATGACTGAGCTACTGGAATTCACAGCGCAGAAGCACTCAAGTGGCCAAAGGCCACTAGTAGGCCTTAAGTATTTTGCTTCTATTTTTTTAAATGCTGAGCTGATACAGCAGACAGATACTGTAGGCAGCGTATATTATGTATACTGTTTCCCTCTGGAGCGATGACGGCAGTGATGTAACGGAGACAGCAGAGCCAGGAAACAATTTTGCGCAAGCCTGCTGTAACGCTTAGCTGCGTATTAATTAGGACTACTACCCCCAGCAGACACGCAGTACACTGAAGACGGTCACAGGCAGCCCAAATACAGTATCTTTCCCCAATTTTTTTGAAAAAGCCCACTGCCTATATAGCCTGTATATCTCTTTCCCTGTACCACTGTCCCTGCCTCACCAGTACTGGCCCTATACTCTGTACAATGACTGCAGACTGAGGACGCAATGCTCTGCACGCCCGATATACAATAAAAATAAAATTGTGCAACACTGCTAAAAGCAGCCTCAACATTACTGCACACGGTCAGATGTGGCCCTAAGAAGGACCGTTGGGGTTCTTGAAGCCTAATATAACTCCTAACGCTCTCCCTATAGCAGCAGCAGCATCAGCAGCACTTTCCCTGAACTATGTCAGAATGCATCTGTGGTGAGCCGCGGGCGGGGCAGATTTAAATACTCGGGTGACACCTGATCTCCCCAGCCACTCACTGCAGGGGGGTGTTATAGGGCTGGAACATCACAGGAGGAAGTTGTAATGCCTTCCATGTCTTTCTATTGGCCAGAAAAGCGCGCAAATGTCTCAGAGATGAAAGTGAAAGTAACTCGAACATCGCGTGGTGCTCGTCTCGAGTAACGAGCATCTCGAACACGCTAATACTCGAACGAGTATCAAGCTCGGATGAGTACGCTTGTTCATCTCTAATAACTACCTTACCCAACTTGTTTCTGAGAGACACCATCCTTGAATACCTCAGGGAAAACAACGGCATTACTCCTCATCAGCATGGGTTCATGAGGGGTCGATCATGTCAGACCAATTTGATCAGTGTCTACGATGAAGTAAGTTCTAGGCTGGACCTGGGAGAGTCTATTGATCTCATACATCTGGATTTCTCTAAAGCATTTGACACCGTGCCACATAATAGGTTGATATATAAAATGAGACAGCTCGGTCTGGGCGAAAATGTGTGCATCTGGGTAAAGAACTGGCTCACAGATAGAAAACAGAGGGTGGTAATAAATAGTTTGTACTCTGATTGGGCCACCGTTTCTAGTGGGGTGCCACAGGGTTCAATATTAGGCCCCATTCTGTTCAATATATTTATCAATGACCTGACAGAAGGACTGCATAGTAAAATATCAATATTTGCAGATGATACAAAATTATACACGACATTTAATACAACGGAGGACAATGTACGGCCACAAATGGACCTAGATAAACTGGGTGCATAGGTAGAAAAATGGCAAATGAAGTTCGATATTGATACATGTAAGGTTATGCACATGGGCATAACTGGAGCAATCAATGCCAATCAGCTGCTGCAAAAGCAAATAAAGACTTGAGGTGCATTAAAAGGTCTAGGGGCGAGGGATGAGAACATTATTGTTCCACTATATACAGTAAGGCACTTGTCAGGCCCCACATGGAATACTGTGTACAGTTCTGGACACCGCTACTAAGGAAAGATGTTGCAGTGCTTGAGGGGGTTCAAAGAAGGGCAACTAAATTAATTAACGGAATGGGAGGACTGGAATACCCAGAGAGGCTATCAAAATTGGGATTATTCACACTGGAAAAAGACGGCTAAGGGGCGATCAAATAACTATGTATAAATACATTAGGGGACAATGCAAGGATCTCTCCCATGATCTGTTTATATCCAGGACTGCGACGGTAACAAGAGGGCATCCGTTATGTCTAGAAGAAAGCAGGTTACATCACCAACACAGAAGGCGATTCTTTACTGTAAGAGCAGTGAGACCGTGGAACTCTCTGCCTGAGGACGTGGTGTTGGCAAAATCCATAGAGGAGTTTAAGAAGGTACTAGATGTCTTTCTAGAGCGCTATGATATTACAGGATATAGACATTAGGTGACCAGCAGGGTTGTTGATCTTGAACGTTGATCCAGGGATTACTCTGGCTGCCATTATGGAGTCAGGAAGAAATATTTTCCTCCAAATGAGCTAAATTGGCTCATTGTGCTTTTTTGCCTTCCTCTGGACCAACAAAAGGGGAGGGCAGGGCTTTAAACAGGCTGCGGAATTTCCTCTGATAGAATAACTGTGCAAATTCTGCAGTCATGTGGAGGAGATTTGAGAAATCATCTTTTCATGGTGCAGAAATTTTCTGCAACAAATCCGTAGCATGTTTATTCAAACTACAGATTTCTGTTGCAGAATTTAAGCCTTGCAATACAAGGGTGAAATCCCGTAATAGATTTGCTTTAAAAAATCCTCACCAAAATCTGTATTTACACGGGCAAGTTTCCTATGAAAGTTCTGTGCATTGTGAGACAAACAGAAACTCGCACAAAAACAGACCCCATGGGCCTATTTACATGTGCGATTTTTCTATCACAGCAATATTGCAAAATAGAAACATCACAGCATGTTCTATTTTTTTTCTACGATTTTGCAGAATTATTTTGCACACTATTTCCTATGTCTGAGTTAAAAATTGCAATTGTTTAATTTTTCTTTTTTAAATACATGCAAAAATTGCATGTTCAGTGGTGCAATTTTCAGGAAAATCACAGCGTGTTCACATAGAAAGTCGCATTTTTAGAAGCGTGATATCCATGAGTTTTTTCATTTTAGTTTCTTTTCTTCCTGCTTTTAAAATTAATAAATTTTTTGAATTTTTCCATCGACATAGCTGTATGAGAGCTTGTTTTTTCGCACGGCAAGTTATAGTTTGTAAATGGTACCATGTATTGTATAATATATTGTGGTGAAAAAAAATAATGGAATTCACCATTTTTTTTTGGCATACACTGTGGAGTGGAGTCAGTACAATTATGGTAATACCAAATTTATATTTAAAAAATAAAATGCCTTTTTAAAAAAATTGCTTTTGTCAACATATTTTACTAATCATAACTTTAATTTTTTTTAGATGGGGCTGTCTGAGGTCTTGTTTTTGTGGGCAAGCTGTAGTTGCTATTGGTACATACTATTTTGATACCTTTTGGGTCAATTTTGTTTTACTTGCTGACAATATAACTTAATAAGTACAATTCTGGCATTGTGTATTTTTTATGTTTTTGCGCACTCTGTAGGATAAATGGCCTTGTTTTCTTTTAGCTCTCTCTATGCTAAAAATGGGAAAGTTTGTTTTTTAAATTATATAATACTCCAATATCACAGTGTATTAAGTATTGCTTGTCAGGATGATGCTGATAGGCATCTTATTAATCAGGGTCTAATAGGGGTATAGAAACTGGAAACTAAGGGCCATTGTTAGACCCCTAAGCTTCCATAGCAACCTATCACGATCTAATGAAAGTGTCATGGGAGGAGTGATGGACTGACAGAGGCAGCCCCTTGCCTCTGTCTAGTCACCTGTCTGATACAGTCAATATTGAGTGTGGCATATCAGGGGTTAAACGATTGGAACTGGCATGGTTATCTCTGATTCCGGCTATATATTACCGCAGGCTCCTGCAGACTCAGCTACTGAGCCCTGGTCATTATAGCACTGTACATGTATGCTGGTTTACGTATTTACGGGAGTAAACTTATTTGTTCTATGTCTCTGGTGGTGTCACTCCCCCCCATCCCTATCCCCCTTTTTTCTTTTTTAGATGCAACATATATACAGCTAATCAATTTTTTTTCTTCCCTGAGATATGGTTTACTATTTTACAGTAACCATTTCTTTGCTAAGGATTCTTACAAAACCTACATAAGAAAAGAACAAAAAATGTTTCTGTTCTTGGTTCGGAAAGGGAATACAAGAATTACATATCAGATTGGCTCAGGGGAAAAAAATCTCCAAGTTACTCATAGTAAGCATATTTTTTTCTGAAACAAGAAAACTATTTGGAACCATATTAGCCAGTACTTATGGCTGTAATAATCCTGTGGATGTTATACTTTTAATGGTTAACTGTTTTTTCTGATATTTTGTTATAACATTATTAGGAAACCCAAGTAGTCTCAAAAACTTTTGTTAGTAACATCATGTATTTTTGTTAGCAAGCTGAACTGATTGCTTCCAATGGCCATTAGGGCTCTTCTGCAATGAGGCAGTTGGCATACATGAGACCCAATGTGTATCGAGACTGAACTGATCCAAGTATGGAACAGCAATAAATTACCTTGTAGATTCCCCCAGACTGGGGCTGCCTTGCTTTCCAGGCTTCATCCATACCATCAGAGGCTGACGTGACATACAGTTCTGAATAATCTCTTCCTCCAAAGCCACATGAAGTTGTCTTATCCACTGGTAGCTTCACAGTCTGGATCACCATCCCTACAAAACATATAAGTAGTTTTATATCCATTATACTATCAAATGGTCTTACAATTTCATTATACCCAAGAATACAAATTGTACTGAAGAAGGAGGCAGAGTTTCAGCACCAGTTGTTCAGTCAATGTGACATACTGTGTATGCATGAGGTATATGTAGCACGTTAAAGCACTCCGCAAGTGTGAAAACAAGAAAGCCTCTACTTACTAGAAACATTGGAGCAATGGGTGGATACCAGACAATCCAAAACTGGTGAAAATAGCACCTACTGAACCCCCTAAATGAGTACAGTAGGTGCTACATGTAATTCTGTGGCTCAGTTAAAAAGATACAACTATCAATTGTGTCACAACCGTACCCATTCCCCATATCAGTGATAACAGATCAGGGGACAGAAGCAGACATTTGTCTGACATTAATAATATCAGTGCTGTGAGCATTTCAACCTTGTCCCAAAATTTCGAGGAAACGCTCAGGAACAACACTCTTGGATTCACTTTTACACATACAGAACCTGTCTGAGCGGGCGATCACAAAGAAACATCTTAGACTTTTATATAGTTAAAAATGGTTACAACAAGATGTTTGTTATAATCAAAGATGTTATTAATGCCATGCTTTCTATCAGTTTGGGTAACTATCAACTCAATATACGTAGAGTTGTAGGGATTGTTAGTGCGGCGGCAATCAAGTTATGTTAACCCTTTCCAGTCCAATTTGTATCCTGGTTTTCCTGGGGGGGGGGGCTTACTTTTTTCTGCTGTTATACAATGGCGCTATATGCTGGCTAAAGCCAGTACTGCATGAGGGGACATGTTGGATAGGCTCCGACAGCAGAGAGGCTGGCAATATACAGTAAGAGAACCCCCGACAGAAGTCTACCAACATTGGAGCTGTACAGCCTTAAATCATAATGTCTCCACAGTTCAGACAGTGGATTGGAAAGGGTTAATAGCGTAGTACAGTCATTTTCGTTCACTTTGGTTATTCAAGTAATGACCGATACATATAACATGTTTTACTAAACAATTTAATGTGTGGTTTTGACTGTTTTTCTATGTGGGTAAAGATGTTTCTCATTATTGACAATATTAGCACTATATTTTCCATTGGGTTGCTATTGGTGAATACCAACTTGCAATATATAACATGGTTTGCTAAATAGTGTAATATATGGTTTTATCCCTTTTTCTATATGGGTCAAGATGTTATTTATTATTCATGTTATTAGCGCTAGTTTGTCAGTCAGGTTGTCATGAGTAACTGCCAGTTTGATAAATCTGAAAGGTTACAGGCATCAGGGTTCTCCGTTTGGATAATTTTTATGTTTCAAATCAAATAAAATCTGATATATATACACATACATACATACACACACACACGTCTACAGGATATTCCACTTTGTTCCTGGATGTCTTGTTTTGCCCATTTGATGCGGATCTGAGCTTCCAGATTAGTCCAGCGGACATACAATTTTTGATATTTATAGATCAAAAATAGCTTTAATTTTTTAAAAATCTTCTCCAGTTCTGTGCTGCAGCTTTTGTTGCCTATATCAAGGCTTGCCGTGGGTGCAATTACCATGCAAAAAACTACAATCCCATGATTCCTCTCTCCTCTTACAAAAAACTAGGACAGATTTACCAATCTATTTACTACGCTATTTTGTCCCCTACGCGGACCATCACGGTACTGAAAAGAAGAAGAAAAGACAAGAATGCCCAAACGCCGGCCGGGCACAAGGTCGAATTCCGCTGCGGGTTCCTGCATGCTGAATCCAACCTGGTCGTGTCCAGCCGGCTCTTTGCCGCTCACACCAGTTTAACCCCTTAGTGACCCACGATACGGCTTTTTATGGCCTGTATTGACGGTCTATGTATGAAGAGAGATCGAGCGTCGATCTCTCTTCATACATCCCAGGCACTAGCTGTTTCCTACAGTCGACACCCAGCTGCAACAGCTGCGATCAGCCGCGCGGCTCTGCAGAGCTGTTAGCCTTTGTTAACAATGTTTGGGGGTCCCGTATGCCCCCCGCGATGAGATCGCAGGTAGCCGTGTGGGTGTCAGGGCAGCCGGAAGCCTTCTAAAAAGCCTCAGGGCTGTTATGGCAGAATGCCTATCAAGCTATGCCCGTGGGGTGGCTTGATAGACTGCATGCCTGATGGCAGGATGATATAATGCTATGGCATTACATCATACTGCTGAAGCGATCAAAGTATTGCAAGCTGTTGTCCCATGTGGGGACTTAAAAAAAAAGTAAAAGTAAAAACAATAAAGTTCTTTACTAATTATTTAAAAAAAAAGGAATAAGAGTATTCGTAATAAAAGAATCTAAATAATAAAACAAACATACATGTTTGGTATCGCTGCATCCCTTATATTCAGTTCTATCAAGTTAACACAATATTTACTCTGAACAGTGAACGTCATCAGTAAAAAAAAAAAAAGTAATGCCAGAAATTAGCTTTTTTGGTCACCTGTATCCAAGAAAAAATACATCTTAGCTTTATATATGTTACACTAGAAATTTCTATCTGAAATCTGCACCAACTCATAGCTGACATAGATTTGTTTTTTCAGGTGCACAGACAGCATGTGCCTAATGAGTGCGCCTTTATAAATTAGGGGCATCTTGCACCTGTGGGAATAATATCCTTCCATAGATCCCGGCCCTTTATACTGAGCCCATCTTTACACCCACCCACCCACCCTGTTTGATGAACGCATACCAGATCTTTAGCTACTCGCCTCTCTCCATCCCTGCATTACACTCTGTTCTCAGGCGCTGGCAGTGTCCTCGTGCCACTCAGCATCAGGGCATTGTCTTTGGCAGTACCCGTTGCATGAAGAAAAGTGCAGGAACAAAGATGAGTAGGTGGGGTGCTTGAGAAAATTGCCAGTTTCTTCGGGAGTCTCCTGTACATTCGAGGAGAGTTGGCTAGTGTGACTATATGAGAGAAACCATAGTGTTTGAACACCATCTTGTTCCCCCACGCCATTTTCTAACTTACTTGAGACACGCATTCAGATTCTTTTCAGAAGAATAGGACAATCAGTGGATTACTAGGCATAAAGAAGATTCTACTCAGGGAAAGACGGTTGACTATAGCCTCATTCACACATGTTTTTTTTTGCGTGCCTATGTGCGCAATTAAATTCCACTGCTCGCATTGGCGGAATATGCATGAACAGTCAAAGTTTTCGGATGAAAATTTGCCCGTTCACTGGAGCAGCTGCTCCATGAAAGTCCCCTCAACAAGTGTCACAGTGTTCAGTGATGAGGGGACTGCAGCAGGGACGAAAGAATCCCCTGTTACAGATGTGGCAGAGGAGCGCAATGTTATCCTATTGCTTTCAATGGGGCTGGCGCTGCTGCGAGTATTTTCGGGAAAGGGCTTGAAATATAAGCCCTTTCCTGAAAATCATCCCTAGCTGTAGAAAAAAAAACATTAACTCACCTAGAAGCGCTGTCTAGCTCTTCTCCCCGTTCCCCGGCAGTCTTCTTCTGTATTCTGGTGGCTGAGGATTGAAAAATCTCGCCTCCAAAAAGCGCTGTGATTGGTTACAGCGCTCAGCCAATCAGAGACAGTGCTTTCTGGAGGGGAAGATTTTTCAATCCCTGGCCACCACAATACTGAAGAAGACTGCCGAACTGTCCAGCTCTTTTAGGTGAGTTAATGTTGAGTTTTTTTTTCTACAGCTAGGGATGATTTTAAGGGCTTATATTTCAAGCCCTTTCCCGAAAATCATCGCTGCAGGGGCTGCCTTCATCCCATTGCTTTAAATGGGGCAGCAGCAGCGCCAGCCCCATTGAAAGCAATGGGATGGCATCGCGCTACTCTGTCACAGCTGTGGCAGAGGAACGCATCTTCTTCTTATGTTTTCAATGGGGCCGATGCTGCTGCCACCGGCCTCATTGACAAGAAAGTGAAGCCCCCTGGATGTGACAGCATCCAGGGGTTTCACATCCAAGGAAATCCTTGTTGTAGCTGTCACGGCCGCAGCCGGGGATAGCAATCAGCTTCCATTGTTTTCAATGGCGCGGCAGTAGTTGGGCAGGGTTGCACGCATCCTACTATCACCACAAATCCACCAGACATCCTGCAATGGAGGTAACATATGTTTAAATTGAACCTGTAATTGGTGAGGAAAGTATAGGCCTAGACGGGGGGCCAGACCAAACAGAATCTCATAAGGACTAAGACCTGTCTGTTTGGTAGGCGTGTGCCTTATTGACAAGAGACAAGGAAAGACACTCAGGCCAAGGTTTATTCAATTTGGTCATTGCTTTTAAAAGATTATCTTTTTTTTTCTTCTGATCCCTTTTAGCCTCTCTACTCTCCCACTGCTTTGAGGATGGTAGGGTGTGTGGAATGCCTGTTCTTTACCTAAGATCCCTGCCATCTCAGTAAAGTGAGTACCACGGTAACTCTCAATGGTTTCTGGGACACCAAACCTACAGACCACTTCAGAAAGAAGCTTTTTCGCTGTATTTTTGGCATTAGCCGCAGAAACGGGGTAAGTCTCCAGCCAGAGAAGAGAGAAATACATACAAGGACGTATTGAAACGGTCCAGATTTGAGGAAGTTGTATGTAGTCGATCTGCAACCTCTGGAAGGGGTACAAGGGCCTAGGAATGTGTTTAGAAGGGGTTTTCACAGTCCTACCTGGGTTGGACAGTGCACAAGTCATGCATCCCTGAGCATAAGAGACAGCTACCACCGAAAAACCGGGTGCATACCAATACCTGGAAAGAAGATCACACATTGCAGTTTTAGAGACATGTGTGAGGTCATGTGTTATGGAGGCTAGCACCGGAAACAAGGCTCTTGGAAGACAAGGCTTCCCGTGAAGTGTCCACATGCCACTGGCATCTGAAGTGGCTTCTTTTACTTACCAACCCGACACTTCATGGGAAGATGCTTGAATTCTGAAAAGACAAAAAAGATGTTGTGAGACATTTAGCGATGGTGACATGTCGTCTTCTTCTTGGCAGGTGGCCAGAACTGCCGGTGTGAGGGGCAGCAGGGCTGCTTCTTTGGCTGCTTAGTCTGCCAAGGCATATCTAGAGTCCGTGTAAATGCTAGCTGTCTTGTGCCAGCATACAGGCGGGTGTAAGGGCCTGCAGTTCAGCTTGTTGGGCTGAGATGTGTGCAAGTAATGACTGTTGATGAAGGACAGTGGTCTGTGTGGTGACCGCATATTCAGTGTGAAATTGTCCATTTACAGCATACCTGGAGCCATCACTCAACAAGGTTAAGTCGGGACTAAGTAGTGGAGTGTCCTTGACGGAATCAAACCCACAAGTTTCCATCTGCATGAGCTGGGTGCAGTCGTGAGGTTCTTCTTGAGTCGCTTGGTCAGTGTCATCCTGTTCAGGTAAAAGAGTAGCAGGATTCAAAGTCTGACAGTGGGCGATGGTAACGTTGGCAGGCATCAGGAGGGCACATTGGAGTCTCAGACTACGGGCTGCAGACAAGTACTTGGGCTGAGGTTCTTCTTGAGTCGTGAGGTTCTTCTTGAGTCGATTGGTCAGTGTCATCCTGTTCCGGTAAAAGAGTAGCAGGATTCAAAGTCTGACAGTGGGTGATGGTAACGTTGGCAGGCATCAGGAGGGCGCATTGGAGTCTCAGACAACGGGCTGCAGACAAGTACTTGGGCTGAACCTGTGTTAGAATGGCAGAGTTGTACCTCATGATCCAGAACTAGGTCTGCTGACTTGTCCAACATCCTGGAGACTGCTGCTCACGACTGCTCGTAGACAGGAAGGTGATCGTTTGACGACAGGGTCTAACCTGCTGGAGCAGTAGGCTACAGGTCGTTGGTGCCCTTCGTGCTGTTGTGTAAGGACTGCTGCTGCGTGTCCATTGTTCTCATTGCAGTAGAGCATGAAGGGTTTGTCGTAGTTGGGCAGGCCCAGGGCTGGGGATGGCAAGATGGCTACTTCTGTAAGTTGGAAGGGTTCTTTCTTGAGACAGTCATACATCAGCTACATCAGCTGTGAAGCATTCACAGTCCATGGTCTACAATAAGAAACAAGTCCTAGAAAGGTATGTAGTTTAGAGACAGAAGCGGGTACCTTAAAGGGGTGGTCTCGCGAAACCAAGTGGGGTTATACACTTCCGTATGGCCATATTAATGCACTTTGTAATGTACATCGTGCATTAAATATGAGCCATACAGAAGTTATTCCACTTACCTGTTCCGTTGCTAGCGTCCTCGTCTCCATGGTTCCGTCTAAATTCGCTGGCAGCTTGCTTTTTTAGACGCACTTGCGCAGTCCGGTCTTCTCCTTCCAGCACGAGCCGCTTCAGTGTGCTCCCCGCTACAACTCTTCTGCGCATGCGCAGACGAGCTGTCACTGCTCGGGAGCGCGCTGGAGCGGCCATTCTGTACCTTCCTCTGTTGGAGGAAGGTGCAGAAACTGGAGCTGCCCAGCGGAGAAGCCCAGCCCAGCCCAGCAGCCCCGAGAAGCCGCCCAGGTAAGTGATGGGTCGGGGGGTGATCTTGACTAACAGGTGAAGGTCCCGGGCCACAGCGGTAGGCCCCGGCGCCCAGCGCTGGGCTCCGGAACCTAGCGCTGGGCTCCGGAACCTAGCGCTGGGCTCCGGAACCTAGCGCTGGGCTCCGGAACCTAGCGCTGGGCTCCGGAACCTAGCGCTGGGCTCCGGAACCTAGCGCTAGGCTCCGGAACCTAGCGCTGGACTCCGGGGCCTAGCGCTGGGCTCCGGAACCTAGCGCTGGGCTCCGGGGCCTAGCGCTGGGCTCCGGAACCTAGCGCTGGGCTCCAGGGCCTAGCGCTGGGCTCCGGGGCCTAGCGCTGGCTCCGGGACCTTCGTCTGTTGTCAGAGTCTAGCGCTGGGGAGCCGGGAGCGTAGCGCTGGGGAGCCGGGAGCGTAGCGCTGGGGAGCCGGGAGCGTAGCGCTGGGGAGCCGGGGCGGTAGCGCTGGGGAGTCGGGAGCGTAGCGCTGGGGAGCCGGGGGCTAGCGCCGGTTACCTGCTGCCTGGCGGTGGGTCCGGTCGGCGGCTGCGGGGCGTCTGGTTGCCATGAAGACACAGCTGGCAGCGTCTCGGGAGCGCGCACGTCGGGCTGCAGCAAGCGAAGGGAAAAGAGCCGGCGGCCATCTTGGGGAAACTTTTATAAGTTGCTGAAACGCTGGAACGGTAAGTACGAACCAGCTAGAAAAGTCATTTACAGGGGGGCTTAGTTATGTATGCTTAATTAGGGGGACTGGGCAAAAAAAAAAATTCACTGCTTCCTCGAGACATCTCCTTTAATGTCTATAATGGCAGATTTACGGTCCTGGGTGAGATGTCGAGCTCCTGACGTGAGACAATGTCCAAGAAAAGTCACAGATGAACAGCAAAACTGCAGCTTCTTCTTTGACGCCTAACATCCATTCTTTACCAGGAATTGGAGAGAAATTGAAGCTTCTACGCATGTAGCTTTGTCTGGAGCACAGAGCAAAAGGTCATCAATGTATTGTAACAAAACAGCAGCCTGTGATTGAGGTTGCCAACCTTCCAACACTTGACCCATGAGCTGTGCGAACAGGGAGGGTGATTTCTGAGCTTGCTGCAGAGTCACAACCCAGGTATATTGCTTGTCTATATGTGTGAAAGCAAACAAATACCTACCGTCATTAATACAGAGGGATAGAGAAATACATGGCAATGGGACTCTTGGTTTCAACCTAATCTGAACAGGTGGTACTGCTAGTTTGCCTATATCCGCTGTTCCCTCACTCCAAAGGCAAGGCTGGACCTTGTTGTAAGCATTGTTCCAGCTCCTCCTCTGACAACAAAGGTGTGCATACGGCTATAGGGGTTTCTGAAGACTGACAAAATGCAGCTAGTATACAGATTTCTTTCTCTGTTAACTGACCTGTGATTTTAATCAACCCATCATCCCTGAACTCTAAGAGATGTGGATTTTCTGCAACAAATCCGCTCCTAATAGGTTGAGAGGAGAGGTTTCATTAACCAACAAGCGAGTAGTCAGAGAATAATTGGTTGTGAACTTCACTTCCATAGGCTTAGACAAAGGAGTATCTTTTGGTGTTCCATCTACTCCTACACATAAAAGACTTTGTTTACTGACATCACTCTCTTTGACAAGTCTGCTGTGTATTGCACTAGTGGCTGCTCCAGTGTCTACCAGAAAGGGGAGAGGACCTTCTAAACCTACAGTCAGAGACAATAGGTACTGGGCCCTTTCTGGATTTGCTAACTTGCAAAGGGCAGACGTCATCAGTGAGTACAGACACTGGATTACCTGTTTCCTAATGGTCAGAGGAAGACGGTCTGGGTTTGGACTGTCCATTCAGAGCCTTAGGAGGTGCCCTACATTGTCTACGCATGTGGCCCTGTTTGCCATAGTTGTACCAAGTGATAGGTTTACAAGTACCGTGGAACAGGAGCCTAGCTCCAAACTGCTGACAACTTAAAGAAGAGCCTGAGCCTCTAGAGTACACCACTCAGGACGGGCAGCTTCTAATTTGTCCTTTAGGGTCTTTATGAGACCTCCCACAAAGGCTTGAGTAAGAAGTTGGGCATGTGCAGGGACATTAGGACTGTATCCCAAGTCCCTCCACGCTACCAGAATCCTAGACAAACATTTTTCTGCTGATTCTGTCTTCTCCTGCCTAACATCATGCAGGGTAATTCCTTACTCTGGGCTCCAAAGCATATGACAGTCTTTCAGACGATGTAAGAAAGTAGCCCCAGAACCTGATACCTTAGGGTCTGGTGGTGGATTAAATTCCTCCATCATCAAGGGGAAGAGGAAGTGATCAGCCTTATGTCTGGCCACTTCTTCTAGGTCTTTATAACAGCAGTCACAAACTCCTGCTAACTGTAGACAAGCTCTGTTTCCCAGGATCTGGCATTCCTATTTTGTACTTACTGACACCATCATTTTCAATTCTCTCTTCTATCTTCCCTTTAGCAACCAGGCGGACACATCTGTCTCAACCTTCAGCTGCCTCCAGGAGTTTAGCATCTTTAAAACTGCCTTTATATTCTATCATTGCATGTGACCACAAACAGGGACTAAGGGTCCCATGTCTGGTGTATTGTTTCATGATAGACATCAAAGCCTTACATTCTTTAGCTATCTCTTTACCTTGTATATTCCTTACTATGTTTTTGGCCATTATCCATCCAAGGTGGCTTTCTTAGACCATCCATTACCCATGTTTCAATGGTAATCTATATGGGTTTTTAATAACCTTTTTCCTCTTTATTTGAGGAGAGGGTAACCCCGTCTGAGGATATCATGTCGACTATGGCAAGAGATTCTTGTCACAAATCAGACACTTTTCCTACAGACAACATACAGTACAAGTGTTCCTCAGATTTCACAGTGCAGGACCCACTTAAACCATATACACAGGTGTTCCCGCTGCGTGACGCTAAAAACTCAGGCTTCACATTGCAGGACCCACCTAAACCATCGGTCCCTCGTCAGAGATCCAGAACACGTTACCAGTAGGTTAGGGAACTTAGATCATAGAATAGCCACACTAGGACAATTATTCAACCTATTGATATTATTATGGCCTTTAAACACACTGAGTTACACATTCATTCAAACCTAGACAACGAGACAGCTTATTTGACAGGGTTCTTTGTCACATAAAATAGACCGAGTTTAGACCTTAAATGAACCACTTAATATAAATGAACACACTTACGCAACTTTGAGCAGACAGAATCACAGAGACACAATGAGGGATAAGAATAACAGTTTCTTACCAGCCAGCTTTGTCCTGATTACCAGAGGTTCTGGTCACTTGGTCCCTGTTCAGGCGCCAGCTGTTATCGGACCACACCGGTACCGATCTGATGACCTGGTGCCAAATTGGTAGATATGGAAGCCTGTGATTAGAAGATTTGCTAGTAATTATCTATCAATAGCATGAAATCACTCCATGTTATGTCAAGACACTTCTCCATGAGAACTCAATGAATTCTACTTTATTATGAACATTACCAACTCTTATACAGAAAGACGAGGGCGTATTCACAAGTTACTTAGTACAGAGATTAGTGTTACATAGGTTAGTGTTACATAGGTGACAAAGCTGATCATAAGGCTTATTGACATCTACCAAATAGTGTCAAAGCTCTTAAGGCTCGTCTCAGACATAGAAATTACTTAAGTCAGGATATTGCTGTTGCATTATACACTATTTCTGCTATAGTTGTGTGTCTTCTCTGTTAACATAGCTTAGCCTTATTTAATTTGTCTGTTGACTTCTTATCTTAAAATCCTAGTTACCGGCACTACAAAGCATAGGTTTTAGTCTTCTATGTAAGGGTCCAATACAAGGTAAGAAACATACACTTATTGCATTCTGAAACTTAACACTTTATATTCCATGACAGGGGGAAAGGAAGTCTGGTGACTGGCCAATATGTATGGGAATGTCCACTAATATGGCCCAATGAGATGTATCACATTCCTCTCATAGATGCCGTAGTTTAACGCATTAAGGACACGGCCTATTTTGGCTTTCAGGACGCAACGATTTTTGGGGGATTTTCATCTCCACTTCACAAAAGCCATAACTTTTTATTTTTTCATGGACAGAGCTCTGTGAGGGCTTGTTTTTTGCATAACGAGCTATAGTTTTTATGGGTACCATTTTGGGGTGCATACGTCTTTTTTGATCAATTTTATTGCTATTTTTTCAGGAGGCAAAATGAAAAAATAAGCATTTTGCCTGAGTTTTTTGGTAGAAGGGGAGATGCTAATGAAAGACTCTTACAAAAAGAAGCGGAGTGGCTCCATAGGATCGACTGTAGGTATCCAGGTGGCTTGAACAAGATTCTCTCATTCAATTGTTTCATATAAAATACCCTCCCAGTACCGATGTGATTTTTCTATCCATTGAGGAGAATTGTCTTTTACAGAGAGATTTGGCAGATTGGATGCAAGAGTATGTATTTACGGACGACTCCTCGATGAGTACTACTCCACCTAAATCTTTCTATAAAGTTAAATATAATTGATTGCATCCTGGATATTGGCAGCAATACTGTTGGGGGTCCTTTGGACTATAAATCCCCACATTATTAATGGATCAATCATAGAATGTAATAATTCACACTAATCAGACTAAAACTAGTGAGTATGTTGATCAATAAACAGCGACAATTACTTATGGAATTCATGTGTGTCTGTATGATTATACTATAGAATCTGCTTGACCATGATCTATAAACTGTTACTATAGCACTGGCCATGATTACGGCTGTACCATCATTTAACAACAGCTGCTGCCGCGGCCGCACTTATCTGCTACATAGCACCTATGCTTAATAAAACTGTCCGGATCGTCACATGATCGGGAACCCAAGGTAGCGCCCATATGATTGACATCACCATGGCAATGTTTCAGTTTAGGAGGGTCAGTGACTCATCGTGTGATATCCCGGTCATCATGTGACTCACGTAGTCGCGTCATTACATTGTCGTGGTTGAACGCTTGATGCAGAGGAGCCGGTTACTTCACCTCTTCTGAGTTAGCAAGGGAGTGTTACCTTAACAACGCTCGGCAGTTTGGTGTAAAGGAGCCGATCATTCCACCTCTTACGGGTCAGCAAGGAAACATTACCTTAGCATTGCTCACATACAAAGATCTCTTACAGAATAAAATAGGAGCCTGAGATGCAGCCCTGCATGCTGCCCCTCCCCTTCCCTATCCGTTTCTGTGGCATTTCCATAACTTTCGTAGGTTTTCCAGATTTTCACAAGTGAAAACCTAAGCGGAGCATCGGTCATATACAAAAATGCTCGAGTCACCCATTGACATCAATGGGGTTCGTTATTCGAAACGAACTCTCGAGCATCGTGGAAAGTTCGACTCCAGCAACGAGCACCCGAGCATTTTGGTGCTCGCTCATCTCTAATTATAACTTAGACTATATAATAATAAATATAGAAGTATACTTTCTTATATCTAAGTGTCATATAGAAATATTACTGTAAAAAAGGAAAAATGGATACTATACTCATATTAAATTTTTTCTAATACCTCATTAAATCCATTTGGTACTAGAGTGTTAAGCCTAAATATCCAGTACATTTCCTTCTCCCGGAGTTCTTGTACGGCTTTTGAATATATGAATTCAAGCGGTGTTACTTTGAGGTTTGTATTGTCTCTATTATGAAAATTTAAAAAATGTCTCGATACGCTGTGTTTTAAAAAAACATTTTTTATATTGCTTCTATGCTTGCAAATCCTTTCTCTCAAAGTATTAATTGTTCTCCCTACATACTTCATTCCGCAGGGGCATTCTAATAGGTAAATTACAGATTCAGTTTTGCAGGTTAGATGTTGTTTAATCATTATACATTCTCCATCTTCTAGTGTGATCTCCTTCCTTCTATTAATTATGTTAGAACAGCATTTGCATTTTTTCTCACCACATTTAAAAACACCTTTTGTTCTATTTTGTGCTTTACGTGAGTTGTGGATTTTATTTTATTCTTTTTTAGGACACGATGGAGCCAATAGATTTTTTAAGGTTTTGTTCTTCCTAAAGATACATAGTGGGTTATCTGGTATACATTTTTTTAGAAGAGGGTCTTCCTTCAATAGAGACCAATTTGAGCATATGATTTTCTTAATTGTACCATATTGTTTACTATATTTAGTGGTAAAAGCTAGTCTGAATTTATTTGATTTACTTTCCCTCTATCAGTGGCTGTGGCCATACGCTGTGCGTGAAGTGGACGGCAAACACAGAACAGTGTAAATAATTATGGAATTATTTGCGTACAGTTGGAGGCTGACAGCGGTAATGTAACGATAACTTCAGGCAGAAGCAAAGAATACGGAAGGCTGCAAAGAGGCCTAGTTGTGCAATACTGATGCACTGCAACTCCCACCAGACACCCAGTAAATTTCAGACGGTCAGGGGTAGCACAACGAAGGAGCTTTTATTGTAATTTTTAAAAAAAAAGAATACAGGCTATATAGCATATTTATGACTTTTCCTCTATCAGGGGCTGTCGCCGTACGCTGTCTGTGAAGTTGACGGCAGACACAGAGTGGTGTAAAAAATTATGGAATTATTGGCGTACAGTTGGAGGCTGACAGCGGTTATGTAACGCAAACTGCAGCCAGAAAAAAATTATACGGAAGGCTGGAAAAAGGTCAGGCTCTGCAATAGTGATGCACTACAACTCCCAGCAGCCACGCAGTAAAATTCACACGGTCACAGGTAGCCCTAAGAAGGACCGTTGGGGTTCTTGTAGACAGGATTCTACACTACCACTGTCCCTGTCTCAGCAGCACTGTCCCTATACTCTGTATAATAGACTGCAGACTGAGAACGCTATAGCTGTAATGACCTGCACAGCCCGAGATGAAAAACAAAAAAATTGAGCAAAACTGCTCCTAGCAGCCACAACAGTAATGCACACGGTCAGATGTGGCCCTAAGAAGGACTGTTGGGGTTCTTGAAGACGCTAACACTATGAGCAACAGCACCTTCCCTAATCTCTGCCAGCGTGTGTCTGAGGCGAGCCGCGGGCGGGACCGCTTTAAATACTCGGCGGTCACTTGATCTCACCAGCCACTCACTGCAGGGGGGTGGGATAGGGCTGGAACGTCACAGGAGGAAGTTGTAATGCCTTCCCTGCATGCCTATTGGCTTAAAAAGGGCGCTAAACATGCAGGGAAGGAAATGAAATTGACTCAAGTACCGCGTGGTGCTCATCTTGAGTAACGAGCATCTCGAGTACCCTAATACTCGAACGAGCATCAAGCTCGGACGAGTATGCTCGCTCATCTCTAGTTATAATCATTATATTTGAGACCACTTTTTATTATTTTTTAGGATTTTATAACATTGGATGGATTTTTAGTAGAGATGAGCGAGCATACTCGTCCGAGCTTGATGCTCGTTCGAGTATTAGGGTGCTCGAGATGCTCGTTACTCGAGACGAGCACCACGTGGTACTCGTCTTGATTAAACGAGCACTGACCATTGAATTCAATGGAGCCGGCAATACAGCCGGCTCCATTGAAAGCAATGGGCTGCCGGCGAGCGCGGGATGAATTTTCGGGAAGGACTTAAAAATATAAGCCCTTACCTGAAAATCATCCTAAAATGTGTAAAAATAAAAAAATATTTATACTCACCTTTCCGCTGCAGCCGGAGTTCAGCCGCGTCTGGCCGGTAGTTCTCCTGAACTGCTGTGAGTAGTATTCAGCAGCCGGGGATTTAAAATCCCCGCCTGCTGAATGAGCTGCCTCTGATTGGTCACAGCCTCACCAATCAGAGGCAGCTCTCACTCACACCCATTCATGAATTCCTGAATGGGTGAGTGAGTGCTGCCTTTGATTGGCTCAGCGCATGTGTTTTTATTTACATGATAAAATATGACCCATTAATTCCAACATCCCCATGATATACTTTACCAAAAAACACTAAAAGTTCTATAATATCCTACTTAGATTGATGGTAATACATTAATCTCAAATTCGGAGTACGCCATGACGCTCTATATATTGATGCCCCCAGTCTGGCCTTCAGTCATATATTTTGGGCTTGACCTGACGTAATGACGCTAGTCACACGACACGGACACCGTGACGCAATGACGTGCCTTATAACCACGGCCGCTAAATTACGCCGGTCATGTGAGACATACGTCACACCCCCACGACACGCTGGCCACGTGATACATACATCACTCCGCCGTGTCGGTCCCGGTCACGTGATACATACGTCACATTACCGCGACAGTCCTGGCCACGTGAGACAAGCGTCACGCCGCCATGATGACTTTGCCATTACTACATATAAGTGTATTTCTATATAAAGAAGTGATTTTTAACTGTTTACATGTGCTTGAAAAAGTCGACACATAGCGATGAAACACGTTGTACATATCTCTTTGAATAAAGTTATGACTACAAGAAGATCGGATCCTACCCTGGTGAATTGTTGAGACGAGCGCGGGCGTTTTTATCCAATCTACATTCCATTTATCGTGTGGGTCCAACCAGACAGTTGGACACAGAAGTTCTGCAGCCGACTCCATACACCAGAGGGATTGACAAGTACTACTGTAAGATCCATTGCGATCTTATAAGCCCACTTGGATTTGGAGGTGTTAGTGGGGCTCCTACCCAGGGGTTCTCACTATACATCGGGTGAGTCCTACCATTAATTTCTATTCTTATATTGGTTGCATTCCAATTACTTTTCTTATGCTTCAAACTGCCCTCTGAAGCGCCTCCCTTACGCATTTTCATGTTCTTACAGAATAGGGGATGATGTGGGTACGGCAGCCTTGAAAACAATGAAGGTACATTTGGTTTAGCAGTCCAACACTAGCGGGGATAATGTATCCCGATAATCTAGAGGCCACTGTATTGTGATTCTAACTCGGATCGGTCCCTATGATATTGAACAGTGTGGAATGTAAACAGCCCGTCCTTCAGGAGGGCGGAGGTGATTGTACTTTACACTGATTGGTGGAGCATTATTACCCTTGGGGAGGAGTGACAACACTATGGGCTTTATAAGAAAGCACTGTGTGCTAGTCTGGTTAGTTGCCTCCAGTCTACCTTCAAGGCTGGAGGCTTTACTTGGTCTGCTGTTTATTATTTTGGTGCTCCTCACCACAATCTCCTGGCTGCTTTGCTATAAATAGGATATTACACCTGAGCAGCGGTTGAGATGAAGGCCACTTTAAAGAATTAGACATTAGGCAGACCATTCTTTAATCTTAGAGGTTCTCTTTAGGGTGGCTTCACACGAGCGTGTTTTTACGCACGTACAAAAGCATGCTTGTAATTGCAACATTGCATTCCCTATGGTGCGTGTACATGTCCGTGCTTTACAGGCATGTGCCTGCAAAGATAGGACATGCATACACCATTGGGAATGCACGCATTGTTTTCAATTGAGCCCCGGCTGCTGCTGGCGGCTCCATTGAAAACAATGCTCTGCCAGCACCCCAGCATTCTTTTTCAGGGAAGCATGTTACATATAAACCCTTCCCTGAAAAAGAATCATTTTAGTGTAAAAAAAAAAATAAAATACTCAGATGCAGCAGAGGAATTCTTCCATTCTCTACCGCAGCTGTCACACATGACAGCTGCGGTAGAGAATCCTGCTGCCGACATCCCCGTCATTGGATTTCAGGGAAGGGGTTTAAACATAAGCCCTTCCCTGAAAATCCAATAAAAGTAGTGTAAAAAAATGTAAAAAAAACATACTCACCTTCCTTCAGCTGCCAGGGCTCTGCCAACTTCTGCCTCTGTCCCCGGCTGTGTAGCACTGCTGAGCTATCAGCATGCAGGAATTTAAAATCCCCGTCTGCTGGTAGCTCTGATTGTGATTGGCTGGAGTGCTCAGCCAATCACAATCAGAGCTACCAGCAGGTGGCTATTTTAAATCCCCGCATGCTAATAGCTCAGAACTACAGAGTCGGGGACAGTGTCAGAAGTCGTGGCTGAGCCCGGCAGCTGAAGGAAGGCAAGTATGCTTTTTTTAAATTTTTTTACACTACTTTTATTGGATTTTCAAGGAAGGGCTTATTTTTAAAGCCCTTCCCAGAAATCCAATGATGGGGATGCTGGCAGCAGGAATCTCTACCGCAGCTGTTATGTGTGCCGCAGCTGTTATGTGTGACAGCTGCGGTAGAGAATTGAAAGGAATTCTTTTAACTACCGGGGGTGAAGGAAACATCTGCCTCATGCGGCAGATGTGTTCTTCATCCCAGCGGGGAACACAGCAGCGGCGGAGGGTACGTTTTTTTTTTTACACTAAAATGATTGTTTTTCAGGGAAGGGTTTATATGTAAAGCCCTTCCATGAAAAACAATTCAGGGTCCTGTCAGAGCATTGTTTTTAATGGAGCCGCCTGCAGCAGTCGCGGCTCTATTGAAAACAATGCACGCAGCTGCATACACGTGTGTTTTTGCTTGCACGTAGGTGCGCACCTATGTACGCGCAAAAACCAGCCCATGTGAAGCCACCCTTAGGCTTTTTCTATAGAAAGATTGGACATTATCCCCATATATAGGTAGTCTATAGATATACCTGAGATAGGAATTACAACCGAGTAGGAAGATATCGTGTCTCTAAAAAATTTCTGGTTGAAGACACTTTTCAGCCAAAAAGGGTTCTAGATAGAAATATTGAGCCACTGGACTCCATCTTGGGTGTTTGCCCAAAATGTTTTTAGTCTATTGCTGGCACTATTGAATACAGTTAGTGATGGTTCGTGAAGGTTCCTGAGGAGTCCATTGTGCGGGAGAAACATGTCGAACCATAGTACCACAACCACAAGAACAAATCACCCAGTATCAGTAAATTTGGAATAAGGTTTGATTCAGGACAACGCGGTTTGTACTATCCGTGTCTTCCCTATCCAAATTTTAGAAAAGACGTCTGGTTGCTCAGGTACATTTAAAGAGACAGGAGCACGATATGTATAATTGATTTCTACAAGATACCCTATACCGAATGAAAAAAAAATCAACAATGTGTATAGGATATGTGTGGAGATTTTTAATATTCAAATATATTTTTGTTTGTTCGCCCTTGAAGCCTCCTACCTTTTTATATAAGTGAATAATAAATGCTAAGTTTTAAGGAGTCAGTGCAGTGAAGGCAAGTTTTTGATTTAGTTTTTGATTCCTCTGCTACAGTAAAAAAATTCTATTGAGCCCATCCGCACGGAATCCACATTGAAAGAGAGCATGCTGCCATTTGTTTTCCGCACCAAACAACCCGCAAATCAAATCTGCATGCTTAACCCCTTAGTGACGAAGCCTGTTTGCGCCTTAGTGACGGAGCCAAATTTTGGAAATCTGACATGCGTCGTTCAACGTAGCATAACTCCGTAAAGGCTTTACATATCCAAGTGATTCTGACATTGTTTTTTCGCCACATGCTGTACTTCATTTTGGTTGTAAAAAGAGACCGATATAATTTGTGCATATTTATTAAAAGCGCCAAAATTGCGAAAATTTTTTCACATTTTCAACTGTAATATTTCAAATATGTCCAAACATGCTGTACAAATTTTTGATAAGATATATATTTCCATCTGTTTACTTTATCCTGAATGCACATTTGAAAAACTTTTGTGTTTTTTTTAACCATTTAGATGACGTACAAATTTAACATTACTTTTCAGCATTTTGAGGAACACTTTGTTTTCCTGCACCAAGCCAAGTTTGCAAAGGCTCATGAGTCTCAGAATAATAGATACCCCCACAAATGACCCTATTTTAAAAACTACACCCCTATATGTATCCACTGAGGGGTGTCATGAGTATTTTGACCCCACCGTTTTTTTCAGGAATTAATTAAATTTAGAGGAGAAAAAATAAAATTTCATATTTTTGCAAATATGTCATTTTAAAGACATATTTTTTTCCTATAGTGCCCATGCAAATGAGGATTTACACCCCAAAATGGATACCCCCATTTCTCCCGTGTTCAGAAACATACCCATTGTGCCCCTAATCTTATGTCTGGATGCACAATGGGGCCCAAAATGAAAGGAGTAGTCGGTGTCTTTCAGAACATAAATTTTGCTTGAAGGCGTTTTAGGCCCCATAGCACTTTTGTAGAGCTCTTGAGCGGCTAAAACCATAGAGAACCCCCACAAATGACCCCATTTTGAAAACTAGACCCCTTAACGAATTGATCTAGGGGTGTACTACCTATTTTGACCCCACAGTTTTTGAATAAATTCTACCAAAGCAAAAGGAAAAAATTGTGATTTTTGTTTTTTTGTCAATTCTGCCATTTTAAAAAAAGCTTTTTTTGTACAGCACACACATGAATGAAGCCTTTCACCCCAAAATGGATACCCCTGTTTCTCCCGTGTTCAGAGACATACCGATTGTGGCCCTAATCTTATGTCTGGATGCACAATGGGGCCCAAAATGAAAGGAGTAGTCGGTGGTTTTCAGAACATAAATTTTCCTTGAAGGTGTTTTAGGCCCCATAGAACTTTTGTAGAGCTCTTGAGCGGCCAAAACCAAAGAGAACCCCCACAAGTGACCCCATTTTGAAAACTATACCCCTTAACGAATTTATCTAGGGGTGTACTGCCCAATTTGACCCCACAGTTTTTGAATTAATTCAAGCAAAGCAAAGGGGAAAAAATGTGATTTTCGTTTTTTTGGCAATTCAATCATTTTTAAAACTGCTTTTTTGTACAGCATACACATGGATGAAGACTTGCACCTCAAAATGGATACCCCTGTTTCTCCCGTATTCAGAGACATACCCATTGTGGCCCTAATCTTTTGTCTGGATGCACAACTGGGCCCAAAATGTAAGGAGTAGTCGGTGGCTTTCAGAACCGAAATTTAGCATGAAGGTGATTTAGGCCCCATTGCCCACTTGTAAAGCCCTTGAGCGGCCAAAACAACAGAGAACCCTAACAAATGATCCCATTTTGAAAACTAGACCCCTTAACGAATTTATCTAGGGGTGCACTGTGTATTTTTACCCTACAATTTTTGAATAAATCTAAGCAAAGCAGTAGGAAAAAATTACAATTGTCATTTTTTTGGCAGTTGTATCAATTTAAAAACAGCTTTTTTTGTACAGCACACAAATAAATGAAGACTTTTACCCCAAAATGGATACCCCTGTTTGTCCCGTGTTCAAAAACATACCCATTGTGGCCCTAATCTACTTAAAGGACACATGGCTAGGCCTCTAATGGAAGGAGCACCCGTTGGATTTCAGGGTACAACGGAATAAATTCCAGGCCCCATCGCCCACTAATAGAGCCATTGAGCATTTAAAACGATAAAGAACCCCCACTAATGACCCCATTTTAAAAACTAGACCCCTTAACGAATTCATCTAGTGGTGTATTGCGTATTTTGACCCCACAGTATTTGTATCAATGTAAGCAAAGCAGAAGGAAAAAATTACAATTTTCATTTTTTTGGCAATTTTGTCAATTTAAAAACTGTTTTTTTTGGACAGTGTACATAGGAATGAAGACGTTCACCCCAAAATGGATCCCCCGTTTGTGCCGTGTTCAGAAACATTCCCGTTGTGGCCCTAATCTAATTATAGGACACATGGCTAGACCTATAATGGAGGGAACACCCGTTGGATTGCAGGGCACAACTGAATAAATTCCAGGCCCCATTGCGGTCTCACACCGAAGACGCTCAACAAGCTGCTCCTGGAACTGCAGTAAGGCAAGTGTTCCCGGGGCTTCTTGTAAATTACGTATTACAGGTAGCAGTCTGAATAACGCCGGGCTCACACGGCCGTATGTGGAATCTGCTTGCGGAGGCCCACAGCGGATCCTAGCTGTGAGCCGGCCGTGACCCTGCGTACGGCCATGTAATGTACTGCGCATAACTGCGTACTCACACAGGTGGTCATGTGCAGTACATTTCTTTTTTTGTTTGGATTTCCCGCACCATCGCTTAGCGATGACACGGGTACCCACAGCCCGTATACAATATAGTTGCGTATAGGCAGCGGGTATATCCACGACCATGGAGCACAATAGGCTCTATGCTGCGGATAGCCGCGGTAAAATAGAACCTGCTGCGTTCTCTTTTCTGCGAGTGGATTACGCAATTCCAACCCGCTAATGTGAGCGGAATTGTGTAATCCAATGTGATTGATCTGCGTATTACCGCGAATCAGACGCATGCAGAATCCGTAATTCCTATCTAGTCATGTGAGACAGGCCAAAGGTAGATCGCTACCTTTTTATCACGTGACCGGGGACCGCTCAACGAGGCCACCTGTCACTGCTCCAGGCTCTCGGCGACCGTTAGTCGCTGGGAGCAAGGAGATTTTAAATTTCCTAGGCTACCTGACTCCTGCGCATGTGTCCGGTGTTTTGCCGGCGGTCGCATGCGCAGAATCCGGGAAAGTTCACGGAAGAAGATTGCGTCGGGGTGCAAATACGGAGGCCTCCGGTAAAAAGTTTCATCTCCTCTCACCGATCGCATCTGTGAGGGGAGATGAGCCTTCACCTTTTTTTTACTTTTACGTGATCACCATTATCCATTGGATAACGGCGAACACGTGACCAGGAACCGCTCACCGCGCCCCCCCGTGAAATCTCCAGGCTCTCGGCTAAGTTTTGTAGCCAGGAGCAGGGAGATTTTAAATTATGCTGGCAATCCACAGCTTTTGCGCATGCGTCCGCCACTTTGGTGACGGGCGCATGCGCAGAAGCTGGGGTAAGGTCCGCGGATAAATCCGTGGGCCTTAGGTACGTCATCTCATCCTCCCTCATGGATATGATCTGTGGGGGGTGATGAGACGTAAGATTTTTTAACTTTTTTAGGGCTCATGTCCACGGGCAAAAGAAGAATTAAAATCTGCAGCAGATTTTGACTCTTCTCCTGCCCGCGGATCCGCACCCTATAGGGATGCATTGACCACCCGCGGGGTAGATAAATACCCGCGGATGGTCAATAAAAGTGATTTAAAAAAAAAATGGAGCATGAAAAAATCTGGACCATGCTCCATTTTCGTGCGGGTCTCCCGCGGGGACGGCTCCCGCGGGCTTCTATTGAGGCCTATGGAAGCCGTCCGGATCCGCGGGAGACCTAAAATAGGAATTTAAAAGAATTTACTCAACCGAAGCGGGCGGGGAAGGTCTTCTCTTCCTCACGGCCGGATCTTTCTTGCTTCGGCTCGGCGGATGTGCCCAGCGCATGCGCGCGGCACGTCGGCGACGTGCCGGCGACGTGCCGCCGCCGTGACGAGTTCATCCGCCGGCCGAAAAAGAAGATCCGGCCGTGAGGAAGAGAAGGCTTTCCCTGCCCGCGCCGGATGAGTAAATTCTTTTAAATTCCTATTTTCAGCGCTCATGTCCGCGGGGCAGGAGGGACCCGCTGCAGATTCTCCATGTAGAATCCGTAGCGGGCCTGATTTTCCCCGTGGACATGAGGCCTTACACATTTTTTTTTTTTTACTTTTTACACTTTTTTTTTACTTTTTTACACTTTTTTTTTTACTTTACATGATCACTGCTATCCATTGGATAACATTGATCATGTCCCTGGTGACATCCATCTGCTCCGGGCTACACATGGCAGCCAGGAGCAAAGGGATTTTAAATTTCCCGAGGCTCGAGCCCCTCTGTGCACACGCCCGATGATTGACATCGGGCGCGCATGCGCAGATGGGGACTTCGGGTCCCAGGACATCAGGGAGGACTTAGGTGCGTATTTTCACCTCCCCTTATGGATCCGATCCATGAGGGGAAGTGAAAGTGACACTTTTTAAAAACTTTTAAAAACTTTTTCGCGATCGCTGCTATCCAATGGATAGCGGCGATCACGGGCCCGGCGATCGCGGTAACATCTCCTGGTTCCCGGCTACCTTCAAGAGCCGGGAGCCAGGAGATTTTACATTTGCCGGCGGCTCCCGGGCTTCTGCGCATGCGCCTGACGTCATCGTCTGGCGCGCATGCGCAGAAGGCCGGCGGCGGGTCCGGGAGGACCCGATCTCCGGGGGACACCGCGGACAAGCCGGGTGAGTATTTTCAGCTGCCCTGATGGATCTGATCCATCAGGGCAGCGGAATATCTAACTTTTTTACCACTTTATTTCCTTTTTTCCATTGGATAGCGCCGATCGCAATGCCGGGGGTGACTGCCCGCATCCTGGGATGACAGCTCCATGCTGTCGGCTACCTGCGGGCACCAACAGCATGGAGCTGTCACGTCCTCAGGCAAGTGGGCATTAATCCAAAGAGGATGCATAAAACTACATCCTCTAGGATTAAAGCCCACTTGCTGAGGATGTAGTTTCCCGATGGGGCCGTTGTTAAGGGGTTAAATTCAGTTGCGGATACCAATGCATCCCTATGGGCACTTTGAATTGCGGATCTTCCGTGGGGGTTAACCATGCGGATTCCCCAAATTAAATCTGCCCGAGGAGATTTGGCCTAAGGTGGCAGTGGGACCCCTTACTTACTAGACCCCTTGTGCAGTTACACATGCTGTATGCTGTGCTCTTCTACAGGTTACAGGTTACTAGTGAAGAAATTTCCAGACAAGCAACCAACTATACAAAATTGGCTGCTATCTGCACCTTTCTTCATCCTCACATCTGTGCAGATTTGCTTTGCATTGTCCTTTGAGAAGCATTCCACCAGAATATTCTAACCATATATATTTTGTCAGCCGGGGGGCTTCCAGAGGTTTTCGTAACCGGCCTAAAATTTCACTTTTTGGAGTGATGCATGCAGAATAAAAATGGAGGAAATTAGACCATTCTGTTATAGAAATTTGCAGTTAATCCACAATCCTTTCACCCCCCCCCAAAAAAAAAACTAAAAACTGTTTAAAAAAAGTCACATGTACCCCAAAAAAATAGTACAAGTCAAAACTACAGTTTACTCTGCAAAAAAGAGAAGCCTTTATGCAGCACTATGTTTTAGGTCTCGATATATGGCAACAAAAAGCCCTTTTAATTTTTTTTTTTAGAAGTAGTAAAACAAAAGAGAGAAAAAAAAATATATGAACCCAGTATCCTTGTAATTGCCTTGAGCCATAGAGTAAGCGATTCTTTTTTTCCTGCACCATGCATACCATAAAATCAAAACCCAAAACAAATAATAATCCTAATTTTTTTGTTTTTCACCCCACTTGAACATTATATATTTTATGGTACATTAAACTGTGCCACTAAAAAAAACAACTTGTTCTGTAAAAAATAAATTATCATCATACATTTATGCTGACGGAAAAATAGAAATGTTAGGTTGTGTTGCTGCGATCTGTTTTTCTATGAGGTCCCAGCAACAGACCTACACAGGTGTGGGATAATTGAACTGGCTTGGTGTGGAATGTCTTCAGCCAGCCAATCCCCCTGGTCTTCTGCACATAAATACCAGCTCCTTTGATTAGAGGATAAAACAATATAAATCTGAAGCGGCGCTCCAATGGTGTATAGAAATCTAGAGAGAGACAGAATTGGTACAGAGAGAGACTCACCGCAACTGAACCGGTCCTAAGTAGAAGGAACCGGTCAGTTTGTAGTCCACGAGAGCCTCTCCAATGAATATAGGTCAGATGGAAGTTGACGGTCCTAGGACATCCTTGGAGGGAGAGCAGCAGCAAGCAACTCCAAACAAAAGTGTTTAAAGAGGAAGAATATAATGAGGAATAAGGAAAAAACTCGCTTATGCGCTCCGTCAATTTTCATCAGTGTATATAAGATCTTACTTGATAAGGGGTGCCTGGACTCCTGGCACCCCTTGCATCCAAGAAAGCAGGAAATCCAATGAAGCAGGCGTGTTCCTTTATAGGTCAATTTAATACAAATAAAATAAATGGTACTGCAACGCGTTTCGGCTTATACTAAGCCTTTTTCAAGCATGAGAGACAAGTAACAAGCTGCCTCCATTTATAGCAGACCTGTACTTAGAAGGGAGGGGAAGGGGAGGGTAAAGGGGGAGGGGGAAAGGAAGAGGAAACAGTCTACTCTATCGTTGCCCAGAAAAAGAAACATATTATTTAAAAGAGGAACAAATATAATAAAATATTGTCCTATCCCTATAATATTGCATGATGTTGGTTAGTTTAAATGCATTAAACAGTGTCCGTATAGTAGTACGGCACTGTGTAATGGCATCCAGAGAATCATGTGTTTGCCCAGGGTATAGGGGAAAAAAAGAGGAGGGAGGGAGAGAGGCGTTCCTTGAAATGAGGATGCAAATGATTTGCAACCTTGGGTGTAAGTAAGGGTGTACTTGTGTTGCAACTCTAATAGGGGACGCCTAGTAGAACAGACGTTCCCTATATAAACAAAAATAACCTTGGTTACCAAAAGAAGGCGTAGTGACATTCCGTCACTGCTGGGAGGTCCCTTCCAATAACGTAAACACAATCATGTGATGTAATTTACAGCGTCCTGACGTCCGGACGTAATGACGTCATATCACAGGACCGCACAATCGCGGCCACAAGAAGAGGGAGGGTTCCTCAACAGTGGGCGTCCTGACGTCCAGACGTGGTGACGTCAAGTCACATGACCGCAACATGAATAGAGGAAGAGTTCCTCGTCAGTAAACGTCCTGACGTCCGGACGGAGTGACGACACGTCACATGACCGCACAGTCACGACCATCTGGAGAGGAGGAGTTCCCCAAGCAGTAAGTGTCCTGACGTCCAGAAGTGGTGACGTCACGTCACATGACCGCACGATCACGGTCGTGTGGGGAGGGAAAATTCGTAGCAATAAACGTCCTAATATCCAGACATAATGACGTCATGTCATATGACCGCACCATCACAGTCACATGAAGAAGGGAAGTCCATCAATGATAAATCATATGACTATCTATAGTGGCCCAGTCTGGTCAATCATATATAAAAGGAACAATATATTTTCAAATAACTATCTAATAAACGTCCAAAAGAAAAGGGGAGAAAGACATCTAATATATGGCTAATGACATTGTATAACTACACGATTCGGAATGTACAAATGTATAGAGAGGGAGGGGCCGGGGAAAGGGAGGGTAGAAAGGGAGAGGAGGGCTAACAGTATAAATGTACAATAGAATGGCACATAAAAATATATATATAAATAAATGTGGCACAAATTATTACAAAAAATTATACATGCATATATACATAATGCATTCAATATTCACTAATTAATAGGGGTAGAACCTTATTTCATAAATTATAATACTAATTAAAAACCCTATTCTATCCAGATATATATAAAACGATAAATACAGTAATAATAATAAAAGGTCACCCTCAATAAACTTTCTCTAAAGTTTCGTTTAGACCTATTGGGTGTAGTGTATTAAATTTATATATATAAAACATTTCCTTTCTTGTTAACCTAGAGTGTTCGCCTGACATAATCTGTTCGAGTGGAGTGATGGATAATCCTGATGAGTCTGCATTATGATGTATTGAGAAGTGTTTAGACACACTGTGCAGTAGATATTGTCTTTTGATGTTATAACGATGTTGGTTCAACCTGCAACGTAACGATTTTGAAGTGCGTCCTATATAACGTAGGGAGCAGGGACATTCGATTAGATATATAATATTTTCAGTGCTGCATGTCAAAAACTGTTTTATTATATGAGGTGGATTATTGGGGCCTAGATCTACAGATTTTCTTTTGTTGCAGATGTTATTACAACATTTACAACCAACTTTTCCACATTTATAGGATCCTGAAATTTGTAAAAAAGTGTTATTAGCTGGTTTGGAATTCATTGTTCGGGGACAGGAAGGTGCTAAAATGTTACCAAAAGTTTTATTTTTACGGTATGTCAAGTTTGGTTTAGATGGAAGTTCCGACAACAGATAAGGATCAGCTTGGAGTATGTTCCAATGTTTGGATATAATTAGAGATGAGCGAACACCAAAATGTTCGGGTGTTCGTTATTCGGAACGAACTTCCCGCGATGTTCGAGGGTTCGTTTCGAACAACGAACCCCATTGAAGTCAATGGGCGACCAGAGCATTTTTGTATTTCGCCGATGCTCGCTAAGGTTTTCATGTGTGAAAATCTGGGCAATTCAAGAAAGTGATGGGAACGACACAGCAACGGATAGGGCAGGCGAGGGGCTACATGTTGGGCTGCATCTCAAGTTCACAGGTCCCACTATTAAGCTACAATACCGGCAAGAGTGGGCCCCCCCCCCTCCCAACAACTTTTACTTCTGAAAAGCCCTCATTAGCATGGCATACCTTTGCTAAGCACCACACTACCTCCAACAAAGCACAATCACTGCCTGCATGACACTCCACTGACACTTCTCCTGGGTTACATGCTGCCCAACCGCCCCCCCCTCCCCCCCACAGCGCACACCAAAGTGTCCCTGGGCAGCCTTCAGCTGCCCTCATGCCACACCACGCTCATGTCTATTTAGAATTGCGTCTGCCATGACGAGGGACCGCAGGCACACACTGCAGAGGTTGGCACGGCTAGGCAGCGACCCTCTTTAAAAGTGGCGGAGCGATAGCCCACAATGCTGTACAGAAGCAATGAGAAATAGACTCCTGTGCCACCGCCATCAGGAGCTGCACACGTGGGCATAGCAATGGGGAACCTATGTGCCACACACAATTCATTCTGTCAAGGTGTCTGCATGCCCCAGTCAGACCGGGCTTTTTAATTCATAGACACAGGCAGGTACAACTCCCTATTGTGAAGTCCCTGTCGACCCACAGCATGGGTGGCTCCCTGGAACCCACCGGCGGTACACAGAAATATCCCATTGCATTGCCCAACACAGCTGAGGTAGTAATGTCGTGCTTAATGCAGGTGGGCTTCGGCCCACACTGCATGCCCCAGTCTGACTGGGGTTCTTTATAAGTGTACAGATGTAGTAAAAACTCCGTGTGCACCTACAGCATGGGTGGGTGCCAGGAAGCCACCGGCGGTACATAGAAATATCCCATTGCATTGCCCAACACAGCTGAGGTAGTAATGTTGTGCTTAACCCTTTCCAATCCAATTTGTATATGGTTTTCCTAGGGGGCTTACTCTTTTTCTGCCGTTATACAACGGCGCTATATGCTGGCTAAAGCCAGTACTGCATGAGCTGACACGTAGGATAGGCTCCGACAGCAGAGAGGCTGGCAATATACAGTAAGAGAACCCCGACGGACGTCTACCAACAACGGAGCTGTACAGCCTTAAACCCTAATGTCTTCACAGGTCACACAGTGGACTGGAAAGGGTTAATGCAGGTGGGTTTCGGCCCACACTGCATGCCCCAGTCAGACTGGGTTTCTTTATAAGTGGAAACAGATGCATTTATAATTCCCTGTGGACCCACAGCATGGGTGGGTGCCAGGAAGCCACCGGCGGTACATAGAAATATCCCATTGCATTGCCCAACACAGCTGAGGTAGTAATGTCGTGCGTAATACAGGTGGGCTTCGGCCCACACTGCATGCCCCAGTCTGACCGGGGTTCTTTACAAGTGGACACATGTAGGTTAAACTCCCTGTGGACCCACTGCCTGGGTGGGTGCCAGGAAGCCACCGGCGGTACATAGAAATATTCCATTGCATTGCCCAACACAGCTGAGGTAGTAATGTCGTGCGTAATACAGGTGGGCTTCGGCCCACACTGCATGCCCCAGTCAGACTGGGGTTCTTTAGAAGTGTACAGATGTATTAAAAACTCCGTGTGCACCTACAGCATGGGTGGCTCCCTGGAACCCACCGGCGGTACATAAAAATATCCCATTGCATTGCCCAACACAGCTGAGGTAGTAATGTCGTGCTTAATGCAGGTGGGCTTCGGCCCACACTGCATGCCCCAGTCAGACTGGGGTTCTTTAGAAGTGGACACATGTAGGTTAAACTCCCTGTGGACCCACTGCCTGGGTGGGTGCCAGGAAGCCACCGGCGGTACATAGAAATATCCCATTGCATTGCCCAACACAGCTGAGGTAGTAATGTCGTGCGTAATACAGGTGGGCTTCGGCCCACACTGCATGCCCCAGTCAGACTGGGGTTCTTTAGAAGTGTACAGATGTATTAAAAACTCCGTGTGCACCTACAGCATGGGTGGCTCCCTGGAACCCACCGGCGGTACATAAAAATATCCCATTGCATTGCCCAACACAGCTGAGGTAACGTCAGCTGTAATGCAGGTGGGCTAAAAATTAATTTGATTACACTGTAGGCGAGGGCCCACAAAAATTGCTGTATCAACAGTACTAATGTACATCCCAAAAATTGGCCATGGCCAGCCAAGAGGGCAGGTGAAACCCATTAATCGCTTTGGTTAATGTGGCTTAAGTGGTAACTAGGCCTGGAGGCAGCCCAGTGTAACGAAAAATTGGTTCAAGTTAAAGTTCCAACGCTTTTAAGCGCATTGAAACTTATAAAAATTGTTCAGAAAAATTATTTGAGTGAGCCTTGTGGCCCTAAGAAAAATTGCCCGTTCAGCGTGATTACGTGAGGTTTCAGGAGGAGGAGCAGGAGGAGGAGGAGGAATATTAGACACAGATTGATGAAGCAGAAATGTCCCCGTTTTGGATGGTGAGAGAGAACGTAGCTTCCATCCGCGGGTGCAGCCTACGTATTGCTTACGTATCGCTGCTGTCCGCTGGTGGAGAACAGAAGTCTGGGGAAATCCAGCCTTTGTTCATCTTGATGACTGTTAGCCTGTAGGCACTGTCGGTTGACAAGCGGCTACGCTTATCTGTGATGATTCCCCCAGCCGCACTAAACACCCTCTCCGACAAGACGCTAGCCGCAGGACAAGCAAGCACCTCCAGGGCATACAGCGCTAGTTCAGGCCACGTGTCCAGCTTCGACACCCAGTAGTTGTAGGGGGCAGAGGCGTCACCAAGGATGGTCGTGCGATCCGCTACGTACTCCCTCACCATCCTTTTACAGTGCTCCCGCCGACTCAGCCGTGACTGGGGAGCGGTGACACAGTCTTGGTGGGGAGCCATAAAGCTGGCCAGGCCCTTAAAGACTGTTGCACTGCCTGGGATGTACATGCTGCTCGATCTACGCACATCCCCTGCTACCTTGCCCTCGGTACTGCGCCTTCTGCCACTAGCGCTGTCGGCTGGGAATTTTACCATCAGCTTGTCCGCAAGGGTCCTGTGGTATAGCAACAGTCTCGAACCCCTTTCCTCTTCGGGAATCAGAGTGGGCAGGTTCTCCTTATACCGTGGATCGAGCAGTGTGTACACCCAGTAATCCGTCGTGGCCAGAATGCGTGCAACGCGAGGGTCACGAGAAAGGCATCCTAACATGAAGTCAGCCATGTGTGCCAGGGTACCTGTACGCAACACATGGCTGTCTTCACTAGGAAGATCACTTTCAGGATCCTCCTCCTCCTCCTCCTCCTCAGGCCATACACGCTGAAAGGATGACAGGCAATCAGCCGGTGTACCGTCAGCAGCGGCCCAAGCTGTCTCTTCCCCCTCCTCCTCATCCTCCTCATGCTCCTCCTCCTCCTCCTGTACGCGCTGAGAAATAGACAGGAGGGTGCCCTGACTATCCAGCGGCATACTGTCTTCCCCCGCCCCCGTTTCCGAGCGCAAAGCAGCTGCCTTTATGGTTTGCAGGGAATTTCTCAAGATGCATAGCAGAGGAATGGTGACGCTAATGATTGTAGCATCGCCGCTCACCACCTGGGTAGACTCCTCAAAATTACCAAGGACATGGCAGATGTCTGCCAACCAGGCCCACTCTTCTGAAAGGAATTGAGGAGGCTGACTCCCACTGCGCCGCCCATGTTGGAGTTGGTATTCGACTATAGCTCTACGTTGTTCATAGAGCCTGGCCAACATGTGGAGCGTAGAGTTCCACCGTGTGGGCACGTCGCACAGCAGTCGGTGCACTGGCAGCTTAAAGTGATGTTGCAGGGTGCGCAGGGTGGCAGCGTCCGTGTGGGACTTGCGAAAATGTGCGCAGAGCCGGCGCGCCTTTACGAGCAGGTCTGACAAGTGTGGGTAGCTTTTCAGAAAGCGCTGAACCACCAAATTAAAGACGTGGGCCAGGCATGGCACGTGCGTGAGGCTGCCGAGCTGCAGAGCCGCCACCAGGTTACGGCCGTTGTCACACACGACCATGCCCGGTTGGAGGCTCAGCGGCGCAAGCCAGCGGTCGGTCTGCTGTGTCAGACCCTGCAGCAGTTCGTGGGCCGTGTGCCTCTTATCGCCTAAGCTGAGTAGTTTCAGCACGGCCTGCTGACGCTTGCCCACCGCTGTGCTGCCACACCGCGCGACACCGACTGCTGGCGACATGCTGCTGCTAACACATCTTGATTGCGAGACAGAGGAGGAGGAGGAGGAGGAGGAGGGTGCTTTAGTGGAGGAAGCATACACCTCCGCAGATACCACCACCGAGCTGGGGCCTGCAATTCTGGGGGTGGGTAGGACATGAGCGGTCCCAGGCTCTGACTCTGTCCCAGCCTCCACTAAATTCACCCAATGTGCCGTCAGGGAGATATAGTTGCCCTGCCCGCCTGTGCTTGTCCACGTGTCCATAGTTAAGTGGACCGTGGCAGTAACCGCGTTGGTGAGGGCGCGTACAATGTTGCGGGAGACGTGGTCGTGCAGGGCTGGGACGGCACATCGGGAAAAGTAGTGGCGACTGGGAACTGAGTAGCGCGGGGCCGCCGCCTCCATGATACTTTTGAAGGACTCCGTTTCCACAACCCTATACGGCAGCATCTCAAGGCTGATGAATTTTGCTATGCGGACGGTTAACGTTTGAGCGTGCGGGTGCGTGGCGGCGTACTTGCACTTGCGCTCCAACAGTTGCGCAAGCGACGGCTGGACGGTGCGCTGAACTACACTGCTGGATGGGGCCGAGGACAGCGGAGGTGAGGGTGTGGGTGCAGGCCAGGAGACGGTAGTGCCTGTGTCCTGAGAGGGGGGTTGCATCTCAGTGGCAGGTTGGGGCACAGGGGGAGAGGCAGGGGTGCAAACCGGAGGCGCTGAACGGCCTTCGTCCCACCTTGCGGGGTGCTTGGCCATCATATGTCTGCGCATGGTGGTGGTGGTGAGGCTGTTGGTGTTGGCTCCCCGGCTGAGCTTTGCGCGACAAAGGTTGCACACCACTGTTCGTCGGTCGTCAGGCGTCTCTGTGAAAAACTGCCAGACCTTAGAGCACCTCGGCCTCTGCAGGGTGGCATGGCGCGAGGGGGCGCTTTGGGAAACACTTGGTGGATTATTCGGTCTGGCCCTGCCTCTACCCCTGGCCACCGCACTGCCTCTTGCAACCTGCCCTGCTGATGCCCTTGACTCCCCCTCTGAAGACCTGTCCTCCTGAGTAAGCGTTGCACACCAGGTGGGGTCAGTCACCTCATCGTCCTGCTGCTCTTCCTCCGAATCCTCTGTGCGCTGCTCCCTCGGACTTACTGCCCTTACTACTACCTCACTGCAAGACAACTGTGTCTGATCGTCATTGTCCTCCTCACCCACAGAAAGTTGTTGAGACAGTTGGCGGAAGTCCCCAGCCTCTTCCCCCGGACCCCGGGAACTTTCGAATGGTTGGGCATCAGTGACGATAAACTCCTCTGGTGGGAGAGGAACCGCTGCTGCCCAATCAAAGCAGGGGCCCGAGAACAGTTCCTGGGAGTGTTCCCGCTCCTGAGCAGGTGTTATTGTAGTGGAGTGAGGAGGCTGGGAGGAAGGAGGAGCAGCAGACAGAGGATTCGGATTGGCAGCAGTGGACGGCGCAGAACTGCGGGTAGACGATAGGTTGCTCGAAGCACTTTCTGCCATCCAGGACAGGACCTGCTCACACTGCTCATTTTCTAATAACCGTCTCCCGCGTGGACCCATTAATTGGGCGATGAATGTGGGGACACCAGAAACGTGCCTCTCTCCTAATCGCGCAGCAGTCGGCTGCGACACACCTGGATCAGGAGCTTGGCCTGTGCCCACACCCTGACTTGGCCCTCCGCGTCCTCGTCCGCGTCCACGTCCTCTAGGCCTACCCCTACCCCTCAGCATGCTGTATTACCAGTGATTTGATTTCACAGGCAGCTAATAAATTGGCGCAAGACTGCAGGCCAAATATAATTTTTTCCCTTTTTTGAAAACGAAAGGCCCCACTGCCTCTAGTGAATGAATAATCTAAATTTAATAACTGTGCTGTTTTCCTGCTAATGTGTCACAGAACGTGAGGGTAGCAGAGTTATTAACTGTGGCAGAGCAGGTATTTTTTTTCCCAATTAAGGAAAGCAAATGGCGAAGCCAGGAGTAAAACGTAGCTGGGTGCGTCTGATTTTTACAGGTTGCACAAGTAGCCGACACGTGTCCACCGCCCTTAGGACGGACAGAGGCAGGACAAATAGAATTATTTTCCGTTTTTTTGCACCAAAAGGCAGCACTGCGTATATTCTATGAACATGAGAAGTTTAATAACTGTGCTGTTTTCCTGCTAATGTGTCACAGAACGTGAGGGTAGCAGAGTTATTAACTGTGGCAGAGCAGGTATTTTTTTTCCCAATTAAGGAAAGCAAATGGCGAAGCCAGGAGTAAAATGTAGCTGGGTGCGTCTGATTTTTACAGGTTGCACACGCAGCCGACACGTGTCCACCGCCCTTAGGACGGACAGAGGCAGGACAAATAGAATTATTTTCCGGTTTTTTGCACCAAAAGGCAGCACTGCGTATATTCTATGAACATGAGAAGTTTAATAACTGTGCTGTTTTCCTGCTAATGTGTCACAGAACGTGAGGGTAGCAGAGTTATTAACTGTGGCAGAGCAGGTATTTTTTTTCCCAATTAAGGAAAGCAAATGGCGAAGCCAGGAGTAAAACGTAGCTGGGTGCGTCTGATTTTTACAGGTTGCACACGCAGCCGACACGTGTCCACCGCCCTTAGGACGGACAGAGGCAGGACAAATAGAATTATTTTCACTTGTTTTACAAGCAAAAGGCAGCACTGCGTATATTCAATGAATAATAACTGTGTTGTGGCCCTGCCTATACAATTCTTTCCCTGCAGTATCAATGGAGGGTGGAATGCTCTGCAGAGGCGATTTTGAGAAGCAAAAAAAAATGCAGCACAGCTAACAGCAGCCTGGACAGTACTGCACACGGATAAATATGGCCCTAGAAAGGACCGTTGAGGTTCTTGAAGGCTACACTCACTCCTAACACTCTCCCTGGCTATGCAGCACTTCTGTCCCTAATGCCGGGTGCAACGCTCTGCAGAGCCGATTTTGAGAGAAAAAAAATTGCCACTGCTAACAGCAGCCAACACACAGCTATCAGTGGCCCTAATAAGGACCTTTGGGGGGTCTTGAAGCCTACACTAACTACCAATTCTTTCCCTACAGCAGCTCCGGTACAAACAGCACTGTCCCTCATCTAACTCACACGGCATCTGAGGCGAACCGCGGGAGGGGCCGACTTTTATGTTCGGGTGACACCTGATCTTCCCAGCCACTCACAGCAGGGGGGTGGTATAGGGCTTGAATGTCACAGGGGGAAGTTGTAATGCCTTCCCTGTCTTTCAATTGGCCAGAAAAGCGCGCTAACGTCTCAGGGAAGGAAGTGAAAGTAACCAGAACACCGCATGGTGTTCGTTACGAATAACGAACATCCCGAACACCCTAATATTCGCACGAATATCAAGCTCGGAAGAACACGTTCGCTCATCTCTAGATATAATCTGTTTAAGTTCTTTATGTTTATTATTGTATTTTGTGATGAAACGTAATACTCCCTTTTTATCTTGGTCCGATTGTATTTTATTCTTTTTTAATATTCGGTCCTCATCCCTAGCTTTCTTGTAGGAGTCGTGGATGAGGGTCATCGGATATTTTTTATCTTTAAACCTATCGCATAGTAATTTTGCTTGTTTCTCAAAGGTAACACTAGAGGAACAGTTACGTCTAATCCTCTTAAGTTGTCCATAAGGGACATTCGTTTTCCATGTTTTTAGGTGGCCGCTACGAAAGTCCAATAAACTATTAGCGTCCACCTCCTTAAAATGCGTTTCAGTCTCGATAATACCTTCTTTAGTACTGATTTCTAGATCTAAGAATGTAACATTTGTGGGACTAGATGATCCTGTGAACTTGAGGTTCCAATTATTTATATTGAGTTGGTCAATGAAGTTATTCACCTCATTAGTTGTCCCATCCCAAATAAATATTACGTCATCAATGAAGCGTCTATAGAAACGGATACGTGAATCTTGGATAGTTTCCTCAAATGCCCCCATGTAAAGGTTGGCAAAACAAGGGGCACACTTGGTGCCCATTGCTGTGCCGCGGGTCTGTATGTAGTATTGTCCTCCATGTTTGAAATAATTATTGCGCAAAATGAATGCCAAACTATCCAATATAAACTGTTTCTGATTGTTGGGTATGAGTTGATCTAATTGTAAAAAATGGGCAACTGCCTGTATACCTTCCTGATGGGGGATATTAGAGTAAAGAGCACATACATCTAGGGTTACCCAGATGTATGTCGGTTGCCACTGGATGGAATCTAATAAAGTCAAAAGGTGGGATGTATCTTTCAAATAGGCTGGTAAATTTTGGACTATTCGTTGTAACTGATGATCAATGTATTGAGACAGATGACAAGTGAGAGAACCAATACCGGAAATAATAGGTCTACCAGGTGGATTGTTAAGCGATTTATGTATTTTAGGGAGAAAGTAAAAATAAGCTGTTTCTGGGTGATGTGGACAGAGAAAAAGTTTTTCATTTTTTGAGATACATTTGTTATTAAAGGCCTCATTGACTAAAACAAATAGTTCGTTTTTTAATTTACACGTTGGATCTCCCGATAATTTGTCATAATACTCTGTCTCCCAAGATTCTTAAGGCCTTAGTATCATAAAAATCTCTATCCATTATAACAACCCCCCCCCCCCTTTGTCTGCTTGTTTAATTACAATTTTTGTATTATTTTTGAGTTTATGAATGATCTTCCATTGTGAAGGTTTTAAATTCCCATTTTTGCTCCCATTTTTAGTGGTAATTAATATTCTAAAGTCATCCAAAACTTTATTGTAAAATGTAGAAATAAAGGGGCCTTTAGAGTCAACGGGGTAGAATGTGCTAGGCAATTTTAAATTGGTCGTTAAGGGTTCAGTGGATTGTATAGGATTATTTATATGTTCACTGTTCACTTGGGGTTCTAAATTCAATTCAATGTGTCTTTCTCCTTTCAATGTATCCGTTTTATGATCTTTAATGTGAAAGTGTCGTTTGAGTGTTAGTTTTCGGATAAAGCAATTGAGATCCAAAAATAAGTTAAATAAATCAGGATCTGCGGATGGACTAAATGATAGGCCTCTAGACAAGATGTCAGCTTCTTCAAAGGATAATGGGTAAGAAGAGATGTTAAAAATGTTAAAAATGGGCATTTTTAACATCTCTTCTTACCCATTATCCTTTGAAGAAGCTGACATCTTGTCTAGAGGCCTATCATTTAGTCCATCCGCAGATCCTGATTTATTTGACTTATTTTTGGATCTCAATTGCTTTATCCGAAAACTAACACTCAAACGACACTTTCACATTAAAGATCATAAAACGGATACATTGAAAGGAGAAAGACACATTGAATTGAATTTAGAACCCCAAGTGAACAGTGAACATATAAATAATCCTATACAATCCACTGAACCCTTAACGACCAATTTAAAATTGCCTAGCACATTCTACCCCGTTGACTCTAAAGGCCCCTTTATTTCTACATTTTACAATAAAGTTTTGGATGACTTTAGAATATTAATTACCACTAAAAATGGGAGCAAAAATGGGAATTTAAAACCTTCACAATGGAAGATCATTCAGAAACTCAAAAATAATACAAAAATTGTAATTAAACAAGCAGACAAAGGGGGGGGGGGGGTTGTTATAATGGATAGAGATTTTTATGATACTGAGGCCTTAAGAATCTTGGGAGACTTAGAGTATTATGACAAATTTTCGGGAGACCCAACGTGTAAATTAAAAAACGAACTATTTGTTTTAGTCAATGAGGTCTTTAATAACAAATGTATCTCAAAAAATGAAAAATTTTTTCTCTGTCCACATCACCCGGAAACAGCTTATTTTTACTTTCTCCCTAAAATACATAAATCGCTTAACAATCCACCTGGTAGACCTATTATTTCCGGTATTGGTTCTCTCACTTGTCATCTGTCTCAATACATTGATCATCAGTTACAACGAATAGTCCAAAATTTACCAGCCTATTTGAAAGATACATCCCACCTTTTGACTTTATTAGATTCCATCCAGTGGCAACCAACATACATCTGGGTAACCCTAGATGTATGTGCTCTTTACTCTAATATCCCCCATCAGGAAGGTATACAGGCAGTTGCCCATTTTTTACAATTAGATCAACTCATACCCAACAATCAGAAGCAGTTTATATTGGATAGTTTGGCATTCATTTTGCGCAATAATTATTTCAAACATGGAGGACAATACTACATACAGACCCGCGGCACAGCAATGGGCACCAAGTGTGCCCCTTGTTTTGCCAACCTTTACATGGGGGCATTTGAGGAAACTATCCAAGATTCACGTATCCGTTTCTATAGATGCTTCATTGATGACGTAATATTTATTTGGGATGGGACAACTAATGAGGTGAATAACTTCATTGACCAACTCAATATAAATAATTGGAACCTCAAGTTCACAGGATCATCTAGTCCCACAAATGTTACATTCTTAGATCTAGAAATCAGTACTAAAGAAGGTATTATCGAGACTGAAACGCATTTTAAGGAGGTGGACGCTAATAGTTTATTGGACTTTCGTAGCGGCCACCTAAAAACATGGAAAATGAATGTCCCTTATGGACAACTTAAGAGGATTAGACGTAACTGTTCCTCTAGTGTTACCTTTGAGAAACAAGCAAAATTACTATGCGATAGGTTTAAAGATAAAAAATATCCGATGACCCTCATCCACGACTCCTACAAGAAAGCTAGGGATGAGGACCAAATATTAAAAAAGAATAAAATACAATCGGACCAAGATAAAAAGGGAGTATTACGTTTCATCACAAAATACAATAATAAACATAAAGAACTTAAACAGATTATATCCAAACATTGGAACATACTCCAAGCTGATCCTTATCTATTGTCGGAACTTCCATCTAAACCAAACTTGACATACCGTAAAAATAAAACTTTTGGTAACATTTTAGCACCTTCCTGTCCCCGAACAATGAATTCCAAACCAGCTAATAACACTTTTTTACAAATTTCAGGATCCTATAAATGTGGAAAAGTTGGTTGTAAATGTTGTAATAACATCTGCAACAAAAGAAAATCTGTAGATCTAGGCCCCAATAATCCACCTCATATAATAAAACAGTTTTTGACATGCAGCACTGAAAATATTATATATCTAATCGAATGTCCCTGCTCCCTACGTTATATAGGACGCACTTCAAAATCGTTACGTTGCAGGTTGAACCAACATCGTTATAACATCAAAAGACAATATCTACTGCACAGTGTGTCTAAACACTTCTCAATACATCATAATGCAGACTCATCAGGATTATCCATCACTCCACTCGAACAGATTATGTCAGGCGAACACTCTAGGTTAACAAGAAAGGAAATGTTTTATATATATAAATTTAATACACTACACCCAATAGGTCTAAACGAAACTTTAGAGAAAGTTTATTGAGGGTGACCTTTTATTATTATTACTGTATTTATCGTTTTATATATATCTGGATAGAATAGGGTTTTTAATTAGTATTATAATTTATGAAATAAGGTTCTACCCCTATTAATTAGTGAATATTGAATGCATTATGTATATATGCATGTATAATTTTTTGTAATAATTTGTGCCACATTTATTTATATATATATTTTTATGTGCCATTCTATTGTACATTTATACTGTTAGCCCTCCTCTCCCTTTCTACCCTCCCTTTCCCCGGCCCCTCCCTCTCTATACATTTGTACATTCCGAATCGTGTAGTTATACAATGTCATTAGCCATATATTAGATGTCTTTCTCCCCTCTTCTTTTGGACATTTATTAGATAGTTATTTGAAAATATATTGTTCCTTTTATATATGATTGACCAGACTGGGCCACTATAGATAGTCATATGATTTATCATTGATGGACTTCCCTTCTTCATGTGACTGTGATGGTGCGGTCATATGACATGACGTCATTATGTCTGGATATTAGGACGTTTATTGCTACGAATTTCCCCTCCCCACACGACCGTGATCGTGCGGTCATGTGACGTGACGTCACCACTTCTGGACGTCAGGACACTTACTGCTTGGGGAACTCCTCCTCTCCAGATGGTTGTGACTGTGCGGTCATGTGACGTGACGTCACTCCATCCGGACGTCAGGACGTTTACTGACGAGGAACTCTTCCTCTATTCATGTTGCGGTCATGTGACTTGACGTCACCACGTCTGGACGTCAGGACGCCCACTGTTGAGGAACCCTCCCTCTTCTTGTGGCCGCGATTGTGCGGTCCTGTGATATGACGTCATTACGTCCGGACGTCAGGACGCTGTAAATTACATCACATGATTGTGTTTACGTTATTGGAAGGGACCTCCCAGCAGTGACGGAATGTCACTACGCCTTCTTTTGGTAACCAAGGTTATTTTTGTTTATATAGGGAACGTCTGTTCTACTAGACGTCCCCTATTAGAGTTGCAACACAAGTACACCCTTACTTACACCCAAGGTTGCAAATCATTTGCATCCTCATTTCAAGGAACGCCTCTCTCCCTCCCTCCTCTTTTTTATCCCTATACCCTGGGCAAACACATGATTCTCTGGATGTCATTACACAGTGCCGTACTACTATACGGACACTGTTTAATGCATTTAAACTAACCAACATCATGCAATATTATAGGGATAGGACAATATTTTATTATATTTGTTCCTCTTTTAAATAATATGTTTCTTTTTCTGGGCAACGATAGAGTAGACTGTTTCCTCTTCCTTTCCCCCTCCCCCTTTACCCTCCCCTTCCCCTCCCTTCTAAGTACAGGTCTGCTATAAATGGAGGCAGCTTGTTACTTGTCTCTCATGCTTGAAAAAGGCTTAGTATAAGCCGAAACGCGTTGCAGTACCATTTATTTTATTTGTATTAAATTGACCTATAAAGGAACACGCCTGCTTCATTGGATTTCCTGCTTTCTTGGATGCAAGGGGTGCCAGGAGTCCAGGCACCCCTTATCAAGTAAGATCTTATATACACTGATGAAAATTGACAGAGCGCATAAGCGAGTTTTTTCCTTATTCCTCATTGATTAGAGGATGCTGGTCATTTATTCATTCTGTCTTTTCCCAAGAGCTGGGTGTTATGCATGTTTTGTCTGAAGGGTTTCTACCATCTCTTCTGAGGATGGTCTGGACACCTGTAGTCCCCATCTACATCTTATGCAGACCCCTTCTCCCCTTTCCTTTGACAGATATGGTCTCCAGATGTCTGATGTCTTGTGTATGGTCAGGTGGGTGATGCCTGACACTGTTCCCTTTATGTCAGTTCGGTGTCTGACTCTCGCCTTTTGGTGTGAGGACACTTGGACTAGCTATTAATTACTATCTTTAATATATGCATTAGAGTTCTGAGTCAGATTCCTGTTCTGTGTAATTGGTGTGAACAGCAAAATGTTCTGGTTGTCTGTGTTCTGGTGGCCTAACATTAGGGTGTGAATAGTCCTGCTCTGTGTATAGGTGTGAACAGTGGCATGTTTTGTGCATCTCTACAGGTACCTAATCAGGGATAGCCTGATCTTCTATCTTTGCCTGGGTTGGAGCATTCTCACTTGTAAATACTGTGAGTGTTGTTGTGGTCTTGTTAGGACGCCGTCTTGCGTCCGTGCTGAGGTGTTTTGCGCCTGGCGGACTTAACAAGGAAGTTATACATCTTAAAAATCAGAGATGAAAAAAATTAACCAATGGGCCATGGATCTTTCACATTCAAAGGACATTCGAAGAGCATACGTGATTCCATATGTTGGCACCTACATTAAAAAATATTCTGCACACGACATTAGTTCTTAATCCTGGTCTATGAAAGCTTTATTAATCAAGTAATGTAGTGACACTGCAAGTGCAAACTGTAAAACATGGATTTTCTTCCACTGTGTTGTTTAACCACAAAATTATTCTTGGAGAAAAGTTGGTAGAAATATTACTCTGTTTAACCAGCAAATGCAGTTGGTGGTATTCCTTTCACACCAAGTCCAGTTATCTGTAACACAATAAAAATGTTGTTCATTAGATTACAAATTATTATTCTCTGAGATCTGTTTTACCATTTTACAGTAACCATTTCTTTGCTAAGGATTTTTATAAAACCTAAGTAAGAAAAGACACAAAAAATGTTTCTGTTCTTGATTTGGTAAGGAAACAGAAGTGTGGACCGAGAGCAAGGCAGGTAGTTTGGGCGCCGCAACCAGAAAGAATGCACATGGGGTGGTCAAGTTAAAAGAAATGTATTTATTACAGGTTAAAAAATGCAAGGTAATGGTAAAAGAACAGGAATAAGGACAAGCAAAATACATAGTATAGTTGGAACAATTCAAGTTGGATTTCACAATATATTCCACGTTTACTATGTCCATCTCCACAGCACGGACACTAAAAGTCCTGCAGAATCCATATACCGCAGTGTGATATAAGCCACTGAACATACTGTCTCTTTATACTCTGTCTGCCTCTGGACTGAATTACACACAGGTTAGCTGCACAGGAAAGTCCTCTAAGATCTCCACACACTCTCAATACAGCACAGACACTTGGTACTCTCTCTTGCAAAGATGGCTGCTGCTCTCTCTGTTGTCACATCCTGCTTCCCTTCTCACACACAGTCTGCAGACAGGCAGGCTGACCCCATATGGGTGTGTCACTCCAGCATCACATTCCCATTGCAGAGGCTGTTGTCTTAAAGGACCAGAATCACAGAAACACATATACATTCAACCTTAACACTGTTTAAACAAATGAAACTTGGCACATCATTGGGCTGTATCCTACATATTCCCCCCACTTTAAGATTGGCAGTCCCTGCCAATGACTGAATATCCAGAGGGTTGTACTTTTATGCGCAGAGTGGTAGTGTACTGTTGTATGGCAGGCCAAACAAACTCATCCTGCAAATACCGAACAAATGCCAGCATTTGTCCTAGTGGTCCATCTGAGGACCTGTGGAATATTCTGGGGCACTTCACCCATGGGCTGAGAAGTACTAGCAGACTCCGCACCAGTGGGGGCACAGGCTGGAGGCTCAGTGGTCACCGGTGGGACATCCTCAGGAGCAGGGATCGGCCAGCAATCATCCTCATCATCATAGGCCCATTCCACACCACCAGTCTCTGCCTGCGGGAGCTCGTTGACGTTGGCAGTTCTGTTACAATTTGTTTCTTTAGAATGACATAGGCGCAACATATTTCTGTGATGTACTCGAACACAATCAGCTCCTTCCTTCTGGACTTGGTACACTGGCCCATTGGCATACTTGCAGCCAACAACACGATATGGCACAGCTTCCCATCTGCTTTCCAGTTTCCCTTGGGGCTTCTTGACACGCACCAGAACCAGGTCGCCTGGCTGCAATGGTGCTTCTTGCACTGGGGTCTTATCAGAATGAGAATGTTCTTGTAGACACTGCCACACCAATCGATGGATCGTCTCAAGTCTCTGCCGATGCGCTCGTACCCAGGAGTTTGAATCCCTTGAAGGGAACCCATCCACATCAATCAACTGTAATTCTCCCATACTTCACCCTGACCGCCCAAAGAGGAGAGTATAAGGGGAGTATCCCGTTGTAGAATGGACCTGATTATTATAGGCCCACACTATCTCAGACAAGAACTGAGGCCATTGTAACTTCTTGTCTTCCTCCAGAGTCCGCAGCATCTGTAGCAGAGTTCTGTTGAATCTTTCACAGGCCCCGTTCCCTTGCGGATGGTATGGAGTCGTGTTCGACTTCTTTATCCCATAGATACGTTGAACTTCCCTCATTACATGGCCCTCAAAGCAGGCTCCCTGGTCAGAGTGGATGCGTTGAGGACATCCATACACTCAAATAAAATCTTGACACAGAGCCCGAGCCGCTGACTCAGCTGTCTGGTCCTTAGTGGCGGTTACCACTCCAAATTTGGTGAAGTGGTCCACCATTACGAGGCAATACCGATGCCCACTGTTGGATGGGCCCACCATTAGATAGTCTATCATGATGATTTCCAAAGGTTCCTGGATCACTATGGTTCGCAGGGGAGCTCTCTGTTCTATTGCCTTATGGATCTCACAAGTTCGACAGCTGCGGCATACTTCTTCAACCATTTGACGGAAACCATGGCAGTAAATTAGATGCTGTAACCAACTAAAGGTCTTCTCGTGACCAAAGTGACCATTCTTGTTATGAGCCTCCATCGCCAATGAGCGAGCCAATTCACTAAGCACCACAATTTGGTATCGAACGTCGATTTCAGAAGGTAGATAAACCTTTCGGAATAGAACTCCCTTTTTCATCTCCAACTTCTCCCACTAACTTAGAACCAATATCTCCTGTGTCAGTCGTTCTCTTTCCTCTCTACAGGGCTTCTTGCCTTCCTCAACAAACTTGATCATCCGTGCCAGCCCCTCATGGGCCTGCTGCATCTGTGCCTATTCCTGTCTTGAGGGACCAAAGAAAGGAGCCACTTCAGTCCCTTCCATTTCACACTGATTAGCAGTGGCCAAGGCCTGTGAAAACCTGCTGAAGTCAGGCACCTCCACATGCTCTAACTCATGATCCACATCTGTGGGGGTCTGGGTAGTTACCCTAGAAAGTCCGTCAGCAATCTGGTTCTCTGTCTTGGACCGATACTTAATGTGATAATTGAACTTAGACATTTGGGCTATCCACCTCTGCTCTAAAGCCCCAAGCTTGGCATTTTCCAGGTGAGTTAATGGGTTGTTTTCAGTCAGTACTAAAACTTCAGCCCCAGTCAAATGTTCAGAGAATTTCTCAGTCATGGCCCATACTAGTGCCAACAGCTCCAACTTAAATGAACTATAATTCTCGGGATTTCTTTCAGAATCCCGCAAAGACCGTCTGGCGTATGCTATAACCCGCTCCTGGCCATTTTGAGCCTGGGAAAGTACTGCTCCGAGACCATACAGGCCCCTTCAGTTTCTCCTGAGCGCTGTACTAAATTATTGGGACCCCTTCAGTAGGTCCTGTTCTCATCCCTCCAGCGGGGTTGTGGGTGGTTCTGACCTTCTTGGTGTGGATGGCCCACTCCTTCATCTCTAGTTCTCTGGAAGTCTGCAATTCTCATAGAGTTTTCATCACAACAGGTTTGCAGGCATTCCATTTTTCTACTGTCTCCAGGCTGGAGCTAGCCCCCTGCGACAAACTGACTTCAAATGCGGTCTGGGGCTTATGGACAATACTATAGGCACGTGAGATGGCCTCTAACTGTACGCCGTGAAATTTAGCATTAGTCTCTCGTCATATAAAGTCCTGCATAGCAACAGTCAAACTGCCGTCACGGATCCCCAGAACAAACTGGTCACGAAGAGTCCAATCAGGATTACAGAAGGCCGGTGAGCCTCTTTCCTTTCCTTGACTATCTTGGATCAGTTCTTGTAGGGCATTTGCTTATTGGGGGAGACTTTCATTCTCCTGTTGCACTCTCTGGAAGAATCGAGCCTGCAGGGATCCCAGCAATGCTGTTTCTCCATAGATGGTTTCTAGAATCTAAACCACTTGCTCAAATGTCTGCCTTTGATCGAATGGCCTTAATATCACCATGGTCTTAGCATCACCTTGTAACGTCAATATTGCTAGCTCTACTAGTACTTCTGGTGCGGTCTGGTGCATTTGCTGTACCATTCTTATCTGTTCCACCCACATACTCACAGACATATTATTGCCATCAAAATTAGCTAACTGACTCAGTATAGCCCCTGCTGGCATTCCTCCTCTGGCACCATCCCCCCAACTGGTGTGTTGCCGTCCATTCTGGAAGCGGATCCTGCCGACTACGCCAATTTGTGGACTGAGAGAAAGGCAGGTAGTTTGGGCTCCGCAACCAGAAAGAACGCACACGGGGTGGTCAAGTTAAAAGAAATGTATTTAATACAGGTTAATAAAGGCAGGTTAACAGTAAAAGAACAGGAATAAGGACAAGCAAAATACACAGTATAGTTGGAACAATTCAGGTTGGATTTCACAATATATTCCACGTTTACTATGTCCACCTCCACAGCACGGACACTAAAAGTCCTGCAGAATCCATATACTGCAGTGTGATATAAGCCAGGGTTTTGCAGTTACCGTCCGGTACTCAACAGCACTTCCAGTCTTTAACTTTGGCGGCAATGACCACAGCCACAATGTCAGTATTACTGGTTAGCCACTGGGCACAGTCCTTTCAGCATGGCTCCACTGAACATACAGTCTCTTTATCCTCTGTCTGCCTCTGGACTGAATTACACAAGGGTTAGCTGCACAGGAAAGTCCTCTAACATCTCCACACACTCTCAATACAGCACAGACACTTGGTACTCTCTCTTGCAAAGATGGCTGCTGCTCTCTCTGTTGTCACATCCTGCTTCCCTTCTCACACACAGTCTGCAGACAGGCAGGCTGACCCCATATGGGTGTGTCACTCCAGCATCACATTCCCATTGCAGTGGCTGTTGTCTTAAAGGACCAGAATCACAGAAACACATATACATTTAACTTTAACACAGTTTAAACAAATGAAACTTGGCACATCATTGGGCTGTATATTACACAAGAATTTCATATCAAATTGTCTCAGTGAAAAAGTGTCCACGCTGCTCATAGTAAGCATATTTTTTGTGAAAAAAAGAAAACTATTTGGTACCACAGTAGCCAGTAGAGCAAACTCTTATGGCTCTAATAATCCTTTAGATGTGATACTTTTAATGGTTAACTGTTTTTTCAGATATTTTGTTATAACATGTCTGATGAGGAAACCCAAGTAGTCTCAAAAGCTTGTGTTAGTAACATCATGTATTATTGTTAGCCATTAAAAGGTATCATATCAGGAAGACTATGCTTTCTCTTACTGAAAGCAATAGCATTTTATCTAGTACAGTTTTGAAAATCACAGCTGAACTTACTGCTTCCAATGGCCATTAGGGCTCTTCTGCAATGAGGCAGTTGGCATACATGAGACCCAATGTGTATCGAGACTGAACTGATCTAAGTATGCAACAGAAATAAATTACCTTGAAGATTCCCCCCGCCTGGGGCTGTCTTGCTTTCCAGGCTTCATCCATACCATCAGAGGCTGATGTGACATACAGTTCTGAATAATCCTTTCCTCCAAAGCCACATGAAGTTACCTTATCCACTGGTAGCTTCACAGTCTGGATCACCGTCCCTACAAAACAAATAAGTAGTTTTATATCCATTGTACTATCAAATGGTCTTACAAGTTCATTGTACCCAAGAATACAAATTGTACTGAAGAAGGAGGCAGAGCTTCAGCACCAGTTGTTCAGTAAATGTGACATACTGTGTATGCATGAGGTATATGTAGCACGTTAAAGCACTCCGCAAGTGTGAAAACAAGAAAGCCTCTACTTACTAGAAACACCGGAGCAATAGTTCGAAACCGGTCAATCCAAAACCGGTGAAAATAGTACCTTCTGAACCACCTAAATGAGTACAGTAGGTGCTAAGGTTGGGACATCGACACAAAAATATATCAATGAACAAACTATCGATTATTGTAAAATATCGGTGGAAAACTATCGATATTTCGATATATCGACTTTTTAAAATGATCTATAAAAATAAAAAAACGTGCACTGTCAAATTGTGACACTATAATTAAGATGCATTCTTTATGCGCTGATTGGGGTGATTGCCAATTTAGTCTACCGAATTTTCTCTTTCGGTTGTATATCTGGGTTATCCTCCTAGTCTACAAAAAAAAATTTTTAAGCAAGTTCTAAAGTGGGGTGCATTGTTTCCCATATAACTGGGTGACCACAAGTCTACCTGTCCCCCAATTGTCCCCTGCTATCACCACACATTCATCAACACAATTTTGTCATTGTGTGGTGATACGTTTTGTGTTTGTTTGAGCCCTATATATATTAAATTTTTAATCAATTGATAATAAAAATTAGGTTTTTAGTGTAGTTACGTCTACTCTGTGAAGGGGTATAAAAATAAAACAGGTCTAGGGTTAATAAAGCAACACAACCAACAAAAAAAAATTATAGTTTTCTTTCAAAATTTTGAACTGTTAAATTTATTATTAACTTATAATTATTAATAACATTATGAAAATATGTTAACGTTACCAACGGTCTCCATGGCAACTTGTAAACAATGCAGGGCCTGGTAACACAAACGCAATGCCCCCAACGCAATTGTAATTGTGTTAGATGGGTCTCCTATCTTTTCTATGGGCACTGCATTCGCGTTAGACGCTGAACGCACGACATGTCGCGTCTCCTTTTCTGAACGCGACCTTCGTACGTTCAGCGCAGCCCTCCATCTTTCATTTAGAAAGCATTGCCCACAGCCATCGCGTTAGACGCAAGCGTTCAGAGCCTGCATCTAACACGATGAATAAATGCATGTGGAAAAGGAGCCGAAGACCCCACTTGTTCTCAGAGTCGTTTTGCCTGGAGCAAACCTTATTGGTGACAAAGAGTCACCTGACACTTTTCAAAAGTTTCTAGAATTTGGTAATAAGTTCATTGGTGCCTCGAACAAAACTACATCCTGTACAACACAAAGGAAAGGGCAGGATTTAAAGAGACAGTATTCAACACACATAGTTGGCACAGTTTATACATATGGTAAATTGCTTTTAAATAGGAAGTTATGTTGCAGATCAGCAGGCAGATATATCTGTCGTTAGGACATAGAAGTGACAAATGTCATTGACACATCTTGTAATATACAGCCACTTTATTAACCTATTATGCCCTGTTTACTTGGTGCCAATTGACTAAACACGAGGCTAATATAGACCTAGGAAGTAAAAGTAGATTCATAACTTTTTCTTTACAAAAATTGATATTACATCGCCTTAAACGATCGATGTTACCGACATATCGGACATAACAATATCGAGGAAAAGTATCGCCAAAGCATTAGCAATATATCGATATTTCGATATATCGGTTTTCGATGTCCCAACCTTAGTAGGTGCTACATGTAATTGTGTGGTTCAGCTAAAAAGATACAACTATCAATTGTGTCACAACCGTTCCCATTCCCCATATCATGGATAACAGATCAGGAGACAGAAGCAGACATTTGTCTGACATTAATATTATCAGTGCTGTGAGCATTACAACCTTGTGCCAAAATTTCGAGGAAACGCTCAGGAACAACACTCATGGATTCACTTTTTCACATATACAACCTGTCTGAGGGGGCGATCACAAAGAAACATCTTAGACTTTTATATAATTAAAAATGGTTACAACAAGATGTTCGTTATAATCATAGATGTTATTAATGCCATGCTTTCCATCAGGTTGGGTAACTAGCAATTCAATATACGTAGAGATGTAGTGATTGTTAGGGCGGCGGCAATCAAGTTATGTTAATAGCGCAGTACAGTCATTTTCGTTCACTTTGGTTATGCAAGTAATGACCGATACATATAACATGTTTTACTAAACAATTTAATGTGTGGTTTTGACTGTTTTTCTATGTGGGTAAAGATGTTTCTCATTATTGACAATATTAGCACTATATTTTCCATTGGGTTCCTATTGGCGAATGCCAACTCGATAAATACACACGTCTACAGGATATTCCACTTTGTTGCTGGATGTCTTGTTTTGCCTATTTGATGTGGATCTGAGCTGCCAGACTAGTCATTGCACATGGAATTGACACGTGTAGAGGGGCAGTGAGCGGAACATACAATTTTTGATATCTATATATATAAAGCTGAAAGCCCTCACTGACTGACTGACTGGCCAAAAGTTCTCCAACTTCCCGATATCGTAGAAACATGAATTTTGGCACGAGCATAGATTATCTCCAAAATAGGAAAAGTAATTGGGTCCCAACTCGATTATTCAATTCTAGCGCAAAAGAATTGGCATCGAAATTTAACGTACATAATCTAAATCTCTCACTTCCCAATGTCATAGAAACTTAAAACTTGGCACGGGCATTGGATATGTCATATATAGGAAAAGTTAATGGGTCCCAACTTGATTATTCAATTCTATGCGCAAAAGAATTAGCGTCCAACTTTTACGTACGGAATCTAATTTTTTCACTTCCCGGTGTCATAGAAACTCGAAATTTGGCACGGGCATTGATTATGTCATAAATAGGAAAAGTTAATGGGTCCCAACTCGATTATTCAATTCTAGCGCAAAAGAATTGGCGTCGAAATTTTACGTGCGGAATGTAATTTTTTCACTTTCCGGTGTCATAGAAACGGGAAATTTGGCACGAGCATTGATTATGTCATAAATAGGAAAAGCTAATGGGTCCCAACTCGATTATTCAATTCTATGCACAAAAGAATTAGTGTCCAAATTTTACGTACGGAATGTAATTTTTTCACTTTCCGGTGTCATAGAAACGGGAAATTTGGCAGGAGCATTGATTATGTCATAGGTAGGAAAAGCTAATGGGTCCCAACTCGATTATTCAATTCTATGCGCAAAAGAATTAGCGTCCAAATTTTACGTGCGGAATGTAATTTTTTCACTTTCCAGTGTCATAGAAACGGGAAATTTGGCAGGAGCATTGATTATGTCATAAATAGGAAAAGCTAATGGGTCCCAACTCGATTATTCAATTCTATGCGCAAAAGAATTAGCGTCCAAATTTTACGTGCGGAATGTAATTTTTTCACTTTCCAGTGTCATAGAAACGGGAAATTTGGCAGGAGCATTGATTATGTCATAAATAGGAAAAGCTAATGGGTCCCAACTCGATTATTCAATTCTATGCGCAAAAGAATTAGCGTCCAAATTTTACGTGCGGAATGTAATTTTTTCACTTTCCAGTGTCATAGAAACGGGAAATTTGGCAGGAGCATTGATTATGTCATAAGTAGGAAAAGCTAATGGGTCCCAACTCGATTATTCAATTCTATGCGCAAAAGAATTAGCATCCAAATTTTACGTGCGGGATGTAATTTTTTCACTTTCCGGTGTCATAGAAACGGGAAATTTGGCAGTAGCATTGATTATGTCATAAATAGGAAAGGCTAATGGGTCCCAACTCGATTATTCAATTCTAAGCGCAAAAGAATTAGTGTCCAAATTTTATGTACGTAATCAAATTCTCTCACTTCCTGATGTCATTTTATATAAAGGAAATGTCGCATGGTTACCTCCCCGTGGTGTTTCCTGGGTAACGCAGAGAACTATGCAAAATGGTGAACATATGTTTTTCCGGTATCTCTAAAGTAACCACGACTTCATAAGATTTTCCGTGTGAACACCAGATAAATACCAGTACCAAATTAACTCGGGCGAAGCCGGGTATATCAGCTAGTAGATCATAAATAGTATTCTTTTTTTTATCTTCTCCAGTTCTGTGCTGCCCCTTTTGTTGCTGATATCAAGGCTTGCCGTGGCTGCAATTACCATGCAAAGAACTACAATTCCCATGATTCCTCTCTCCTCTTACAAAAAACTAGGACAGATTTACCAATCTATTTACTACGCTATTTTGTCCTCTAGAAATTAAAGCAAATCATGAAAAATGGAGAGCAAAATTTCAGTTATATAAGACTGGTTTTACATTTGCATTAGAGGTTTAGTCGCAGATCCAGCTCAAAATGCATGCAGCGAGCTTTTTCTTCCATCCAAAAGCTAAACACCTGAGCGCAAACCGAATGGACTCCATTATAGTCAATGGGATCTGTTCAACGCTGTTCGGTTCCATTCTGAGACTGAACTATTCGACTGCGGGGATTCCCCTTTCCTGCTCCCCGGTGATGTGTTCATTGGCAGTGAGTGCATTAACAGTGAGGGCATCATCTCTTAACCCCTTAGAGATGGAGCTTTTTTGCTTTTTTCCATTTTTGTTTTTTCCTACTCCCTTTTAAAAAATCGTAGCTCCTTTATTTATCCATCGACGTCGCTGTATGAGGGCTTGTTTTTTGTGGGATGAGTTGTATTTTTCAATGGCACTATTTATTGTACCATATAATTTGCTGAAAAACTTTTTAAAAATTCTAAGCGGAGAGAAATGGAAAAAATAAACGGCATTCCACCATCTTTCAGCGCACAAACTGCAACAAAAACGACCTGATATTTTTATTCCAAGGGTCAGTACGATTACTACAATATCAAACTTATATAGTATTTTTAGCTGTAGTACTTTTTTTAAGATATTTAATTTTTGAAAATTATTTTCTGTGTCCATTTTCTGCGCAAAATAACTTTTTTATTTTTATTTTATTTTTTGGAGACATAGTTGTGTGAGGGCTCACTTTGTGCGGTATGTCCTGATGTTTCCGTTGGTACCATTTTCGCATACAGATGACTTTTTGATCGCCTTTTATTACATTTATTCTTGGAGATAGGGTGACTAAAAAAGTGCATTTCCGGCGTCCTTTTTTTTTTTTGGACCACATTCACCGTGCGGGGTAAATAATACATTACTTTGATAGATCGGACTTTTACGGACGCAGCTATACCAAACACCTATTTTTGGTTTATTATTTTGATTTTTTTTATTGCAAATATGGCAAAAGGTTTTTTTTTTTTTAACTTTCTCATTTTTATCACTTTTTTTTTAATAATAATCCCTAAAACTTTATTGTTCTTTTTTTTCCACTTTCTTTCAGTCCCCAGGGGGGGCTTTAACATGCGATGCTTTGATCGCTCCTGCAGTATGACGTAATGCTATAGCATTACGCCATACTGCTTTATCACAGGCAGTCTATCAAGCCACCCCACGGGGATGGCTTGATAGGCAGTCTGCTAAGGCAGCCCTGGGGCCTTTCAGAAGGCCCCCGGCAGCCATGACACCTGCACGGCTCCCCCGATCTCACCGCGCGGGGGGGGGGGGGGGGGGGGTGTACGGGACTCCCGAACATCGTTCGGGGGATTTAAATGCCGCTGTCAGAATTGACAGCGGCATTTAAAGGGTTAATAGCCACGAACGGCCGATCGCTGCTATTGCCTGCGGGTGTCAGCTGTAATAAACAACTGACACCCGCGCTGTATGAAGGGAGACAGCGGCGCTATCTCTCTCTATACACGTCCTGCAATAGGACGTAGAAAGACAATAGCGCCGTCACTGAGGGGTTAATCAGTGTTTGGATATCCCCACATACTTACCATACATAACACTCCTTATTTTAAATTATAATACAGATTAGATGTCAACTTTGTTTCCTGTGGCTCTTATTATTATACTATATACATGTATAGTAAATCATGCAATGAAAATATTTTTAAAAACTTTAAGCAAAGAACTTTTTAAGCATCCTACCAGCCTGCGGATCAATACGGATCACCCGTCCTCCATTATTGCAAGTAACCCAAAGTTTCCCCTCTGTATCTATGCACATGCCATCAGGAAGCCCTTCATCCTGCTGTAACTTGTACACTTGACGGCGGTTGGCTGCAGAGAGAAGCAGTTATTGTAATTTACACTAGTCAGCTCTAGCCTTGCATAGAAATACATAATTCTAAATTTTATCTTGATCAAAATATTATTATTAATCTTATTCATTATTCAAGAGATAAAATAACCAGAGTCTCTGATCAACTGTAGAGATCTGGCGTCTCCTAGTCTGCTGACCATGACTTGACCTACTTTTCACAATGCTTGCTGTCAGTCTGTGCAAAATCATCTGTATTAAAAACTGTACAATTGGTTAATCCCAATGGATTAAAAGTTTGCTGTAAAGAGTTTTTTTAAGGCGACTTCCACATGGGCAATTTTGACAGTGCTACAAATCGCATGTATGTAGAGCCCATGCTTTCCTATGGGTTCTTCCACATGAGCGATGTTTTGTAGCCTGCAACCTTCCTATGTGTTGCATCACATGAAAATACAGTTTTGATGCAATGTCAATCAGTTAATCAGAGCCAGTGCTCGAGGAACCAATCACAGCTATTCATTAAATGGCTGTGATTGGCTGAGCAGGGCACTTGAGAACCAATAGGAGGCACAGCTTCCTGGAGGTGGGGATTTTCAAAGTCCAGACCAGGAAGCTCTGCAGGAGAACTTCAAGCAACTGCCGGGGAGCTTCAGGAGAGATGCAAATGGAGGATTGTATAATGTCTTTGTAATGCTACATATTGGAAAGTACCCCTCCAAGACCACATCAAAGGCTTCTCAGCCAACAAACCAAAACTCTGCACTAATGAGGAAAAAGACCCCCCCAAAATCGCTTTCTTAGATGGAATTTTTTTTTCTGGAGAAGAATCTAGTTTGGCCTATATCCTTATAGAGCCTGATTATCAAGCAGGAACATTTGTCTGGATGGTTGTTGGCCATTTTATATAGCCCAATGATCAGGCAAACAATCATCTGACCTATCAGCAAATACTTGTCCCTTGTTTTGGTTTTTTTGCATATTATATATACATATTGGTTGACTTCACATCCTTCCGTCTAAATAAGAAGATGTGCAGCTAGCCAATGATAATAGTATGGGGACAAACACAACCATTTGTCCCCATGCTGCAGATAATCTCCCTATGTACACAAAAGGAATGAGCACTGACCGGCATACTCATTGTTGGTCAGCGCTGATTGGCATGGATGGATTAGCTGCCCATGTATAATCACCAATATTCATGTAGAAAAGCCTGTTAGAAAGCTGAACATTGACATCAGTTTGCCTGCCCGGGACCAGTAGTGCACACAAGGGATTCACAAGCATCCCGGCTGTATACTGCATACTGTTACCGGTTCTATGCAGTATACTGCTACTGGTGTACACAGACTATATAAGAATTAACATTTTTCATTTGTTTTTGGCTGAAAGCATTTGTATAATAGGCCAAAGTGTGTGTCCTGTTGATCCACACTATATAACAAGACTGTACTTATTTTACACTGTCTATTTTTTGCTAAAGTGTACCCAAAATATCCGTTTGTGTCCTGTTGATCCACACTATATAACAAGACTGTACTCATTTTACACTGTCTATTTTTTGCTAAAGTGTACCCAAAATACCCGTTTGTGTCCTGTCGATCCACACTATATAACAAGACTGTACTCATTTTACACTGTCTATTTTTGGCTTAAAACGTATGTAAAATACCCTTAGTGTGTGTCCTGTCGATCCACACTATAAAACAAGACTGTACACATTTTACACTGTCTATTTTTGGCTTACAGCATACGTAAAATACCCTTGGTGTGTGTCCTGTTAATCCGCACTATGTAACAAAACTGTACTCATTTTACAGTCTATTTTTGGCTTAAAGGATATGCAAAATACCTTGCAGTTTGCACAGAATTTTGACGCAGTGCATTATGCAACATAATCAACACTAGGGGTAAGGGTCGAGGACAAGGACGTGGACATGGGCATCCGAATGAGATTGTGGGGGCAGAGGTGAAGGTCCTGGGCGGGGTGAAACAATGCCTACTGCTGAGGGAGAAGTAGAAGGCTGCGTATCTACGCTCCCTAGCTTCATCTCACAGTTTGCAGGTCCGCATGGTACACCATTATTAAAACCACAACAGTGCGATCAGGTGATGACGTGTAAAGCGGATAACGCGTCCAGTTATTTATTCAACACCCAGTCTTCTATGCAGTCCACTCACGCTAGCCAAGGGACTGGATCTGTGAATCCTCACACTGATCCCCCTTCCTTCCAGCCTGGTCACTCCAGGAAAAGGAGAGATTCGGAACAGGCATACTCCCAAGAACTTTTCTCGGGTCCCCGCCCTGAGTCGGAAAAAAAACGGTTCATCAGCCACGAGAGGAGTTTGTCGTGACTGATGCCCAAAATTTGAACCTTTCACAGAGTATGATGAGGCTGGGGACTTCCAAGTAATGCCTCAAGAGCTATTTGTGGATGATGATGATGAGACACAGTTGTATGTCAGTGAGGTTGTTGTTAGGGCAATGAGTCCAAGGGAGGAGCAGACTGATGATTCAGAGGAATAGCTGGTGGATGATGAGGTGATTGACCCGACCTGGGTTGGTAAGCCTACGGAAGACAGTGCTTCAGAGAGGGAGGCAAGTGCAGCACCAGAACGGGTTGGAAGAGGCCGTGGGGTGGCTAGAAGGAGAAGTGGGGCCAGAGCAAGTGATCTCCCAACTGTTCCCCACAGCTCCTCCTTGGCAAGCTTCCATGCAGAGGGCTAGGTGTTCCAAGGACTGGAGGTTTTTTTAATGAGAACGTGGATGACCGACAAACAATGGTGTGCAACCTGTGCCACACCAAGATCAGCAGGGGAGCCACCACTACCAGCCTGACCACCACCAGCATGCGCAGGCATATGATAGCTAAGCACCCGACGAGGTGGAACAAAGGCCATTCACCACCTGCGGGTCACACTACTGCCTCTTCCCGTGTCACATGCTGGCACTCAGATGCAATCCCCCACCCAGGAAGCAGGCACAAGCGTCTCCCACCCTGCACCCACCCCTTCACCTCCACGGTTCTCCACTACCTCCACCAATGTGTCCCAGCGCAGTGTTCAGCTGTCCATAACACAAACATTAAAGCCCAAGCGCAAATATGCAGCCACCCACCCGCATGCACAATTGTTAAATGTGCATATCTCCAAGCTGCTGAGCCTGGAGATGCTGCCATATAGGCTGGTAGAAACTGAGGCTTTCTGCAACTTCATGGCGGTGGCTGTCCTTCGCTACTCGGTCCCCAGTCGCCACTATTTTTACCGCTATGCCCTGCCCTATACCCGCATGTGTCACGGAATATCAATCGTGTCCTTACCAACGCGATTACTGGGAAGGTCCACTTAACCACCGACACATGGACAAGTACTGGCGGGCAGGGACACTACATCTCCCTGATGGCACATTGGGTTAACCTGGTGGAGGGTGGGACCGAGTCTGACCCTGGGTCCGCTCACGTGCTACCCACACCACACCAAGGATTGCGGGTCCTACCTCGGTCATGGTTTCTTTGGCTTATTATGCCACCTCCTCCAACCCCCCCTCCTCCTTCTCCATCTCTCAATTACCATCTGTCAGCACGTCGCCTTCAGTCGGTAGCTCGAGGCGCTGCAGCACTGCCATGGGGAAGTGTCAACAGGCTGCGCTGAAACTCCTGAGCTTAGGTGACAAGAGGCACACCACCCAAGAGCTGTTACAGGGTTTGACGGAGCAGACAGATCTGTGGCTTTTGCCAATGAACCTCAAAACAGTCGTGTGTGACAATGGGCGTAACCTGGTGTCGGCTCTGCAGCTTGGCAGACTAACACACAAGCCATGCCTGGCCCACGTGTTCAATCTGGTGGTTCAGCGCTTTCTTAAAAACTACCCCAATTTGTCTGAACTGCTCAGCAAGGTGCATCGCGCGTGCGTACATTTCAGAAAGTCCACCACAGATGCTGCCACCCACAGGACCCTGCAACAGCGCTTCCAGCTGCCAGTTCATCGACTGTTGTGCGACGTGCCCACGCACTGGAATTCAACTTTGTACATGTTGGACGGGGTTTACGAGCAGCGTAGAGCCATTGTTGAATACCAGCTGCAACATGCCCGTCGGAGTGGTAGTCAGCCTCTGCACTTCTTCACAGAGGAGTGGGCATGGATGTCTGACATCTGTCAGGTGTTAGGAAACTTTGGGGAGTCAACACAAATGGTGAGCGGCGATGCCGCTGTTATCAGCGTAACCATCCTGCTGTTTTGCCCGCCGAGAAGGTCGCTGCTAAACATTAAGGTCGACGCTTTGCGAATAGAACAGGTATTGGGGGATGACAATACGTCGCTTGATAGCCAGACCACCCTCAAGTCTGTTTCTCAGCGCGTATTGGAGGAGACTGAGAGTCATCCTTCTAGTGTGGACAGCAATGTTTTGAGTACTGAGACTCTGGCACACATGGCTGACTTCATGTTAAGCGGCCTTTCCCATGACCCTCATGTTAGACGCATTCTAGCCAACACGGATTATTGAGTGTTCACCCTTCTCAACCCACGGTATAAGGAGAACCTTTCCACTCTCATTCGCAAAGAGGAAAGGAGTACGAGAGTGATGCAATACCACAAGGCCCTGGTGGAAAAGCTGACACTAAATTTCCCATCTGACAATGCTAGCGGTAGAGGACGTAGTTCAGTGTGCCAACTAGCAGGGGAGACAAGATGAACAAAGCCTGGATTTCCCCAGACTTCTCTTCTCCACTGGTGAAAAGCAGCTTAACAAAGTATCTTTAAGCTGGAACTGGAGATCCATACACCCTCTATCACCCCAAAAAAGGGTAGAAGTAGCTTGGTCTATCCTTCGCTGACCTTCCTCCTTCTCCTAAACTAGCATGTCAGCACGCTGAACAGCCACTTCTTCAGAGGGTCAAAAGGCTCTGTAAAAACTATTTTTTCTAAGGGCCGCCTCCAGGTTCTCGCCTCCAATTTTGAAGAGGTTTACCACTAGAGTTCAGCAAACGTGCTGGTTCCATCTGCATACGCTCACAGAGTCCACAAATGTATCCCAGTGCAGTGTCCAACTATCTGACACCGAGACAGAATGAATTGTCCTGTTTTGTCCACTCTAATTTCTTCATAGTACATGCTGTCTTTCCCTGGGGCACTAGTTAAAAAGCCCCTCGGAGAGAGAGGCAGGAGCTGGGACAGGCGGTAGCTTGCCTGTCAGTGGACCGCCACCTGGATCTCCTTAAGCAAGTACGAGCTCTATGTTAAAAAAAATATTTCAGGGGTTCACCTGCACTATGGGTAAACAAATCTTTCAGGCATATACCTATATTCTTGGTACAAAAATCTTTCAGGGGTTCGCCTATACTCTTGGTAAACAAATGTTTCAGGGGTTCACCTATACTCTTGGTAAACAAATCCCCTGCACACTCGCTCAAAAAATCTTTCAGGTTCTCACCTGCAATCTTGCTAGAAAAAAATTCTTTTTAAAATGGGTTGTTTTCTTCATTAAAAATGTAGAAGTACTGGCCTCTGAGTCCCCCCTATGCTGCCGTTTGTGGCTAATGAAATCCTGCGACGGAGGTGGCATGGGATGCCACTTACAATCATACCTTAATTTGTCTGCGATTTATCAGCTATGAAGTACAATTTTAAAAGGGTTACACGACGTACGAAAACGTATCCCAGCGCGGTGTCCATCTCTGGCCACTAATTTCTTTACAATTCATGCTGTCTTTTCCTGGGGCACTGGTTAACAAGCCCCTTGGGGAGAGGCAGGGGCTGGGACAGGCAGGGGCTTGCCTGTCGGTGGACAGCCACCTGAATACCATAAGCAAGCACGAGTTGTCGCTCAAAAAATCTTTCAGGTTTTTTACTCTTAGTAAACAAATCTTTCAAGGGTGCACCTATACTCTTGGTAAACAAATCCTTTTAGGGATTCACCTATACTCTTGTTAAGCAAATCTTTTAGGGGTTCACCTGCACTCTGGGTAAAAAAATCTTTTGTTTTAGAATGGGTTGTTGAATTGTGGAGAGGAGCGTTTGTGGCTCATGAAATTTTGTGACGGAGGTGGCATGAGATTGGAATTATGATCATAAGTTAATTTATCAGCAATTCTCATCAGCATTGTGGGCTATACCCCACAATTTCAAAGAGGGCCGCTGCTGGGCCCTGCCAACCCTCTGCAGTGTGTGTTTCCTGTTCCTCCTCATCCAATACGCACTTATAAATAGACATGAGGGCGGTGTGGCTATCAAGCGACCGTGTGGGATGAGGACAGCTGAACGATGTGCTGGGAAAAATTTCAGTACGCTGTGGCCTACTGAGTAGGTGAAGAGGTGCACCTTACCCCGTCTGGGATGGGGACATCTGGACGCTGCACTGGGAAAAATTTCAGTACGCTGTGGCCTACTGAGTAGGCGAAGGGGTACGCCTTACCCCGTCTGGGATGGGGACAGCTGGAAGCTGTGCTGGGAAAAATTTCAGTACGCTGTGGATGCAGGCTTGTGCCTGTGTCCTGGGGGGGATTGTACAGCAATGCCAGCATGTAACACAGGAGAAGAGGCAGCGGTGTCACCTGCAGGCGGGGATTGGCCTTCGTTCCACCTAGTATGGTGCTTAGCTAATATGTGCCAGCACGTGTGCCTTGCTGATTATGGTCTGCCCCAACTAAATTGTTAGGGGGGTAACCACCAGGCTCTTGCCCACAATTTGGCTTAATAGTGCAACCTGGGAGCCTCAGATGCATCCATGCATGCTGCCCCTGCTGTTACTGATCCCTTTCTGTGGGGTTTTCATCACTTTCTGATGTTTTCAGGTGAATCACACACCCTCCCCTATGCAGAGCATGGGTCACCTTGAAAAATGCGTGAGTCTCCCACTGACTTCAATAGGGTTCGTTACTCGAAACACGCTCTCAAGCATTACAAAAAGTTCGGCTCAAGTAACGAACACCCGAGCATTTTGGTGCTCGCTCATCTCTAACTATAATCTAAAAATACTGCTTACTTACATGTTTTTCCTGTTTTCACATCATAATCCAGTGCATCAACTTTATAGGAGAGGCTGTCAATATAGAACATGGCTTTCTGATCCAAAGACCAGTCTAAACCATTCGAGATATCCACCATGTCAAAATGCTTCACCACAGAGTGGTCTTTGTACAAAGTGAATAATGAACCCTGGTTCCTCTCCACAACTGCTGGACGGATCTCCTTGGCCATGGTGCCTGCAAGAAGACTTGCTAAGTTAACTTTTTTGAATGTTTTGGGTCACATAGAGAAAAAAAATGGAGGAAAAAAGATGGTTGCTAAAGGAAATGGTAGTCTTTTTTATTTACATTAGTTATTTTTAATAAATTACATTTATTGTAATTAATAACTACACAATTGTTTATAACATGACCTGTTCTATGCATTTGATTTAATAAACACTAGATTCAACGACATGTCGACACACAACAATATTTACAATGAACCTCATTCCATTAGGCTGCACTCGCATGAGCATGTCGGTATAGCGTGGGGGTCCAAGTACTAGAGCTAGAATGGGTCCAAGTTCTGTCCAAGTTTAATCTGATCCAAAGTCAGATAGAACTCAGAACAATATCAACCATGTACATTAGGCCTCAGAGAGCAGAGCCGCTAAGTACGAGCAGCTCCCATTTTGGAGAAGTTGGCCAGTCCATGTATTACATGATTACACACTCATCATGGCTGCATACTTCCCCATCAATATCAACTGATTGGCAATGCCTGGCTTTTAGAACTCTTGCCAATCAGCTGATCATCGGGTGAAATGTTTATTTTCTTGTTGAGGTGTTGTCGTAATGAGACAACCCTTTCAGGGTGGTTTCACGCACAATGCTTTTTTCTCCACACATTTTTAGTGGCATCTTTTTTTGTGGCGAAAAAAAAGTTGTTGCAGCCAGATGCCAGCTGTAAGTCAGTAGTGAAATATGAAATGCACTACAAGACGTTAATATTTTTTCATATGTAGTTTTTTTTTACGTCAGTGACATCCCGCAGGCTATAGATTTGATGTGTTTTCTGATGTTTCTCTATAGAAAAAAAACATTTAAAAAGTTGTGTGAATTACAGAAAACACCACCCCAAGACCTCTAAAAACATGAAATAATATATCACCAACTTTTCTTTACACGCATTCGTTAGGGCGGAAAACGTCACCAAAAAGTGTATAAAGGAAGCCTGTGTCCGGCTTCACATATGGCATACTAGTGGAACTTTTCAACACCAAACACCACAACTAAATACAGCGCAATATTACTGAATGGGGTTTTAACAAACACCAATCACTAACAGTGGAAAAGGCTACAGGTAAGTCATATTGCAGATTTTCAAATTTAGAGCATACTGTATTTGTTGTGGAAAATTCAGTGCGGGTTTCATTCATTTCAATGTAACAAGTGAAACCTGCGGCTAAATCCACACTAAAAAATGCTACTTTTATTACTGATTTTGGGGTAGAATTTTATGGCAAATTCACAGCGGATATTTTTTGCTGTGTTTTAAACTTGTTTTAGGGTGACTACCCACTAGTGTTTTTTTCCCGCTGCAAATTCACGTTTTTTTTCCAATTGTCAATGGGACTTTCTAATGTTAAAAACGCAACGCACCCACAACGTAAGTTGCGTAGCGTTTTTAACATTAGGAAGTCCTACTGACAATTGGAAAAAAAAATGCAGCGAATTTGCAGCGGGAAAAAAAACACTAGTGGGTAGTCACCCTTTGGGTGCATTCAGACAACCGTATATCGGCCGGGTATTCACGCCAGCTGATATACGATGTGTCTCTCTGCAGGGGGAGGAGGCTGGAAGAGCTCTGAGCTCCCGTCCCCTCTTTACCTCCTCTCCACCCCCTCTCCACCCACCTGCGCTATTTTCAATGAGGAGAGGCGGGATGGAGGCGGGGCTAATTCGCAGAACTTAGCCCCACCCCGCCCCACCTCCTTTTATTGCAAATAGTGCAGAGGGGGTGGAGAGGAGGCAGAGAGGGGGTGGGAGCTCAGTTCCTGCTCCTGGCTCTTCCATCCTACCCCCCTACAGACGAGGACATCGTATATCGGCTTGGTGTGAAAACCCAGCCGATATACGGTCGTCTGAATGCACCCTTATGCTGGGTATTGGTAATTAAATTCCACCACACCTGCAAAGAATCTCCCCGCTGGATCCACTTTTCCATCATTAAAACGATTATTGGGCTTATCTTCATCAACTCGAGCAAGAGGGGTTACTGACTTGTCTTTCCAATTTAGGGCTGCAAATGTAGTGCCTGTGGCAACTACATAATCACCGGACTTCCGAAGGGCAACAGCGCTGACTGTTTCTTCTACAGTGGAAGCAAAAAAAGTTGAGATGTTCATGAAAGAATCTTTGAAAAATTACTTTTATTCAACTTCTATTTGTTGAAAATCAGAATTCTATCCAATTTAACCTAAATGAAGGTAAGAAAAATGTAACTTCTTGATAAACAACCAGTATACATGCGTAGACCTCTGTATGACTATTCTGGAATCAACTCCAATATGGCATATAACAATGAGGAAAAGTAAATCAACCAAGTCAAAAAAAATCTTATCTGTATACAGTAGATCCTTTTTTTAGGCTGTGCTTACACAGGCAAGTGTGATATCAGTGAGAAAAACTCTGCTTATATGGTGCTTGTACAGAAATTTGATTTTTTTTCACTGTAAGTGTGATGCCATTTGTGAGAAAACGCATTGCTTCACTGAACATGCGATTTTCACATACTTGAAAATCGCATGTTTAAATAGGAAAAAATGTAAAACTGTGTAAACAATGGGTTAATACATTGCCTAAGTTCTGTGCACTGCACAAATGCACAGAACTCGTACAATTTTTCTCGCCGTCAAGAGTCTGGACCAACCTTCAGTTGGAATGGAATGAATAATATAACATAGCATCTATTTATAATAACAATAATAATAATAATAATTCACATATGTGGAGGTTCAGGGAACTGCTAGATAAAACTTTTACTAATACATCACAAGCCCATAAAACATTTACATGTAAGTATCTAAATTAATGCCTCATATTTTCAATGATAATCGTTTAAGCGTTCTTGGGTTAAAAGAAAAAAAAGTGTGAAATTTACCTAGAGATACGGACTGTATTTCGTTACTGTTGGGGTTCCAGCGACAGACCTTTTGTCCTGCAATATCAACATATACTAACATGCCTTCCCGCTCATCCCAGACCGGTGACTCTCCAATGCGGTACCTCTCAGTGATAACACATTCAATCTTGATAGAAGACATGGCCCTGTAATAATGGAGATATTAGGCACATATACACCACTTATATTAGAAGAAGTACAAAACATACCAGGCTTTTCTGCAGGTTTTTCTTGTCCCAAAACTGTTCCACTTACGGGATTCAGATTTTTGGTTCTCAGAAATCAGAAAGATGTTTTTTTTAAAACTTAAAACTGTGATTAAACGAGATCCTTCCAACAAGTAGGAGGTTTCCCTCTAGAAGTTCATTTCCTGCAATGCTTGTAGCTGGGAAGTCAAAGGATTAGTTTGCTCAGCAGAAAAAAAGCAGCAGCTGTCCAAGTAGGCCACCTATTGGAGCAATAGGGCATTTCATCGACTGTACTCAGTGGAACTTTCTGTGGAAAATTCTGCAGCATTTCCGCATCCAAAAAGCAGTCAAAATCTGCACCCTGTCTATTTTGAAACAGCCCTGCCCATTTCTGTCATATGTAAACATACCCCAGCGGTAATAGGGACCCCATCCCCCACAGAGGCCCCAGCGATAACAGCAACATATCATCGTGGCCCCCAATATGACAGCAACATCCCACAGTGGCGCTCAGTATGACAGCGACATCCCAGAACGGCCCCAGTATGACAGCGACATCCCACAGCGGCCCCCAATATGACAGCGACACCCCACAGCAGCCCCCAGTATGACAGCGACATCCCACAGCGGCCCCCAGTATGATAGCGACATCCCACAGTGTACCCCAGTATGTCAGCGGCATCTCACGGCGGCTCCCAGTATGTTAGCGACATCCCACAGCGGCCCCCAGTATGGCAGCGACATCCCACAGTGTACCCCTAGTATGATAGCGACATCCCATAGCGACCCCAGTATGATAGTGACATCCCACAGCGTATTCCAGTATGATAGCGACATCCCACAGTGACCCCAGTATGACAGCGACATCCCACAACGGCCCCTACTATGATAGCGACATCCCACAGTGGCCCCTAGTATGATAGCGACATCCCACAGCATACTCCAGTAGTGATAGCGACATCCCAAAGCGTATCCCAGTAGTAATAGCGACATCCCACAGCGGCCCCCAGTATAATAGTGGCATCCCACAGTGGCCCCCAGTATAATAGTGAAATCCCACAGCGGCCCCTAGTATAATAGTGACATCCCACAGCGGCCCCTAGTAGAATAGTGACATCCCACAGTGGCCCCTGGTGTAATAGTGACATCCTACAGCGCCCTCATTGTAATAGTGACACCCCACAGCGGCCCCCAGTATAATAGTGACACCCCACAGTGGCCCCCAGTGTAATAGTGACCCCCCACAGCGGCCCCCAGTGTAATAGTGACTCCCCACAGTGTACCCAAGCATAATAGTGACATCCCACAGCAGCCCCCAGTGTAATAGTGACATCCCACAGTAGCCCCTAGTATGATAGCGACATCCCACAGTGTACTCCAGTATGACAGCGACATCCCACAGCAGCACCCAGTATGATAGCGACATCCCACAACGTACCCCAGTATGACAGCGACATTCCACAGCGGCCCCAGTATGACAGCGACATCCCACAGCGGCCCCCCGTATGACAGCGACATCTCACGGCGGCCCCCAGTATGACAGCGACATCCCACAGCGGCCCCTAGTATGACAGTGACATCCCACAGCATACTCCAGTAGTGATAGCGACATCCCACAGCGTATCCGAGTAGTAATAGCGACTTTACCCCAATGTAATAGTGACATCCCACAGCGGCCTCATTGTTATAGTGACACCCCACAGTGGCCCCCAGTGTAATAGTGACATCCCACAGCAGCCTCCAGTGTAATAATGACACCCTGCAGCGTACCCCAGTGTAATAGTGACACCCCACAGCATACCCCAGCACGATAGTGATATCCCACAGCGGCCCCCAGCATAATAGTGACACCCCACAGTGGCCCCTAGAATAATAGTGACACTTCACAGCGGCCCCCTGTATCATAGTGACATCCCACAGCGGCCCCCTGTATCATAGTGACATCCCACAGCGGCCCCCAGTATAATAGTGACATCCCACAGCGGCCCCTAGTATAATAGTGACATCCCACAGCGGCCTCATTGTAATAGTGACACTCCACAGCGGCCCCCAGTATAATAGTGACATCCCACAATGGCCCCTTAGTATAATAGTGATATCCCACAGCGGCCCCCTAGTATAATAGAGACATCCCACAGCAGCCTCATTGTAATAGTGACACCCCACAGCGGCCTCCAGTATAATAATGACATCCCACAGCGGCCCCTAGTATAATAGTGACATCCCACAGCGGCCCCTAGTATAATAGTGACATCCCACAGCGGCCTCATTGTAATAGGGACACTCCACAGCGGCCCCCAGTATAATAGTGACATCCCACAGTGGCCCCTTAGTATAATAGTGATATCCCACAGCGGCCCCCTAGTATAATAGAGACATCCCACAGCAGCCTCATTGTAATAGTGACACCCCACAGCGGCCTCCAGTATAATAATGACATCCCATAGCGGGCCCCGGTATAATAGTGACATCCCACAGCGGCCCCCAGTTTAATAGATGCACCCCCCCGGCCTCATTGTAATAGTGACACCCCACAGCGGCCCCCAGTGTAATAGTGACACCCCACAGCGGCCCCCTGCGTAATAGTGACACCCCATAGCGTACCCCAGCATAATAGTGACATCCCACAGTGGCCTGCAGCGTAATACTGACACCTCACAGCGACCCCCAGTGTAATAGTGACACCCCACAGCGGCCCCCAGTGTAATAATGACACCCCACAGAGTACCCCAGCGTAATACTGACATCCCACAGCAGCCCCCAGTGTAATAATGACACCCTACAGTGTACTCCAGTGTAATAGTGACACCCCACAGCATACCCTAGCGTGATAGTGATATCCCACAGCGGCCCCCAGCATAATAGTGACACCCCACAGTGGCCCCTAGAATAATAGTGACACTTCACAGCAGCCCCCTGTATCATAGTGACATCCCACAGCGGCCCCCTGTATCATAGTGACATCACACAGCGGCCCCCAGTATAATAGTGACATCCCACAGCGGCCCCTAGTATAATAGTGACATCCCACAGCGGCCTCATTGTAATAGTGACACTCCACAGCGGCCCCCAGTATAATAGTGACATCCCACAATGGCCCCTTAGTATAATAGTGATATCCCACAGCGGCCCCCTAGTATAATAGAGACATCCCACAGCAGCCTCATTGTAATAGTGACACCCCACAGCGGCCTCCAGTATAATAATGACATCCCACAGCGGCCCCTAGTATAATAGTGACATCCCACAGCGGCCCCTAGTATAATAGTGACATCCCACAGCGGCCTCATTGTAATAGGGACACTCCACAGCGGCCCCCAGTATAATAGTGACATCCCACAGTGGCCCCTTAGTATAATAGTGATATCCCACAGCGGCCCCCTAGTATAATAGAGACATCCCACAGCAGCCTCATTGTAATAGTGACACCCCACAGCGGCCTCCAGTATAATAATGACATCCCATAGCGGGCCCCGGTATAATAGTGACATCCCACAGCGGCCCCCAGTTTAATAGATGCACCCCCCCGGCCTCATTGTAATAGTGACACCCCACAGCGGCCCCCAGTGTAATAGTGACACCCCACAGCGGCCCCCTGCGTAATAGTGACACCCCATAGCGTACCCCAGCATAATAGTGACATCCCACAGTGGCCTGCAGCGTAATACTGACACCTCACAGCGACCCCCAGTGTAATAGTGACACCCCACAGCGGCCCCCAGTGTAATAATGACACCCCACAGAGTACCCCAGCGTAATACTGACATCCCACAGCAGCCCCCAGTGTAATAATGACACCCTACAGTGTACTCCAGTGTAATAGTGACACCCCACAGCATACCCTAGCGTGATAGTGATATCCCACAGCGGCCCTCAGCGTAATAGTGACACCACACAGTGGCCCCCAGAATAATACTGACATTTCACAGCGGCCCCCTGTATCATAGTGACATCCCCCGCCCCCCTTCCCATATACCTACCCGCTCCTCCTCTGCTTGGCATTGCTGCTGGCACTGATTCCGGTGCACACTGACGTCAGTGTGTTGCCGGACGCCTCCTCCCCCTGCTCTCGCGGAACCAAGTAGTAGGAGCATTGACGTTACAGTGTGTGCCAAGATCAGCACTGCTAGCAGCGCAGCTGAGTAAATGCCGGCAGGGGAGCCGTGGCCCCTGCCAGTATTCACAAGTGGTGACTAGCCGATGGCGGTGCGTGCCAGCAGGGAGGGCCCTGTGTGCCGCCTGTAGCACGTGTTCCATAGGTTCGCCCACACTGTCCTAGGTGATACCATTAAGTAGTAAGCATGGCATTATAATCCTTCATGTGATTTACACAGAAACTAGCATCGCTAACTGAATAGGGGCGAAGAGGGCTGGGGATCGTTCTGACTACCTACCTCCATTCACAGTAAGCAGGCAGTCGTTCAGTCAGTGCATCTATTTACACTGAACAATAATCAATCAGATTCTCACTGGATAACAGGAATCTGAACGATACGGTTGCGGGTAAAAGCATCTTAAATTGAAGACAAAGTAGTGATGTTATTTTTTTTTTGCGGCTTTCCAAAAGCCGGCGAGCTGGGCGGAAAGCAGAAAATCGCAATCCCCTGGGCAGATGTGAAACAACCTGAGGGAAATAACATTGTGTTCCAGTGGCTAACACGGTACCAACATGTTTTTTTCTCTTCATATCTACAAGATTTTTTTTTTGTTTCTCTTAGCTAGGGATGATTTTCGGGGTAGGGCTTATATTTCAATTACCCTCTCCCTCCCCCTGAAAATCTTTACTGTGGGGGTTGCCTTCATCCCATTGCTTTCAATGGGGCAGCAACAGCGCCGGCCCCATTGAAAGCCCCCGGGGAGTCCCGTCATCACTGAACACTGTGACAGCGCTGCCACCTAGGCGCATAAAAAAACGCGCTCGTCTGACCTCAGCCTAATCATCAGGCAGGTACATTCACTTGCCTGATCATTGGCTTGTGTGAAGGTGCTGTCAATACATTTTATATACACAATTTCAAAATTTTATTTTTCATCCTTTCGCCCCCCCCAAAAAAAATCTGAAAACGGTTTAAAAAAGTCACATGTACCCAAAAATAGCACCAGTCAAAACTACAGTTTACTCTGCAAAAAAGAAAAGCTTTCATACAGCACTAGGTTTTTGGTCTCGATATATATGGCAAAAGCACTTTTTAATTTTTTTAAAGGGTTTTTTATTTTTTAGAAGTAGTAAAACAAAAGAGAGAAAAAAAAAAAATATGGCCGCCTGCACACAAACGTTCCATATTACGCCAGCGGATTTTCACGCGCGGGAGACCTGCGTATTATTTTTCAAATCTGACATCTGTCACTTAATACGCTGATAACTTTTGAATGCTTTTACTTGTTAGTGGTAAATATTCAACAATAAATTTTGCCTTTTATTAATAAAAATCTATATTTACTGAAAATTTAGAAAAATTAGCAATTTTCACAGTTTGCTTTTCTCCTTGTAAGGGCTTATTCACATGAACGATATTATCATGTAAGTTTTGTGTCATCTACTCTTTTGAATGGGTTCATTTACACAAGTGATTTGCGGTTTTGTATTTTTTTTCTTCACAGCCCGTTTTATCTCTAGGCGTTCAGAATGCCTCCCTCATTCTATTCAATGCAATGGGACCTTAAAATACATCATATGGCAATTGCAGGCAGCTTTTAGAAATGTGTGTCCCTTTTGTGGACATAAATGGCTGTTTAGGCACATGGCCAGCTTAGAAGGGAAGGAGCGCTATTTTGCTGGAATAATGTCTTGCCCCTACGGTGTGTTGTAAATTGTTTTCAAATTCAAAATAAATTTTAAAAATTCCAATTTTTTTTCATTAATATGCAGGTTTAGCCCCAGATTATAAGCATTTTTCCAAGGGCAAAAGAAGAATAGGCATTCCACAACGTGTTACCCAATTTATCCCGAGCACGGAAATGCCTGTTAGATGGATATAAACTGCTGTTTGGGCACATGGTCAGGCTAACCAAATGGCTAGCAGGCTCAGAGTCCATATTCAAGTACCCAGGTGCCATAGCAACCCATTGGGACCCTGTGATCACATCAGAGGGGTCCAATGTGTGACAGAGGAAGGGCGCTCCCTCTATCAGCCCTTTTATATGCTGTGGTCTTTGACCGTGGCATGTGAAGTCTTAAACAGCGGGGTTTGGAGGTCTCTCCAGTCCTCGCTGTTTGAACAAGTTCCAGGCTACTATCCAACAGCAGAGCACCCGCTCCCTCTGGCAGCTTCTGATGCAGCGCTGTAAAAATGCAATTGCATCACAATAAATCCCCTTAACGGGCGCTGGAAAAAGGTGTATGGGTGGTCGTTATGGGGTATTCCGGGACTTTTACTACTAATGACCTATTGTCAGGATAGATCACTAGTTGCTTGGTGGGGCACTGCTGCTTGGGATCACCACTGGTCAGCTGATCCTGTGGCCCTCTGTTAGTGCAGTGAGGCCAGTTGTCTGCATTGGTGGTCAGGGCTGAAATCAATAGGAGTAACTTAGTAACATAGTATGGTAGGCTGAAAAAAGACAAAAGTTCATCCAGTTCAGCTTTTTTTTAACCCCCCCCCCCCCTCTCTCCCCGCCCACCATGTTGATCCAGAGGAAGGCAGAAGCCTTCTACTAGACGTTCGGCTCTGACTGCAATGAGGAGCTGGAAGGTGTAATAGAAGACATTGTTCCTATTTATTTCAATAGGAGTTACACTGTCTATTACACTTCCAGCCCTGATCTCTGATGTGAATATTCGCGTCTGGTACACTGACACTGGGCCAGAGGATCAGCTGATCAGCAGGAAGCCCCACCAAGCAACTATTCATGATCCATCCTCAAGGATAGGTCATCAGTAGTAAGTCCCAGAATACAGCTTTAACATTGCCCTTCAAATAAACCCTTCAAATTTCCCTAAAAAGCAGTGTGGCAGCGTTCAGCAACAGAAGCACAACAAAAAAAGCATTTAAAAAAGCACATGTTTTTAAACAAAAAAAATGCATACATTGTTAAAAACTGTAGGCAAAAAAAATAAATAAAGTGTATGTATTTTTCTTTTATGCTTATTTTTTCAGAAATGCATAAGAACGCACAAAAAAAGTGAAATATGGATGTAGCCTTATGTATATTCCAGTAGTTTAAACCCTTTTAGTGCTGGGTTTAGACTATTAGAATACACATTTAACATATAGTAGTAGTTATCTTAGTGCTGTACTTTTGCCTTGTAATTCTGCATTTTGAAGGGGGTTTACAAGGCAATTTTTATTGATCTGTCCTCCAGGATAGGTTATCAATAGCTGATTGGTTTCAATCTGCTGCTTGGAATCCCAAACAATCAACTGTTCAGACAGCCACTGTCGCTGGCAAAATACACAGGGTACAGAGCAGAAGCAGATACTGCCGACCCATGTGTAGTGGCCGACGCAGGTAAATGCAGGCACATCTCCCATTAAAATCAATGAGAGTTGTGAATGCAATTACCAGCACTGGCCACTGGCCACTGCACAAGGGTCGGAGTTGCATGCTTTCATTCTGTACCTTGTGTGTTTTGCTGGCAGCAGTGGGCACCCACACAGCTTCTCGGGTGATGTCCGCCACTCAGGACTCTCACCAATCAGCTATTGGTGTCTTATCCTGAGGTTAGACAATAAAAATTGTCTGGGACAACCCTTTTCAATGTGTTCATTGCTGATTCTCATGACACTGATATAACTCACATACTTGCAACTACATTGAATTCTTAAATGTGAATTAGAATACAATTGACCAGCTCTGATAATGTAGCACTCAGTTTATATGATACAGTATACACAGGTAAGAAAGGATGAAGGACAGAAGACAAAAACTGAATGTTACAAGCGAAGAACTCATTTTACACCAAATCTCCAGTGAATTTTGTCTTTCTTTCAATATGGTTCATTTTATACATGTGTAATAATAAATATGTTTTTGTTTGCGTAATGGTGTGAAGAGTCTGTTTGTCAATACATACTATTTTCACATATGTTCTTGTGCCGCTGTCAGGCTCTGGCGTGCGTCTCCTCTTCAGCCCCGGTCTTTAGTCTTCTGCCAGCCCTTCCTGGATTGAATGTTGAAATCCCCGCCTCCAAGAAGCACTTTTTGTGATTGGCTGAGCTAGCGCTCAAGGACTAATCACAGGCATTCATTCATTGAATAGCTGTGATTGGTTCATTGAGCACTGACTCACAGCCAATGCTTCCTGAAGGTAGGGATTTCAACTTCAAATCCAGGAAGGTCTGACAGAAGACTGGGGCTGAAGAGCAGATGCGTGCTAGAGCATGACAGCAGGTGAGAGGTGATGTATTCTTTTTTTATTTTTATGCACATAGGCCTTTGACAGCAGGATTTTCTACTGTGATGTAAAGCAAAGGAAGGGTGCATAGGGAAACGGGGGCTACAAAAAATTGTGGCTGTATAGAGCATGCTGTGATTTTGTAGTCTTGCAATGTCACAGGCTGCAAAACATCACTTGTGTGGAAAAACCCACACGCATGGGCTCTACATATGTGTGATTTGTTGCACTGCCACAAAATGGCCTGTAGGGAAGCAGCGTTAGGGTGCCTACCCACTAGCAATATATTTTCTTGCGATGCAAGAATGAGCACCTCGCAGAGAAAACTCTGTGATATTGCTCTGTGCTTTCAACAGGGCTGGCGGCAGTGAAAACATAGGGATTACATCGCGGACTTCTGCGGGGACCGCAGGGATGAAGGAATCCTCTGCCACAGCTGTTACAGAAGTCTGTGATGCTATCCCATTGCTCTCAATGGGGTTGGCACTGCTGCCAAAGCTGTGACAGAGGATGCCCTCGATGTGGTGGGGGTTTTTTTCTCTGCGTTGCAAGGATTGAGAGTAAAAAATCACAAATGAGTATGAAACCATTGAAAATCATTGGTTTCATAGTCATGTGTTTTCACTCTCTTATCGCATCGCAAGAAAATATATTGCGAGTGGGTAGGTGCCCTTAGGCTGCTATGTGAATGATTAGAGTTGTGTTGTGATTAGATGAATGGTCTTGCCACCTGAGGCCCTAAAAGTGATTCCACCCTTGGCCGAGGCTACTTGTATGTAGTAGACCTCTTTTTCCGTTTGTGTAGAGCTTGATCGCCACTAGACTTGCCTATATTTTGCCCAGTTAACAGACTTTTAAGAGACGGCACATTATTGGAATGCAAGAAGCTAGATGTTGTATAGAGGAATTGCCCGCCACCTGAGTCGCTCTGACCAGGCTTTTAGGAGATGTTGGGACCAGTGAATACAAGAGGGCACACACAAGGCAACTGGGCTCAGGATGCCCTTGACAGACTACCAGCAGAGAGGATTATCTGTTCATCGCACAAGCAGCTTCAACTGTTTCCCTGTCTTCTACCCAGAGCCAGGAGGCACCAACATTAAAGACCCTTGTGTCTTTCGGAACTATATCCAGGCACTTGACTGAGGGGCATGTGGTCTCATGCTGTCCATTATGCATACTGCCTTTGACACCCATCTACCTTCACCTCCGTTTGCAGTGGTGTCATAAATAGCAAAATTGGATTGCCATGGAGTGTAACGGGTTGTCTTCAGCTACTAATTCAGGTTTAGTTTGGGCAGTGTCGATGGACGTGTTCAGGTCCTGTTTTATGTGGCCCACTGGCTGTGCATTAAACTTTTAAAGGGGGTTATCCAGGTAGCAACCACCTGGATAGATCAGGATTGGAGCAGAAACCACTGCTCCAATCCCAGTGTATACAGCCTGGCACTGCCAGGATAACCCCTTTACAGGAATTCTACACACCCTGCCTGTAGCTCCGGTCCGGCAATGCAGAGTCTGACAACTAACTTTTTGCGTTGCGATGAGAGGTTAGCGGTAAGACTCTGCTACGTCAGCCATGGTGATTGGTAAGCCTGTAGGAATGCTGCCTGATCAGAGGCCAATGGGGGGGGGGGGGGGGGCTTTATTATTTATTTACATTTTATACAGCATACCAACTTTTTTGGAAATGGGGGTTATAGAAAAGAGAGCAGTAACTTTTCCAGAGAGAAGCCCAGGATTCTTCTTCACTGGCACTGTAAATTACTTACAGATACAGCGGCCAAGTCCAGACCTTTTGTTGGGGAGACAGCGGGGCACACAATGGTGAGTCACGATGGCTCCTTCTCCTCCTGGATCATCGAGATGTGACCTGACTCGACTGACGCAGGGGTAAAAGTTAGCAGCTGTGCTATTAGATATGATAAATTAACTGTTCATGTGACACCTGTGTCTGTTTTACGAAATTAATTACCAATACCAAACAAGAGAGTCTATAGCCAAAGTGTAGTTTAAACCAGAGGCACACGGTTTTTACTCAACATTTCCAACTGAGATTTGTTGGACATAAAAATAAAATTTTTTCAAGAATACACTGCAATGGTCTTAGGTACAATACTTCTGGCCCATTTTTCCCTTTACAGTCTCCGACACACTTGAGCTAGAAAAGACACTTGTTCCCCAAGATTTAATTGCCATCAGTCTCAGTAATCTGATGGGAATTTCTATGGAGAGCGTCCCGGACATGGAGGGGAAAACATGAAGAGTCCTTCACTACTTATTGAACCCTTTCCTTGCTGACCTAGCGACATTTATTGGGCAGTCACTCACGCCAGACTTGTCCTCTGACCTGCAGCAGCGGAGTCAGTCCTGTCCCTCCACTCATTTTCTTAAGCAGGCGAGTGAGTAACATTTACTGCCGACTTCTTCAGAAACTGATTCTGACTTCAGGTCCCCTGAGGGGTGGCATTCCATGGCTAAATGAGACAGGCTCAGGCAGAAGCGTCAAAGCCTCAGCCTCCCTTACAAACGTCCTCCTTCACCAATTACATTCTTCTCTTTCTCCCTCTACACCAACTACCCCCCACCCCCCCAACCTATCTCTCCACCAACCACACCACACAGAACAGTTTAGGGAGACAGGCTCACAGACACCACCAAGTTTAGTGACACCAACACAAAATCATGACCTCAGGACTATTCAAAGAGGTTACCACATACACAAAAAACCAACAACAATATGGACACACAGACAATCCACACGGGGTAGACAAACACGTACTAGAGTGACCCTAACTTTTGGCCACTATACAGGTACATAAAGACTGTCTCACTGTGTTTTACAGGCTGCTTTACACTGGCGATTCACAGGCGCAATCCCACTACTGATCAGCACGGGGGTTTGACCTGCTCCGTTTCCGACCCGGGCCGGTTCACCCCTCCTTAGGACAACCTGGTGGCTCCGAGCTCCCCAAGAGTCACCATATTGATACCGAACTTTGTGTGGACACCCGATCAACATAGCACAGAGCAGACCAGAACTCCTGGCCTCAAGTGATCCACCAGCCTTCCAAGTACTTGGGATTGCAGATGTGCTCCACAAAGCCCAGCAATTGCCTGACACTACTGTCTCTTACTGGAAGCTACAAGTGTCTGACCTCAGCGGCAGCACCATAAATTGGCCTCATTATAGATGACGATATCTCTGATGCCTGCATGCGCTCAGCTGCCCCATTAATTTCAATAAGGGTGACTACCCACTAGCGTTTGCGAATTTGCAGTGTTTTTTTTTCCAGGTGTCTATGGGGCTAATGTTAAAAATGCATCGCGGCAAAATCACAATTTACCGCAAAATCGCAAATTTGCGCTATGCGATTTTAACATTAACAAGTCCCATAGACCCCTGGAAAAAAAAAATGCTGCTAATTTCGCAGTGAAAAAGAACTGTAGTCGGTAGTCACCCTAAGGGTGCCTACCCACTAGCGTTTTTTTACTGCGAAATTCACAGCGTTTTTTTTTTTTTCTGCAGGGATCTTTGGGCTATGGGACATGCAAAGCTAAAATCGCGATCGCGCAAAATCCCGGTATCGCGATTTTGCGCGATCGCGATTTTTACATTACAAGTCCCATAGACCCCCTGCAGAAAAAAAAAACCTGCGAATTTCGCAGTGAAAAAGAACTGTAGTCGGTAGTCACCCTAAGACTGGAGCTAGCTCCAGCAGTCCCAATGAAATGAATGTGTATAAGGGCACTTTTAGATGATTTGTTCATGCGCAGATATGCTTTGAAGCGGCAAGCATATTTTGACATCTGCTCGTCTAAAGTCGCCCTAAGTCTGTATACCTTTAATTCTCTGCTGTGTAGGAAAGCAGAACATACTGCGTTTTTTCTATATATTCAAGAACTGCAAGAAAACGAACGATGCAATATGCATAGCATGCTTTGTTTTCCTAGTGGTGAACAATGGGGGCATACGGTACGGTGTAGCATACAGTTGCATATATTGGAGGCATTCATCAGAGCTACAGATTGAAGGTATTTTCAACATTTTTTATATATATATATATATATATATATATATATATGTGACATAAACTGAGCCCAAGATCAGACAACTACAGAATGTCTGAAAAAAAAGTTAACCAAGAGTTAGGTCTTTCTCCTTCTCCACGCGGTGAGTGATGCAGGGTTAGTGCGGTGTGCAGTGTGACCTCAGGAACAGAAATGACTACATGTGCCATGTGCACTCAGCGTGGACTACATTGTCTACAGCCCTGATCTGTGCACACAGACATGCAAAAAGTGGAGATAAACAGCAGCACCAAATATCAGATGCACTATAATAAGTGTGGAGAATCCTTAAATACTCGCCGTGCTCGCCTCCTGGATCCTGGACACAAAAGGACCCACAAATGGGTAAATAGTAGATACTTCTTATAGATGACAGCACCGGCTCACGGGATAAAGTTGCGGTAGACGATCACTTAAATATTCATCACTTTATTGTACAAAGAAAAAGCCCAGTATGTACAACAGCATTGGCGACGTTTCGACAGCACCGCTGTCTTTGTCAAGCTCATATTGCAACAGTAAAATGCTTCCTTAAATAGTGAAACTCCCTGCCCATAAAATTAACACACAATACAAATCCCCTGAGTCCTAGGTGGTGCGTCTCCACAGCGGCCTCCCTCCGGCTACCTGCATTTTCAGTCACTATGTGGAACTGGAAGTACGTCACACTCAGCCTCACAACAGGGCGGAAGTGACGTCTCGCGCATGCGCAGATCATTCGACACACTTAGCCTCATACCAAGGTGAAAGTGGCGTTGCGCGCTTCACAGCGCTTGCGCAGAACATTCACATTCACAACAGCGTGCCGGAAGAAAACCCGAGGTACATAAAACCGCAAATACGTCACTCTCGGCTTCATAACATGGCGGAAGTGACATCGTGCACTGCACATCGTCTACACAGAACAATCCCATCAACAGCATCACGCCAGAGGGAAACCCGAGATGTGTAGAACCGGAAATACATCACACTCGGCCTCAAGGCCGGGCGGAAATTACATCGTGCAATGAGCAGCGCGGGTGCAGAATATAAACCTGTGTCTATAGCTACATAGTAAGCATGTCATGCCAATAAAAAGCCTATGAGAACACAGGCACCCGGGAGTGACTCCCAAATAATAGATTGACACGATGAGGCATATTTCAACCAATTCAATGTATATGCACCCGCAGTGCATTAGGACCAGTGTCAAAAAACTTGTCATGGCTTAGTTTATATGGTGGAATTATAATAAAGTCAATAATCAAAGAATAGATGTTGAATGGCCACCTAAACGTCATAGAAGGAATGTTATACCTAAACAAATATGTCCCAAATATGCACTAGGGTACCATGAGAACCACATATTTCATATCAACAAGAAAAGGTACCATGTTTCATATATATGTGTGTGTAAGTACCACATAGACGAATCTATCGATGTCAAGTCCAATATATGTGAAAAACATAACCATTTTTTTTGCAATATATGAATTACATTAAATGCCATAAATGCGCTGTAAATATGAGAATCGCAAATATGAAAAATCGCAAAATGCATAATCAAAATCCACAGTAAATGACACAAATGGAAGAAATGAGTAGGTGCAGATGGAAAGCCATGTTGGAGCCGCCACACCAAGGACAACTAAAAACATAAAGAGAAAGAAAAAAACTGTTAAAAACATGGCAGCAGAACAATCAGTGCAATAACAATAATCAGAAATACGGAAGAAAATAATATTCAAGATTAAGGCCCTTGGGTTGGAGCGTGTCTAGTTCGAATATGCATTTGAGTTCCAACAGCTTAAGTTTTTTATCTCTGTCCCCACCGCGAATATTTGGTGGTACCCAATCTATGACCCTATAGTGGAGTTGGGCGATGGTGTGGCCAGCATCATAAAAGTGCTTTGCTACTGGAAGGTGCTGTCGAAACATCGCCAATGCTGTTGTACATACTGGGCTTTTTCTTTATACAATAAAGTGATGGATATTTAAGTGATCGTCTACCACAACTTTATCCCGTGAGCCGGTGCTGTCATCTATAAGAAGTGTGCACACAGACATCACCACCACCAGTGCACTCATTGTCATCAGCCTGGAACATTCCTATATTCAGTGACACTGCATTCATCCTGATGAGTGCATACACTGAAAGGGAAATTCCACCTTACCTGCAGCATATTATTTAACTGCAATTCTAGGACTCACCTGTGTAGCTTATATTTTCATGCCCTGAGGACAAACATGATTCCCCCAAATTCTATTGTTATGTTTTTTAGTGGAATGGGGATAATTTTTCAGCTGAGTGCAATGATGTGAGTTTTGCAGATACTAGCTCTACAAACTGGTCAACCTAAATGTGGTCATAAACATAGAGGCATAGCTATAGAGGTCGCAATTGTGACCAGGCCCATAAGCCAGGGGGTCCAGAGGCCCCCCTTAACAGTCACTGAGATGTTGAGTCTCTGCCAGTCCATAGACCCCAAAACTCTAAAGAAAGCAATGAAGCAGCCAAGAAAAATGTATATAGTTTGCCACTGACACTGCTGCCTGATGCCACTACATTGATTGACTTATCCCCCTCTCTGACAGCTGGAGACTAGGGGTCGGGTTTGGGCTGTGCCCTGTATGCAGCATCCCAGTGTCATCAAGCAGCAGCATCAAAGTATGTTTTTTGTGACTGTATACTGTGTGAAAAACCTGCAGAGCCTTGTGTGACTCTGCAGGTTTTGCACACAGCATGTTCCGCTTTGTACATTGTCTTTACACATGTGGGTTTGGTAAAATACCTCTGCAGCGCCACCTATTGGATGGCAGCATTCCTTTAAATCAATGTGACTTTCTAACAAGTCTAACAATGATTGGGAATAAGAAGCCAGAGAACCATGCACCGACAGCTGTTTCGGGGTGTTTGGCCCTCATCAGTGTGCAGTAGGTTTCTGGCTTAGCTCGTGGGAGGCCAGCGACGTGGGTCAGGAGGGGTGTCTTATCTTGTATTTTTTACTGCCGTTTTTTAAAATTGCAGCATGACCTATTATTGCCGTATTTGCCTCCATATTGCTAATTTTTATTTAGCAAAAACGGATGAATATTTATCCAGTAGTTACAATGTCTTTCCATGTTACAATGTCAGAATGTTCTTCCTACAATGTGTTGTGACGGTCAGCGATGGGACGGCTGTATTCCCCCAGCTTGCAGCTAGTGCCGGTGTACATAGTAGTATCAGCAGCCTGCAGGGGTTCATTAGACTGTTTATTGTCATGGAGAGAAATCTCTGCTAGTTTAAGTCCCCCAAGTATCCTAAAGGTCTCATGTCCACGGGCAAATTATGAATTAAAATCCGGAGCGTTTTTTCTGCACGCGGATCCGCGCCCCATAGGGATGCATTAGACACCCGCAGGTAGTTAAATACCTGCGGATGTCATTTTTCCCTGCAGGCGCGGGTCTCGCGTGCAGGAAAAAATACGGACATGCTCCATTTAGGGCTCATGTCCACGGGCAAAAGAAGAATTAAAATCCGCAGCAGATTTTAACTCTTCTCCTGGCCGCGGATCCGCACCCCATAGGGATGCATTGACCACCCGTGGGTAGATAAATACCCGCGGATCGTCAATAAAAGTGATTTAAAAAAAAATGAAGCATGAGAAAATCTGGGCCATGCTCCATTTTCGTGCGGGTCTTCCGCGGGGACGGCTCCCGCGGGCTTCTATTAAAGCCTATGGAAGCCGTCCGGATCCGCGTGAGACCAAAATCGGAATTTACTCACCCGCTCCGTTTCTTCTCTTCGCCGCAGCGCCATCTTCTCCGTCGCGGCCGGATCTTTTTTCTTCGGGCCGGCGCATGCGCGGGGCACGTCACCGATGTGCCCTGCGCATCCGCCGGGCCAAAGAAAGAAGATCCGGACGCGACGCAGAGAAGATGACGCCGCAGCGAAGGAAGGATCCGGAGCGGGCGGGAGGTAAGTTTATTCTGATTTATTCTTATTTTCAGCCCTCATGTCCACGGGGCAGGAGGGACCCGCTATGGATTCTCCATGGAGAATCCGGAGCGGGCCTGATTTTCCCCGTGGACATGAGGCCTTAGGCCTCATGTCCACGGGCAAAACTCTGGAGCATTTTTCCCGCACGCGGATCTGTGCCCCATAGGAATGCATTGACCACCCGCGGGTAGATAAATACCCGCGGATGGTCAATAAAAGTGAATTTAAAAATTTCTGGAGCATGAAAAAAAATGGACATGCTCCATTTAGGTGCGGAACATGCGTGCGGGAGCTCATAGAGCACATAGCTCAATTGATCTCCAGCATGAAAAATAAAAGACAATTACAGTGCATCCGCACTGAAACCTATGGAAGCCGTCTGGATCCGCGGAAGACCCGCACCAGAATTAAACTCACCTGCTCCGGACAGTATGGGTCTTCCCTTCTTCGCGGGCGGATCTTCTTTCTTCGGCTCGGTGGATGTGCCCGGCACGCAGCCGGCGTGCCGAGCACATCCGCCGGGCCGAAGAAAGAAGATCCGGCCGCGAAGGAGAGAAGAATAGGCCGCGAAGAAGGGAAGATCCGGAGCGTGCGGAGAGGTGAGTAATTCTTATTTTCAGCCCTCATGTCCGCGGGGCAGGAGGGACCCGCTACAGATTCTCCGTGGAGAATCCGTAGCGGGCCTGATTTTCCCCGTGGACATGAGGCCTTAATATTCAGCCCCATACCAACATTCCCGTTTCTCTCCTAGGTGCTTCTCATTCCTGTGGAGAGTCATGTAAATGTCGCAACTGCAAATGTACTTCATGCAAAAAAAGTGAGTATACATGCGCTATATGTAGAAAATAACAAGATTTAGCAAATACTTCTTTTTTGTGGTTTATATAGAAAACTAAAAAAATTAGGTGCAGTTATATCTCGTGTTTATAAGAATTTGAAACTGGACTTGAAAAATTAGCCCAGTTGTTACAAATGGTATCTGTTCCAAACTAAATATTAGACGGTTTCAAGTATTGAGTTTAACCATACACTCAGTTAAAGTTTAATGCCAAGAGGTGGGAAGGAGGTTAAAGTTCTTCCTTTTACTGTTCAAAAATGACTGTGGGGAATAAGGCTTTGTTCTTACCTTACAGCAGTATGCAAACATTCCGGGATTATGACTATTGCTAACTGTAATTAAACTGAAAATGATAAATAAAGGATTTAAAAAAAAAAAGAAAACTAAAAAACTATTTCTCTGTATAAGGGCTTCTTCACACGACTGTATTTGCACATGTTTTTGCACATTTAAAACATACGTGCGCGAAACACAGGGAATAGAACCTTTTAAATTTCAATGGATTTGTGTCAACAAGCATGTTTTGCGCACGTGGAAAAAAACTAGAACCTGCTCTATCTTTCTATGTATAGCAGAGCAAGTGCCCCCATAAGTCTATGGAAGGTATGCAAATACGCAACCTGATGCATGAAACACTGCGCAAAACTGTGGGGAAAAGTACACATCTGGACCTCATTAGGCAAATACTCTTTTAATCCACAGAAGGGTTGTGTCACGCATGCGTGTGTGAACTGGCCCTGCAGGCGCATAAAGCACAGTACTATGCACGGACGTGAGCAAATCTACCTCATTACACCTCGTTCATACACAAAAACGTTCTGCTGAGGCGAGTGTATTTCGCATACGCTTGTATGAAGCCACACTGACTGCTAGTGTCCCCGCTGTGAATTCACAGCAAGACACAGGCACAGAGAATCTTATCAGCATAGTCGGCTGATAACAGCCTACTCCGCTGATAACAGCTGATTGCTCAATTCTAGCAAGCTGTCATTGAAATCAGTGGGAGCTGTGCCTGCAATTACAAGCACTGACCACTACACAGGGGCGGAGCAGCAGCTTCCGTTCTGACCCCAGTGTATCCCGACATGGATAGTGGGCCTGGAAAACCACTTTATGGTTAAGCAAATAGGAGCTCATTACTTTATGGTATTTAAGTATCTGTGCCTGAATAATAAATTGTAATACCTGCCCTGACCATGAAAAGTAGTATAATGCATACAATGGCACCAAAATAAATTTTAATGTATCTCTGGGTCTCAGTGTGTATTGATGTTCAGGGATATAGTATGGTATAATGTATCTCTGGTGCATGGTGTTCTGGATTGCCACCCTTCCATAAATTTACAGACTGTCCACAAAAATGGGGTTTCTTTTCTTCCTTCAGTAGTGTCCGGTAGAGAAAAACACTGATTTTGTGATTCTTTTTTTTTCTTCTCCTTTTATGCAGTGCAAATAAGACATAAGAAATAAGACAGGGTGTTGGAAAGAGGGCAAGCATTTTATAAGTTGAATCCCTGTGCTTCCTGCAAGTGTCAGTGGGCAGATCAGCATCTGCACTAGTGGTGGGCATTCTGGCCTTTCTTGGCCTCCAAATGGCTCTTTATTATCACTTCTGGATAATTTGGACACTGCAGGGTGGCATTTGGCACTATGTGATACTTGGTTGCTGATGAAGCTGGAGGAGAAACCTTATGAGGAGCCCTGATATAATGTATTCAGGTACTGGTGTATCTTGTCTTTACTGGAAGAGAGTGTTGAGACAAGCTGCATGCCCACAACCAACGCCCCCAATTTCATTGGCTGTGCAGGAGAATGAGTGAGCATCATCTGGCCCTACTGCCTGCTGTGACTCACGCCTACGGCGCTGTTCCTGGTCCCCTTCTGGACCAATGGGTGAGCATAATGTGGGCTCTTGGCTGCTGTCACTCAGCCCTCCGCCGCTCCTGCTTGATGGCTCTGCTCCCCACTATGCCGCTGTCATCCACCGCTCTCCCTTGTGGCCTTTCCCGGCTTCTGCACTGTCATTCTAGTGCTCAGTTTCATAAAACTGCCCCACAGTGTGAAAAGAAAGGTTGCAGGATATTTAAAATCGCAGCACTGTGCTGACCCAGAGGGTCCACTCAGAACACGAGGCCCATGCGAAGGAGCTGGGAGGGTAAAGCTGTCATTTGTCAAGGTGGCACTCACCAGTCTCCTTCCCTGGGGGCTACATGCGACCTCGGCCCAAGTACCACTGTCTCTTTCGGACACCCCTAGGATAGGAATGGCCAATAAACATTTGGTGGCATTGTAGGTTGCCACGTGTGACGTCATTGTTCCCATTTTACCAGTAAAAGACTTTGGCGGTAACCAGCTCAGTCCACACACTGTGTAATAATTTAGTACCTCTGTCCCCAGGAACACTCAGGGCCTGGTCAAACATTTATTGTAGATACCTGGAACCCTTTAGACAAGCATAACGATACACCGGTGCAGGAAACACAGACAAAAAAGGTCTGTGAGGGAACTCAGGATGATGCTGGCCCTACAGCACTTGATACTTGTACAGGACCACTCCTGGAAGGGGATATACTCAGGATGACACCAGCCCGACAGTCCTTGTAATCTGTCAAGAACTGCTCCTGGAAGGGGGGAAGTGATAGACTCTCCACAGATCCACTCCAAACACAATACCTCTACACAGTGATCGGGTACTTCTGTCACTCACTCTCTTTCTCTCTACTCCTCTGTGGTCCCTGGCATAGCAGGCTTCAGGGAACGACTTTATTCACTCTTCCTCCATTATTCACCACATGGGAGTTAATGGTACCCCCATGCGGCTGGCATTCCACTCAACACCAAGACAACACCAGATCAGGTCAGAAACGGAACCCCACTCTCTGATGGATCTCTAACTCTGTGATGGAACTCTTGCTCACTCTCTGATGGACTCACTACCACACACAAATCACTTATACTTATAATCTCAAGCATACCACATGACAGGACATGAATTGTTACATTTGCAGACATATCCCAGCCTCATGCAGACATTAACTATTCATTTTCTGCAGCTGTGCAATACACATAACAAATGACTAGACAGTTTCTGCACAGTGCATCTACACAAGACATTACATGCATGACATTTACGGAGGGGCCAGGAATATATGTTCCGGGCCACTACAGTTCCCCCTGTATAAAATAAGACGACCCTGGTGCCTCTAAAGCAGAGTGTATTAGCAATATCTCAGTGTGCTACTCCAATTCACCTTTAGGCCTCTGTGCAGTCACGGAGTGTGCAAGGTGAAACCTGTAAACACAAATTTTACCCCCAGATTACTTTGATAAAAGATTAACCCATTTTTGGTGTACTTAGACTACCACAAAACGTCCCTTTCTGAATATAGCTTTGGTTTATGACAGCTCTTATGAAATTATGACTTGCAAGTACATTTGAAGAAGTTTCTGCTAGGCTGAACAGAATTCAGGACACACTAGTATAGCTATGTGGCAGTTATATAACTCTTTTCCCCAAAAGACAAAAGAAATGAAGAAAGTGGAATGAACATCACTTCCTCTGAAAAAAAGACTACTACACTGTTACTAATCTACAGAATAGAGAAAGGGTGACTGGCAGGAAAAATAAAGAGACAAGTGGAATGATCATCACTCTCTATGAAAAAGTAGACGAGCCTCCAGAACAGGTGGTAGCTTAAGTCAATACCCCTGTCTGGGACTAAAGAGAAGGTGAAAGGGATGCCCCGGCTACTGTGACAGACAAGGATGGTGGACTGACACTGGCACGCAACATGGGGAACATAAACCTCCAATTATACACATAAATTATTTACACCATTCATACATGCACATACAAGCGAGAACAGTTATTAACCTTTGATTTGCTTACAAATATTAAGCATATTTACAAATATTAGGCACATTTCTTGAACTATAAAAGTTTCGTAATAAAATATAACTTTTAAATGTGAAAAACAAGAAATATGGCACATAACTATGTAATGGGAAATAACTTTGCAGTCCTTTTTATAAATAGGGGCTAAACGGGGAAAACAGCAATCATCCCTTACGTAAAGAGTCCTGGATTCAGTATTGGAGACAGTTCCACAGGTTAGCTCGGACAATCTCCTGTGGATCATCGCTCTCAGAATCTGTGATCACAATAGTGGTGGACGCTCTGTTGCTGACAGGTACTTCTGCCACAGGACCCTCTGAAGAGCTGCTCTGAGGTAACTGATTGACATCCTCGTTGCACTCATCTGGGTCTTCCAATACGGTGTAGCTCACTGTGGATAGTGATATAAGCTGTCACTTGTCACGAAGGCACTCACCAGTCTCCTTCCCTGAGGGCTACACGTGACCTCAAACCAAGTACCACTAGGCCTCTTCTGGACACCCCTAGGATAGGGATGGACAATAAACATTTGGTAGCATTGTAGGTTGTCACATGTGATGCCACCATTCCCTCATTACCGGAATAAGGCTTTGGCTGTAATAAACAGAGTCCACATACTGTGTAATGATTAAGTACCTCAGTCCCCGGGAACAGTCAGGGCCTGGTCAAACTTTTAGTGTAGATAACTGGAACACTTTACAAAAGCACAATGATACACCGATGCAGGCAACACCGAGAAAGAAGGTTTGAGAGGAACTCAGGATGATGCTCACCCTACAGCACCTGATACTTGCACAGGACCACTCCTGGAAGGGGATATACTCAGGATGACACCGGCCCGACAGTCCTTGTTATCTATCCGGGACCGCTCCTGGAATGGGGAAGAGATAGACTCTCCACACATACACTCCAAACACAATTACTCTGCACAGTGATCAGGTTCTTCTGTTGCTGACTCTCTTTCTTTCTCTCTACTCCTCAGTGGTCCCTGGCATAGCAGGCTTCAGGGAACCGCTCCTCTTCCTCCATTATTCACCACATGGAAGTTGATGGTACCCCCATGTGGCTGGCACTCTACACCAAGGCAACACCAGATCAGATCAGACACAGAACCCTACTCTCTGGTGGATCTCTGACTTTGGCTGACTCTGTGATGGACTCACTACCACACCCAAATCAATTATATTTATAGTCTCAGGCATACCACATGACATGAATTGTTACATTTGTAAACATATCCCACCATCATGCAGACAATAACTCTTCATTTGCTGTAGCTATGCAATACACATAACAAATGACTAGACAGTTTCTGCACAGTGCATCTACACAAGACATTACATGCATGACATTTATGGAGGGGCCAGGAATATATGTTCTGGGCCACTACAGTTCCATTCTACTTAAAATAAGCTGACACTGCCGCCTCTAAAGGCTCCCTCCCACGGACGGATTTCCGCCGTGTAATTTATGGCGTAAATCTGCTGCATTGCCCGCAGCTATTAGATTCTATTGAACCTAATAGAATTCTACACCGTGAAATCACCCGAGCTCACCCGCGGCATGCCCAATTTGCCACGGGTGTACGCGCGGACGGCTTCCATTGCGGTCAATGGAAGCCGTCCGTCACGCTATCTTCCGCTGTAGCACAGCGGAAGATAGCGTGAAACTGCTTCCCCGCCTACCGCCGCCGTGTCATATAACGCGGCCGGCGCGTCATATGGCACGGCCGACTGCGTCATATGATGCAGTGGGCATGTCATGTGACGTAGCCGGCATGTCAAATGACGCTGCGTCGCGCCGAAGCGTCATGTGGGAGCGAGGACGCCGGATCCGCAGGAAAGTTTGGGGTCTCTGGGGGCGCCGTGACGGGCTCCGCCGCGGAATTCCGCGGCGGAGCCTATCACGGCAGTGTGCAGCCGGCCTAAAGCAGAATGTATTATCAAGAGAAGGAATATCTTAGTGTGCAACTCTGATTCACCGTTAGGCCTCTGCACAGACACGGAGTGTTCATGGCAAAACATGTAAACACAACTCCTGCCCCCAGTTACTTATATAAAAGATTAATCCATTCCTGGCGTACTTAGACTACCACAAAATGTCACTTTCTGAGTATCGCTTTGGTTTATGACAGCGCATATGAAATTATGACTTGCAAGTACATTTGAAGTAGTTTCTACTAGGCTGAACAGAATTCAGGACACACTAGTATAGCTATGGGGCAATTACATAACTATTTTCCCCAAAGACAAAAGAAACGAGGAAAGTGGAATGAACATCACTTCCTCTAAAAAAGAGACTAAACTACAGAATAGAGAAAGGGTAAGTGGCAGGAAAAATAGAGACAAGTGGAATGATCATCACTTTCTCTGAAAAAGTAGACGAGCCTCCAGAACAGGTGGTAGCTTAAGTCAATACCCCTGTCAGGAACTAAAAAGAAGGTAAAAGGGATGCCCTGCCTACTGTGACAGACTAGGATGGTGGACTGACACTGGCACGCAACATGGGGAACATAAACCTCCAGTCATACACATAAATCATTTACACCATTCACACATGCACATACAAGTGAGAACAGTTGTTATTAACCTTTGATTTACTTACAAATGTTAAACATTCACTGAAAAAGCCAAAAATACCTGAAGGTCTGCAAAGCAGACACGGTCGCCATAGGCACGATCGCCATAAGGCAGGCACAATCGCCACCGGCACAATCGCCGTAGGGCAGGCGCAATGGCCTTAAGCCCTGAGGATATGTAGTCAGCCAGACAATAATGTGTGGAGGAGCAACTTGTTCCTGGCAAGCTAATATGCAGTCACCCACTCAACCCAGCCCAGAATGGGGAGGAGTGACTGCATATACTAAAAGCCTGCACATGTGAACGATACCAAAGATGTCAGCCATAGATAGGTGGTGACCCACCATACAGGATATCAACCCTGGCTGATATGACAGCGGGTTGCCCTGTATCTCTAAGGTGGGCCACACTGGCTGACATCTTGGGCTCCCCCACCAACTAGCAAACTACATACAAAAGTACTAATGCATACTGATAAAATGCGGGTGTTAGTACTGCATTTTGGCCAAAACGCATAGGCTGACGGACCGCGTCGAGGTCACACCGCTTCCGTCAGTACCTACGCTAACTCACGATAAATTACATAAAATCACAGAGGTGAGGAAAAAGAAAAAAACAAACATTCACTGAAAAAGCCAAAAATACCTGAAGGTCTGCAAAGCAGACACGGTCGCCATAGGCACGATCGCCATAAGGCAGGCACAATCGCCACCGGCACAATCGCCGTAGGGCAGGCGCAATGGCCTTAAGCCCTGAGGATATGTAGTCAGCCAGACAATAATGTGTGGAGGAGCAACTTGTTCCTGGCAAGCTAATATGCAGTCACCCACTCAACCCAGCCCAGAATGGGGAGGAGTGACTGCATATACTAAAAGCCTGCACATGTGAACGATACCAAAGATGTCAGCCATAGATAGGTGGTGACCCACCATACAGGATATCAACCCTGGCTGATATGACAGCGGGTTGCCCTGTATCTCTAAGGTGGGCCACACTGGCTGACATCTTGGGCTCCCCCACCAACTAGCAAACTACATACAAAAGTACTAATGCATACTGATAAAATGCGGGTGTTAGTACTGCATTTTGGCCAAAACGCATAGGCTGACGGACCGCGTCGAGGTCACACCGCTTCCGTCAGTACCTACGCTAACTCACGATAAATTACATAAAATCACAGAGGTGAGGAAAAAGAAAAAAACAAACATTCACTGAAAAAGCCAAAAATACCTGAAGGTCTGCAAAGCAGACACGGTCGCCATAGGCACGATCGCCATAAGGCAGGCACAATCGCCACCGGCACAATCGCCGTAGGGCAGGCGCAATGGCCTTAAGCCCTGAGGATATGTAGTCAGCCAGACAATAATGTGTGGAGGAGCAACTTGTTCCTGGCAAGCTAATATGCAGTCACCCACTCAACCCAGCCCAGAATGGGGAGGAGTGACTGCATATACTAAAAGCCTGCACATGTGAACGATACCAAAGATGTCAGCCATAGATAGGTGGTGACCCACCATACAGGATATCAACCCTGGCTGATATGACAGCGGGTTGCCCTGTATCTCTAAGGTGGGCCACACTGGCTGACATCTTGGGCTCCCCCACCAACTAGCAAACTACATACAAAAGTACTAATGCATACTGATAAAATGCGGGTGTTAGTACTGCATTTTGGCCAAAACGCATAGGCTGACGGACCGCGTCGAGGTCACACCGCTTCCGTCAGTACCTACGCTAACTCACGATAAATTACATAAAATCACAGAGGTGAGGAAAAAGAAAAAAACAAACATTCACTGAAAAAGCCAAAAATACCTGAAGGTCTGCAAAGCAGACACGGTCGCCATAGGCACGATCGCCATAAGGCAGGCACAATCGCCACCGGCACAATCGCCGTAGGGCAGGCGCAATGGCCTTAAGCCCTGAGGATATGTAGTCAGCCAGACAATAATGTGTGGAGGAGCAACTTGTTCCTGGCAAGCTAATATGCAGTCACCCACTCAACCCAGCCCAGAATGGGGAGGAGTGACTGCATATACTAAAAGCCTGCACATGTGAACGATACCAAAGATGTCAGCCATAGATAGGTGGTGACCCACCATACAGGATATCAACCCTGGCTGATATGACAGCGGGTTGCCCTGTATCTCTAAGGTGGGCCACACTGGCTGACATCTTGGGCTCCCCCACCAACTAGCAAACTACATACAAAAGTACTAATGCATACTGATAAAATGCGGGTGTTAGTACTGCATTTTGGCCAAAACGCATAGGCTGACGGACCGCGTCGAGGTCACACCGCTTCCGTCAGTACCTACGCTAACTCACGATAAATTACATAAAATCACAGAGGTGAGGAAAAAGAAAAAAACAAACATTCACTGAAAAAGCCAAAAATACCTGAAGGTCTGCAAAGCAGACACGGTCGCCATAGGCACGATCGCCATAAGGCAGGCACAATCGCCACCGGCACAATCGCCGTAGGGCAGGCGCAATGGCCTTAAGCCCTGAGGATATGTAGTCAGCCAGACAATAATGTGTGGAGGAGCAACTTGTTCCTGGCAAGCTAATATGCAGTCACCCACTCAACCCAGCCCAGAATGGGGAGGAGTGACTGCATATACTAAAAGCCTGCACATGTGAACGATACCAAAGATGTCAGCCATAGATAGGTGGTGACCCACCATACAGGATATCAACCCTGGCTGATATGACAGCGGGTTGCCCTGTATCTCTAAGGTGGGCCACACTGGCTGACATCTTGGGCTCCCCCACCAACTAGCAAACTACATACAAAAGTACTAATGCATACTGATAAAATGCGGGTGTTAGTACTGCATTTTGGCCAAAACGCATAGGCTGACGGACCGCGTCGAGGTCACACCGCTTCCGTCAGTACCTACGCTAACTCACGATAAATTACATAAAATCACAGAGGTGAGGAAAAAGAAAAAAACAAACATTCACTGAAAAAGCCAAAAATACCTGAAGGTCTGCAAAGCAGACACGGTCGCCATAGGCACGATCGCCATAAGGCAGGCACAATCGCCACCGGCACAATCGCCGTAGGGCAGGCGCAATGGCCTTAAGCCCTGAGGATATGTAGTCAGCCAGACAATAATGTGTGGAGGAGCAACTTGTTCCTGGCAAGCTAATATGCAGTCACCCACTCAACCCAGCCCAGAATGGGGAGGAGTGACTGCATATACTAAAAGCCTGCACATGTGAACGATACCAAAGATGTCAGCCATAGATAGGTGGTGACCCACCATACAGGATATCAACCCTGGCTGATATGACAGCGGGTTGCCCTGTATCTCTAAGGTGGGCCACACTGGCTGACATCTTGGGCTCCCCCACCAACTAGCAAACTACATACAAAAGTACTAATGCATACTGATAAAATGCGGGTGTTAGTACTGCATTTTGGCCAAAACGCATAGGCTGACGGACCGCGTCGAGGTCACACCGCTTCCGTCAGTACCTACGCTAACTCACGATAAATTACATAAAATCACAGAGGTGAGGAAAAAGAAAAAAACAAACATTCACTGAAAAAGCCAAAAATACCTGAAGGTCTGCAAAGCAGACACGGTCGCCATAGGCACGATCGCCATAAGGCAGGCACAATCGCCACCGGCACAATCGCCGTAGGGCAGGCGCAATGGCCTTAAGCCCTGAGGATATGTAGTCAGCCAGACAATAATGTGTGGAGGAGCAACTTGTTCCTGGCAAGCTAATATGCAGTCACCCACTCAACCCAGCCCAGAATGGGGAGGAGTGACTGCATATACTAAAAGCCTGCACATGTGAACGATACCAAAGATGTCAGCCATAGATAGGTGGTGACCCACCATACAGGATATCAACCCTGGCTGATATGACAGCGGGTTGCCCTGTATCTCTAAGGTGGGCCACACTGGCTGACATCTTGGGCTCCCCCACCAACTAGCAAACTACATACAAAAGTACTAATGCATACTGATAAAATGCGGGTGTTAGTACTGCATTTTGGCCAAAACGCATAGGCTGACGGACCGCGTCGAGGTCACACCGCTTCCGTCAGTACCTACGCTAACTCACGATAAATTACATAAAATCACAGAGGTGAGGAAAAAGAAAAAAACAAACATTCACTGAAAAAGCCAAAAATACCTGAAGGTCTGCAAAGCAGACACGGTCGCCATAGGCACGATCGCCATAAGGCAGGCACAATCGCCACCGGCACAATCGCCGTAGGGCAGGCGCAATGGCCTTAAGCCCTGAGGATATGTAGTCAGCCAGACAATAATGTGTGGAGGAGCAACTTGTTCCTGGCAAGCTAATATGCAGTCACCCACTCAACCCAGCCCAGAATGGGGAGGAGTGACTGCATATACTAAAAGCCTGCACATGTGAACGATACCAAAGATGTCAGCCATAGATAGGTGGTGACCCACCATACAGGATATCAACCCTGGCTGATATGACAGCGGGTTGCCCTGTATCTCTAAGGTGGGCCACACTGGCTGACATCTTGGGCTCCCCCACCAACTAGCAAACTACATACAAAAGTACTAATGCATACTGATAAAATGCGGGTGTTAGTACTGCATTTTGGCCAAAACGCATAGGCTGACGGACCGCGTCGAGGTCACACCGCTTCCGTCAGTACCTACGCTAACTCACGATAAATTACATAAAATCACAGAGGTGAGGAAAAAGAAAAAAACAAACATTCACTGAAAAAGCCAAAAATACCTGAAGGTCTGCAAAGCAGACACGGTCGCCATAGGCACGATCGCCATAAGGCAGGCACAATCGCCACCGGCACAATCGCCGTAGGGCAGGCGCAATGGCCTTAAGCCCTGAGGATATGTAGTCAGCCAGACAATAATGTGTGGAGGAGCAACTTGTTCCTGGCAAGCTAATATGCAGTCACCCACTCAACCCAGCCCAGAATGGGGAGGAGTGACTGCATATACTAAAAGCCTGCACATGTGAACGATACCAAAGATGTCAGCCATAGATAGGTGGTGACCCACCATACAGGATATCAACCCTGGCTGATATGACAGCGGGTTGCCCTGTATCTCTAAGGTGGGCCACACTGGCTGACATCTTGGGCTCCCCCACCAACTAGCAAACTACATACAAAAGTACTAATGCATACTGATAAAATGCGGGTGTTAGTACTGCATTTTGGCCAAAACGCATAGGCTGACGGACCGCGTCGAGGTCACACCGCTTCCGTCAGTACCTACGCTAACTCACGATAAATTACATAAAATCACAGAGGTGAGGAAAAAGAAAAAAACAAACATTCACTGAAAAAGCCAAAAATACCTGAAGGTCTGCAAAGCAGACACGGTCGCCATAGGCACGATCGCCATAAGGCAGGCACAATCGCCACCGGCACAATCGCCGTAGGGCAGGCGCAATGGCCTTAAGCCCTGAGGATATGTAGTCAGCCAGACAATAATGTGTGGAGGAGCAACTTGTTCCTGGCAAGCTAATATGCAGTCACCCACTCAACCCAGCCCAGAATGGGGAGGAGTGACTGCATATACTAAAAGCCTGCACATGTGAACGATACCAAAGATGTCAGCCATAGATAGGTGGTGACCCACCATACAGGATATCAACCCTGGCTGATATGACAGCGGGTTGCCCTGTATCTCTAAGGTGGGCCACACTGGCTGACATCTTGGGCTCCCCCACCAACTAGCAAACTACATACAAAAGTACTAATGCATACTGATAAAATGCGGGTGTTAGTACTGCATTTTGGCCAAAACGCATAGGCTGACGGACCGCGTCGAGGTCACACCGCTTCCGTCAGTACCTACGCTAACTCACGATAAATTACATAAAATCACAGAGGTGAGGAAAAAGAAAAAAACAAACATTCACTGAAAAAGCCAAAAATACCTGAAGGTCTGCAAAGCAGACACGGTCGCCATAGGCACGATCGCCATAAGGCAGGCACAATCGCCACCGGCACAATCGCCGTAGGGCAGGCGCAATGGCCTTAAGCCCTGAGGATATGTAGTCAGCCAGACAATAATGTGTGGAGGAGCAACTTGTTCCTGGCAAGCTAATATGCAGTCACCCACTCAACCCAGCCCAGAATGGGGAGGAGTGACTGCATATACTAAAAGCCTGCACATGTGAACGATACCAAAGATGTCAGCCATAGATAGGTGGTGACCCACCATACAGGATATCAACCCTGGCTGATATGACAGCGGGTTGCCCTGTATCTCTAAGGTGGGCCACACTGGCTGACATCTTGGGCTCCCCCACCAACTAGCAAACTACATACAAAAGTACTAATGCATACTGATAAAATGCGGGTGTTAGTACTGCATTTTGGCCAAAACGCATAGGCTGACGGACCGCGTCGAGGTCACACCGCTTCCGTCAGTACCTACGCTAACTCACGATAAATTACATAAAATCACAGAGGTGAGGAAAAAGAAAAAAACAAACATTCACTGAAAAAGCCAAAAATACCTGAAGGTCTGCAAAGCAGACACGGTCGCCATAGGCACGATCGCCATAAGGCAGGCACAATCGCCACCGGCACAATCGCCGTAGGGCAGGCGCAATGGCCTTAAGCCCTGAGGATATGTAGTCAGCCAGACAATAATGTGTGGAGGAGCAACTTGTTCCTGGCAAGCTAATATGCAGTCACCCACTCAACCCAGCCCAGAATGGGGAGGAGTGACTGCATATACTAAAAGCCTGCACATGTGAACGATACCAAAGATGTCAGCCATAGATAGGTGGTGACCCACCATACAGGATATCAACCCTGGCTGATATGACAGCGGGTTGCCCTGTATCTCTAAGGTGGGCCACACTGGCTGACATCTTGGGCTCCCCCACCAACTAGCAAACTACATACAAAAGTACTAATGCATACTGATAAAATGCGGGTGTTAGTACTGCATTTTGGCCAAAACGCATAGGCTGACGGACCGCGTCGAGGTCACACCGCTTCCGTCAGTACCTACGCTAACTCACGATAAATTACATAAAATCACAGAGGTGAGGAAAAAGAAAAAAACAAACATTCACTGAAAAAGCCAAAAATACCTGAAGGTCTGCAAAGCAGACACGGTCGCCATAGGCACGATCGCCATAAGGCAGGCACAATCGCCACCGGCACAATCGCCGTAGGGCAGGCGCAATGGCCTTAAGCCCTGAGGATATGTAGTCAGCCAGACAATAATGTGTGGAGGAGCAACTTGTTCCTGGCAAGCTAATATGCAGTCACCCACTCAACCCAGCCCAGAATGGGGAGGAGTGACTGCATATACTAAAAGCCTGCACATGTGAACGATACCAAAGATGTCAGCCATAGATAGGTGGTGACCCACCATACAGGATATCAACCCTGGCTGATATGACAGCGGGTTGCCCTGTATCTCTAAGGTGGGCCACACTGGCTGACATCTTGGGCTCCCCCACCAACTAGCAAACTACATACAAAAGTACTAATGCATACTGATAAAATGCGGGTGTTAGTACTGCATTTTGGCCAAAACTCCTCCACACATTATTGTCTGGCTGACTACATATCCTCAGGGCTTAAGGCCATTGCGCCTGCCCTACGGCGATTGTGCCGGTGGCGATTGTGCCTGCCTTATGGCGATCGTGCCTATGGCGACCGTGTCTGCTTTGCAGACCTTCAGGTATTTTTGGCTTTTTCAGTGAATGTTTGTTTTTTTCTTTTTCCTCACCTCTGTGATTTTATGTAATTTATCGTGAGTTAGCGTAGGTACTGACGGAAGCGGTGTGACCTCGACGCGGTCCGTCAGCCTATGCGTTTTGGCCAAAATGCAGTACTAACACCCGCATTTTATCAGTATGCATTAGTACTTTTGTATGTAGTTTGCTAGTTGGTGGGGGAGCCCAAGATGTCAGCCAGTGTGGCCCACCTTAGAGATACAGGGCAACCCGCTGTCATATCAGCCAGGGTTGATATCCTGTATGGTGGGTCACCACCTATCTATGGCTGACATCTTTGGTATCGTTCACATGTGCAGGCTTTTAGTATATGCAGTCACTCCTCCCCATTCTGGGCTGGGTTGAGTGGGTGACTGCATATTAGCTTGCCAGGAACAAGTTGCTCCTCCACACATTATTGTCTGGCTGACTACATATCCTCAGGGCTTAAGGCCATTGCGCCTGCCCTACGGCGATTGTGCCGGTGGCGATTGTGCCTGCCTTATGGCGATCGTGCCTATGGCGACCGTGTCTGCTTTGCAGACCTTCAGGTATTTTTGGCTTTTTCAGTGAATGTTTGTTTTTTTCTTTTTCCTCACCTCTGTGATTTTATGTAATTTATCGTGAGTTAGCGTAGGTACTGACGGAAGCGGTGTGACCTCGACGCGGTCCGTCAGCCTATGCGTTTTGGCCAAAATGCAGTACTAACACCCGCATTTTATCAGTATGCATTAGTACTTTTGTATGTAGTTTGCTAGTTGGTGGGGGAGCCCAAGATGTCAGCCAGTGTGGCCCACCTTAGAGATACAGGGCAACCCGCTGTCATATCAGCCAGGGTTGATATCCTGTATGGTGGGTCACCACCTATCTATGGCTGACATCTTTGGTATCGTTCACATGTGCAGGCTTTTAGTATATGCAGTCACTCCTCCCCATTCTGGGCTGGGTTGAGTGGGTGACTGCATATTAGCTTGCCAGGAACAAGTTGCTCCTCCACACATTATTGTCTGGCTGACTACATATCCTCAGGGCTTAAGGCCATTGCGCCTGCCCTACGGCGATTGTGCCGGTGGCGATTGTGCCTGCCTTATGGCGATCGTGCCTATGGCGACCGTGTCTGCTTTGCAGACCTTCAGGTATTTTTGGCTTTTTCAGTGAATGTTTGTTTTTTTCTTTTTCCTCACCTCTGTGATTTTATGTAATTTATCGTGAGTTAGCGTAGGTACTGACGGAAGCGGTGTGACCTCGACGCGGTCCGTCAGCCTATGCGTTTTGGCCAAAATGCAGTACTAACACCCGCATTTTATCAGTATGCATTAGTACTTTTGTATGTAGTTTGCTAGTTGGTGGGGGAGCCCAAGATGTCAGCCAGTGTGGCCCACCTTAGAGATACAGGGCAACCCGCTGTCATATCAGCCAGGGTTGATATCCTGTATGGTGGGTCACCACCTATCTATGGCTGACATCTTTGGTATCGTTCACATGTGCAGGCTTTTAGTATATGCAGTCACTCCTCCCCATTCTGGGCTGGGTTGAGTGGGTGACTGCATATTAGCTTGCCAGGAACAAGTTGCTCCTCCACACATTATTGTCTGGCTGACTACATATCCTCAGGGCTTAAGGCCATTGCGCCTGCCCTACGGCGATTGTGCCGGTGGCGATTGTGCCTGCCTTATGGCGATCGTGCCTATGGCGACCGTGTCTGCTTTGCAGACCTTCAGGTATTTTTGGCTTTTTCAGTGAATGTTTGTTTTTTTCTTTTTCCTCACCTCTGTGATTTTATGTAATTTATCGTGAGTTAGCGTAGGTACTGACGGAAGCGGTGTGACCTCGACGCGGTCCGTCAGCCTATGCGTTTTGGCCAAAATGCAGTACTAACACCCGCATTTTATCAGTATGCATTAGTACTTTTGTATGTAGTTTGCTAGTTGGTGGGGGAGCCCAAGATGTCAGCCAGTGTGGCCCACCTTAGAGATACAGGGCAACCCGCTGTCATATCAGCCAGGGTTGATATCCTGTATGGTGGGTCACCACCTATCTATGGCTGACATCTTTGGTATCGTTCACATGTGCAGGCTTTTAGTATATGCAGTCACTCCTCCCCATTCTGGGCTGGGTTGAGTGGGTGACTGCATATTAGCTTGCCAGGAACAAGTTGCTCCTCCACACATTATTGTCTGGCTGACTACATATCCTCAGGGCTTAAGGCCATTGCGCCTGCCCTACGGCGATTGTGCCGGTGGCGATTGTGCCTGCCTTATGGCGATCGTGCCTATGGCGACCGTGTCTGCTTTGCAGACCTTCAGGTATTTTTGGCTTTTTCAGTGAATGTTTGTTTTTTTCTTTTTCCTCACCTCTGTGATTTTATGTAATTTATCGTGAGTTAGCGTAGGTACTGACGGAAGCGGTGTGACCTCGACGCGGTCCGTCAGCCTATGCGTTTTGGCCAAAATGCAGTACTAACACCCGCATTTTATCAGTATGCATTAGTACTTTTGTATGTAGTTTGCTAGTTGGTGGGGGAGCCCAAGATGTCAGCCAGTGTGGCCCACCTTAGAGATACAGGGCAACCCGCTGTCATATCAGCCAGGGTTGATATCCTGTATGGTGGGTCACCACCTATCTATGGCTGACATCTTTGGTATCGTTCACATGTGCAGGCTTTTAGTATATGCAGTCACTCCTCCCCATTCTGGGCTGGGTTGAGTGGGTGACTGCATATTAGCTTGCCAGGAACAAGTTGCTCCTCCACACATTATTGTCTGGCTGACTACATATCCTCAGGGCTTAAGGCCATTGCGCCTGCCCTACGGCGATTGTGCCGGTGGCGATTGTGCCTGCCTTATGGCGATCGTGCCTATGGCGACCGTGTCTGCTTTGCAGACCTTCAGGTATTTTTGGCTTTTTCAGTGAATGTTTGTTTTTTTCTTTTTCCTCACCTCTGTGATTTTATGTAATTTATCGTGAGTTAGCGTAGGTACTGACGGAAGCGGTGTGACCTCGACGCGGTCCGTCAGCCTATGCGTTTTGGCCAAAATGCAGTACTAACACCCGCATTTTATCAGTATGCATTAGTACTTTTGTATGTAGTTTGCTAGTTGGTGGGGGAGCCCAAGATGTCAGCCAGTGTGGCCCACCTTAGAGATACAGGGCAACCCGCTGTCATATCAGCCAGGGTTGATATCCTGTATGGTGGGTCACCACCTATCTATGGCTGACATCTTTGGTATCGTTCACATGTGCAGGCTTTTAGTATATGCAGTCACTCCTCCCCATTCTGGGCTGGGTTGAGTGGGTGACTGCATATTAGCTTGCCAGGAACAAGTTGCTCCTCCACACATTATTGTCTGGCTGACTACATATCCTCAGGGCTTAAGGCCATTGCGCCTGCCCTACGGCGATTGTGCCGGTGGCGATTGTGCCTGCCTTATGGCGATCGTGCCTATGGCGACCGTGTCTGCTTTGCAGACCTTCAGGTATTTTTGGCTTTTTCAGTGAATGTTTGTTTTTTTCTTTTTCCTCACCTCTGTGAACTTACAAATGTTAAGCATATTTGACTCACTTCCTCCTGAACATTTCTTGAACTATAAACGTGTAATAAAATATAACTTTTCAATGTGAAAAACAAGAAATATGGCACATAACTATGTAACGGGAAATAACCTTGCAGGCCTTTTTATAAATAGGACCTTAACGGGAAATACAGCAATCGTCTCTTATGTAAAGAGTTCTGGATTCAGCATTGGAGACAGTTCCGCAGGTCAGCTCGGACAATCTCCTGTGGATCATTGCTCTCGGAATCTGGGATCACAATAGTGGTGGACGCTCTGTTGTTAACAGGTACTAGACATTACTTTCACTATATTTGTTCTCCTATTGCACAGTATCTTAAACTAACGTTGCATAAAGATTTCAATATAAAACAGCATAAACATAGCATAAGAAATTAGCAGTATAATCAATGGACAGGAGTAGCTGTCGCTAGCGGGGTGCCACAGGGTTCGGTATTCGGCCCCATTTTGTTCAATATATTTATCAACGGCCTGATAGAGGGGCTGCACAGTAAAATATCAATATTTGCAGATGACACAAAATTATACAATATAATCAATGCAACGGAGGACAAGGTACGGCTACAAACGGACCTAGATAAGCTGGGGGCTTGGGCAGAAAAATGGCAAATGAAGTTCAATGTTGATAAATGTAAGGTTATGCACATGGGCAGGAGAAACAAATGTCACCAATATACACTTTATACTGCTAGGGAAAAGTGATGTGGAAAAAGACCTGGGGGTACTAGTGGATTGTAAATTAAACTGGAGTAACCAATGCCTGTCAGCTGCTACAAAAGCTAATAAAGTCTTGGGGTGCATTAAAAGAGGTATAGGGGCGAAGGATGAGAACATTATTCTACCACTATATAAGGCACTTGTCAGGCCTCACATGGAATACTGCGTACAATTCTGGTCCCCAGTGCTCAGGAAAGATGTTGCAGTGCTTGAGGGGCTTCAAAGAAGGACAACTAAACTAATACATAGAATGAAGGGACTGAAATACCCAGAGAGGCTATCCAAATTGGGATTATTTACCCTGGAGGGGACAATACAAGGATCTCTCCCACGATCTGTTCATACCCAGGACTGCGACAGTAACAAGAGGGCATCCGCTACATCTAGAAGAAAGCAGATTTCATCGCCAACTCAGAAAAGGGTTCTTTACTGTAAGAGTAGTGAGACTGTGGAACTCTGCTTGAGGATGTGGTGATGGCAAAATCCATAGAGAAGTTTAAAAGGGGACTAGATGTCTTTATAGAGTGGAAGGATATAAATTTTAGGTGACCAGCGGGTTGTTGATCCGGGTTTACAGACAGGTAGGAACTATTAGAGGTTGATCCAGGGATTAGTCTGACTGTCATTAGAGAGTCGGGAAGGAATTTTTCCCCCAAAAGGGCTAATTGGCTCCTGCCTTTTGGGGGGTTTTTTTGCCTTCCTCTGGATCAGCAAGGAGGTTAACAGGCTGAACTAGATGGACATTGTCTTCATTCGGCCTTACATACTATGTTACTATGTTAGGCTATACAAAGGGAGAAATATATAATTTTTGGAGTCCTTAAATATTAAGGGGCTTAGCAACGGGACTATAAAATGTCTCTTATGTAAAGAGTCTGTCTTTTAGAACTTAAAACAGTTCCTTGGTGGAACCACACTTCCTTCAGGAATCAGTTCATCCAGCTCTGAGTCGGTGGAGAATCTGATCAGTATAGGGTGACTTTCCCAAGAGCTGATTTCGATAAAAGAACTTTCAGAAGGGCTGGCTTGCGTGAAACTATGCACCTTCTCATCACATTTGTCCATTGAATGAGAAAATAAAAATAGGAAAAAAAGCGATAAATGGAATAGGTTTCACTATCTGGTTTTCCTTAGTGAAAAGAATACAGATGATACATTTTCTTTAAGGCTTCCCTAAGCCATCAATTTTTGTGTTGTGTGTTTTTTTTTCATCCCCCCCAAAAATGGATTTTTAAAAATGTCAACTTTTTTTAGCAGACGTAAGAGTTTTTCACTGGTGTTTTTTTGGGTGGGGACTATTTGTTTACTTATGTTTAGCATGCATTTTTTTCTGCCATTATTCATGGAGAAGTCTAAGCAAAAATATCTAAAAAAAAAGCCAAAAAATAGACACTGACCCAAAAAACGCAAGTGAAAAATTAGCTATTTGTATCATGTTTACTGTTTCTATGCTGACTTGTAGCTAAGCTATCGATCCTCTGCTGCGGCTGTCACAGCCGTGGTGGGGATTTCCTCCTTCCCTGCAGTGATGTGAGGCTGTTTTCACATAAAAAAACTCCTCGCATCCACGAGGCGTTCACATAGTGGAGAGCGCAATACCGGGCCGTGATTCACATATTGCGCTCGCCCTGGTGAAGAAGCCCTAACCTGGTTATACCAGCATGCTCCATATCACTATATACAGGGGATGTCTAGCTTATACCAGCTCTACATGTGTAATTATATACAGGAGATACCCAGGTTACCCCAGCATGCTCTATATCACTATATACAGGAGATGTCTAGCTTATACCAGCTCTACATGTGTAATTATATACAGGAGATACCCAGGTTACCCCAGCATGCTCTATATCACTATATACAGGAGATGTCTAGCTTATACCAGCTCTACATGTATAATTATATACAGGAGATACCTAGGTTACCCCAGCATGCTCTATATCACTATATACAGGTGATATACATCCCCTGTATACTGTGAGGCTGACGTAACCTCGATATGTCCTGTGAAAGATTACATGCAGTACATGGTACATACCTTGTTGTACCGCATTTACTGCTCCTCTGCTCTTATCCTAGGGTCCCGACACTGTCAATGCAGGGCTGGTCGGATATCCATCCTGACCCCCACACATTACACACACAACTCCGCTACATCCATCTTCACCCCCACACACTGCACACACAACTCCGCTACATCCATCCTGATCCCCACACATTACACACACAGCTCTGCTACATCCATTCTGATCCCCACACATCACACACACAGCTCTGCTACATCCATTCTGATCCCCACACATCACACACACAGCTCCGATACATCCATCCTGACCCCCACAGCTCCACTCACTCACTCACTGACTCACTCCATCCAACCATCCATCCTAACCCCCACAGCTCCAACACACACACAAAACACTGCATAGTCCTACATTTTCTGAACTCCCCCGTGGTCATGTGATCCCTGATCCCTCCCACACAGGGGATCACATGACGTGATCAGAGATCCTGGAAGCCGCCGGCTCTGCAGGTCTGTGTGCCCCCTCATGACAGGACTGCAGTGGGAGGGTTAACTGGTGCTGGGGGGCAGTGCAGGCTCTGTGAGGGGCTTATGGCAGACTCCAATAGTAGCTCCTATACCCGCCGCTGCCAAGTTGTTGCAGGCTAGGACCACAGCTGACTGGCTGGGGTGTCATCTCCCTCACTGATAGCACCCGGGGCCGGCCGCCACTCCCGCACCCACTTTGCTATGCCACTGCTCCAGGCACTTCTCTAGTGGAGGGGAGGTTGGTGAGTCCATAGGCAACAGTAGCAATAATTGTGGATCCTCTCCCTAGTAGTATTGGGCTTGATGTGGAGGCATTCCCTCAGTTGCTCCTTGGACTGGGCGTAGCCGGAGATACCTGTACAGGGGAAACCTCTTGCTTCTTGAATAGCTGGGGGCGTTCTGAAGTGAGAGGTCCAGTGGCTTTTCAACAATACATGACTCCCCCTCCTGGGGCAGTCCTGATTTTCACTCCAGAGTCCTTTGGTGAGTGTAATCCTCCCCCCTACTTTTCGGATAGCCAAAGTGGGAACTTTTTGGCAGTTAACCTTTGGTGGCAATTCTGGGGCAGGAGACCTGATTAAGAAGAAGGAAAACAAGGTGGCTGGCCGCCATTTTGGGTGTCCATGTTGGAACTCACATGGGGCTCTGTAACAAAGTCCAGCAATTGTACATGGTCCAACAGCATAATTACGATTTGGAGGGGGCGTGGCTAGCGCATGGAGGACTAGGACACGGACCTGAGAGCTTCCGCGGCGGCCACCCGACAAAACACCCCAGACACCGGCAAGACCCACCTAAAAGAAGCCCAGCAGCACACATGGGGAGGCGCAGGACCGACAGGACAGAGGCGGCAGCGGAGGAGAGCAGCAGCGGGGGCATAGAGCGCTTCCTCAGCACACCGCGCTCAACCTCCGGCAGATCCAAGATGGCGCCGGAGCGCCACGTGCAGGAGGCTCCGGCGGCTCAGTCAGGAGCGGGGAGCACCTCTGAAGCGGCCAGCGATACGGCAGCAGAGTGGGGATCTCCCTCACAGAGTCCCCCAGCCCACGATGAGGGCAGAAACAGCTCCAGGACACCTATCAGCGCCCATGGCGGGGCAACAGTGAGTACAGCAAGCTGCAGCTACACTGTACACCAGCTCCCCTCACCCCCCCCCCTCCTCCTGAACAACAGGGACAGATGCCTGAGAGGAGTGGTAGTCCATCAGGGAGTGAGTCCCAATCTCCCACAGCATACCACACAGCGACCCAAAAAAAGGCGAGAAGAGTGCTGCCGGTCGCGTCCCCACATGACACAGAGGAGGATAGATGGAAAACCCACATTATGGCTATACCTACAAGAGATGAGTTGAGCGCCTTTTTCGCCAAATTTGAATCTTCCAATAGACAGGCCCTGGAGTCTATTCATGCAGAGGTACACCAGATCGGCCATAGGCTGCACCAGGTGGAGGAGGTGCAGGAGGAAACGGCGTCCATCTTGGAGTCACATAAACAAGCAATTCAGGCGCAGGCAGATCAGATCGCCAATCTCACCATGCATCTAGATGACTTAGAGAACAGAAATAGGAGAAATAATTTGCACATAAGAGGCCTCCCTGAGGAAGTAGAGGGAAACCAGCTAGAACCGTGGGTACAAGCTCTCTTTATGCGTTTACTGGACAGACCACCCGAGCGTCCTATTGAGCTTGACAGGATCCACAGAGCACTGGGCCCTAGAGCGACTGATGTAAACCATCCTAGAGACGTTATATGCAGAGTCCATTTTTTCCGGGACTAGGACACTACATTGCGCAAAGCAAGAGATCAACCAGACCTCCTAACATGCGAGGACAAACCCATCATCATATTACAGGACTTGGCCCACCACACACTGCAATTGAGAAGGGCCCTGCGACCCCTCCTAATGGCACTCAAAGATCATGGAATCCAGTACCGCTGGGATTCCCATTTTCACTCTCAGCAAAAAAAGAAGGCAGATCTGCAGTTTTCCGCTCACTGGGCGACCTGCCCAAATTTCTGGGAACATTTGAACTGCCAACGATTGCACTCCCTGAGTGGCCCCAGCCCCCCAGCCTGCTTACGCAGACCACGCGGGAGCAGTGGCAGACGGCGCGCCCCAGGAGGCAACGAGAGGGCCGCAGAGGAGGAAGCCAAGCTACATGAATAGAGACGCTTGTGTCTTAATGGTTTACTATAATGTGTGTCCCACACTTTAAACGGGACCACTAAGAGTCGAATGCCTGCCTGATGCCTTGGTGAGGAAGTGGCGGGGTCTGTCCTTGGCCAGCTCTCCTTCCCCGGCCATTAGCCCGGGGCGGGGGGGGGGGGAGGGGCGAGGACACACCGTGTCAAAGGGCACAGGGTCTGTTCACATTTTCCTGTTCAGGGGGCCCAGTTCCGTGGGGGCCCATTGTTCTGAGATTATTTAATTTTGCTGGGTCGTAGGTGTTTGGGGTTTACTAGCCAAGACCTAATTGAGGTCATGTTTGATTTCTTTAACTTTATAAAGGGTGGCCGCGGCCGGGGGGTGTCTCTTGGCCCTTGGTGCGCTATCACTCTCTCTTCTGGGTGAATAGTCGTGCAAATGAGCGCGACCTCCGGTGAATCGCTGGTACAGCAGATTCACCAAATAACGGCCATTTTGCGCCGTTCACTTCTTCTTTCTCCTCTCTCACATCTGATCTTCTCCCTTCCTCCTCTACTCTCCTACCACACCCCTCACTATCCTACCTCTGTCCAGTCTTCGAAAGACATCACATGACAACCACATGATGGCTAATCTTACGTTCGGCTCCTTTAACGTGAGGGGCCTAAATAAACCAGCCAAAAGGGGTCAGATTCTAGATTACCTACATAAGCACCATATAATGATTGCATTACTTCAAGAAACACATTTCCAGGCGGGAAGCATCCCCGCATGCAAACACCGCCATTACACGACATGGCTCCACAGCCCCCACCCACAAAAAAAAGTAGGAAGCACATCCATCGCCATCCACAAAAATCTCTCGCACAAAATTCTCTCATCAGAGTCTGACCCAGAGGGACGTTACCTGTTCATGAAAATACAATTGGGTATGGAGATATTCACAATTGCAAACGTTTACTTTCCTAATCAGGCGCAGGTTCGCTTTGGGATCCGGGTACTGGGGGCCCTGGCGTCCTTTGCAGATGGATCCTCTATAATTCTAGGAGGCGACTTCAACCTGGGCCTGAATCCTGGTCTCGACTCATCGGAGGGTAAGTCCGGCATATCACACTCAGCAACACGTAGATTAGTAAGAGAACTGACAAACCTTCGGTTAATAGACTTATGGCGCGTACTACATCCCAAGGTAAGGGACTACAGCTACCACTCCTCAGTACACAATAGTTATCACCGCTTAGACTATGTATTCATTTCACATAGACTTTTAGATAGGGGCCCAAGGTGCTCGATGGGGTCATTTCTGTGGTCGGACCATGCTCCGGTCTGGGGGTCCCTGGACTGGGGTCGAAAGGACAACATTCATAGCAGTTGGAGGCTAAATGACAATTTACTAAATGACAGGGTCTGCCTGCAGGAGATTCACCAGGCGATAGAGCAGTTCAAAGCCAACCATCAGCTAGACAACACCCCTGCCCCAATAAAATGGGAAGCGCTTAAATGCGTGCTACGGGGTATTTTTATATCACACGGGGCACGCCTGAAGAAAGAAAGAAACAGCACACTTGAGAGATTAGCTACCAGGCTGAGTCTTCTAGAGTCATCCAACAAAGCAACACCTTCGGACCAGGGGGCGGCAGAGATATCAGATGTCCGCGGCCAGATCCTGCTTCTGCTGGACCAGGCTTCGCTATGCCAGAGGGATAAGGCGAAGGGCAGTTTTTACCAATACGGGAATAAATGTAGTAAAGGGTTGGCCAGGGCCCTTAACCCAAGGTCCCCGCAAACATATATATTTTCTATCCAATCGCAAAAAGGGGAACAGGTACACACTAACTTGGAGATCCTGGACAGCTTTCACTCCTTTTACCATAATTTATATAACCTGCAGGAAGGGCAGTCAGGAAATCCTGAGGAGATAGAAAGGAACCAGGACATTTATTTACGACAAAACTGCCCTAAAAACATCCCCGAAGCTGACCGTCACCCACTAGAGGAGGACTTCTCTCTCGGGGAGCTAATTGAGGGCATCCAGACCCTCAAAGTGGGAAAAAGTCCCGGACCCGACGGCTTCACCCCGCGCTTCTTTAAGATGTGTGGGAAAGCGCTGGCTCCTATAATGTTAGACGCCTTTAACGCCATCTCACATGAATTCCTCTTCCCTCAGCAGGCCCTACAGGCCATAATCACGGTCATCCCCAAACTCAGAAAGGACCCCTCCATCTGTGGCAATTGCAGGCCCATATCGCTATTAAACATAGACACTAAAATCTATTCTGGGATGCTGGCGGCTCGCCTGAGACCGCTTATCCCCTTACTGATAGATAGGGATCAAGTGGGTTTTGTCCCTGGGAGGGAGGCAGGGGACAACACGATCAGAACTTTGGCCATTGTATCAAAAGCACGGCGCTCGGGAGATCCGCTATGCCTACTATCCGTGGATGCCGAGAAAGCATTTGATAGAGTGGATTGGAGGTTTCTAGAGGCAACTCTAGGGTTATGGCTCTTTATCATGGCCCGACTGCCAGGGTGCGGGTAAATGGACAATTGTCCCAGCCAATAAGTGTCAACAATGGTACTAGGCAAGGGTGTCCCCTGTCTCCCTTCCTCTACATTCTGGTGATGGAGACACTAGCAAACGCCCTTAGAGCCAATCACAGTATACAGGGGGTTGGAGTGGGACCGGCAGAGCACAAGGTCGCCCTTTACGCAGACGACCTGCTGGTTTACGTCGCCAACCCTAGAATAGCGCTCCCTTGTATCTTAAAAGAATTTAAGGTGTTCGGCAGAATATCTAACTTTAAAGTTAACCTCAATAAATCTGAAATACTAAATGTAACCCTGCCCAGGGAAGAGAGAGAATTCCTACAACTAGCATTTCCTTTTGCCTGGAGAGAAAATGGGATCAAATACTTGGGTACTGTCATCACAGCAGACCCCGATAGGCTATTTGAAAAGAACTACATCCCGCTGATTACAACCCTTGAGAAAGACTTGGAAAGATGGAGGTCTCTGCCGCTATCCTGGTTCGGAAGAATAAATGTGGTCAAAATGAACTCCCTTCCTAAATTTCTATAAATCTTTCAAACAGTCCCCACAAAATTGACAGGCGTATTTTTGTCACGAATTAGGCGGTTAGTAATTAGATTTATATGGGGTAATCACAGACCAAGGCGGGGCTGGAAGGCCCTCTCCGGCCCAAAAGCAAACGGAGGAATGGGAGTCCCCAACTTCTCACTCTACCACAGAGCATCCCTGACCAAATGCGTGTTAGACCTATTCCATGGTAAGGAACATAAAAGATGGGTAGAGGCAGAACGGGACTCGGCCCTGTTTGAGGGACTGGGATACATCTGGATCCCAGAAAAAGATAGACACAGAAACCTGGGGCTCTCGCCCTTCATAGAAAACCTACTTGGCGCCTGGATCGGCCCGGCCATCAAGTCCGGGTTGATCACATCCCCGGGCCCCCTCACCCCACTGGTGGGTAATCCGAACATCCCAACCTTCCTTAGGGGTACACCCCTGACCGCGGGGATAGCAAACCCAGTCCCCAGGATACGAGACATTTTAACAGACACGGGGCTGAAGAGCCTACAAGAAGTATTAGATGGAAGGGGCCCCCCGACCGGAGCATGGTACCAATACCTACAGCTAGGCCACTACATAAGGTCACTGGGATGCCCACAACAACTGAGGAGACCAAACACGCTATTTGAAAAGATCTGCATGTCTAAGCCAGACACACCACAGACTATTTCCTCACTGTACGGGTCACTATTAGAGAAGGACACATCCGGGGGAAACAGGACCCTAGAACTGACCTGGGAGCGAGAACTGGGAGTAGATTTCCAGGCAGAATCATGGGAAAAGGCCTACACCATGACCCACAAGTTGAGCGTCTCCAGTAGATTACAGGAGCTTAATTATAAGATCCTGATTCAATGGTATAAGACCCCGGCGGGATTAGCCAGAATCTTTCCCCAGTACCCGGATCTCTGCTGGAGGTGTCTTAGAGAACAGGGGACCTTCATTCATATATGGTGGTCTTGCACACTAATTCACCCCCTATGGTGTGAGGTGGAGGCTCTGTACACAGCCATTTGTAAAAATCCGCTTAATCTCACGCCGGAGGTGGCACTTCTGTCCATGATCCCGGGGTCAGTGTCGCGAGCAAAGAACTCATTGCTGCGCTTCTTCCTAATGGCTATGAGACAGATCATCCCCAGAAGATGGAAATCAGTAACTCCCCCATCACGATTGATGTGGCTGGAAGCGATGGATAATTTAAAACAGATGGAGGAACTCTGTGCCAAAGACGAAATGAGATACGCTAAATTCTACAACACATGGGCAGTTTGGCTACAGTTCCGGAGCTCACCTAGGCTAGACGCATGGCTCAGCGGCGGTTCCGCTGCTCTTTAAAAACCCACAGAACACCCATCATAGTAGACGACTAATCCTATGGCACAGACGAGTCCAACCACACGCGTTCTTAGACTTGACAGACTCCTTCCCCTCTCACCCCCCCCCCCACCTCCCTCCCTCTATCTTTTCCCACTCCTCTACTATCCTTTCCCCTCTCCTTAACTCTCTAACTCCCATAATGCTTTTTCCTCTTCTTCTCTACCAGGGTTCTCTTTACTCTGGTCCACAACAATGGTACTCTTATAGCCCCCCCCCCCTTTAACTCCCCCAGAAAAGGGATTTGTAGCAATTTAAAACAGGGGATTCTGGGCTATTCTGTTTCCTACGTTTCATTCGTTATAGATAAAAACAGCTGAGGACTCTGGGTGGCGGGGGACCTAGCGAGGAAAAGGAAGGGTGGCTAGGTTCTAACTGCTGCATAACTAATTCTGCAATGATATTTTATTGTATTGTCCGAACAGCAAATAAAATACTTTTGAACCACAACAGCACAATTACAGCATCTCTCATGGCATAATACTTTCTGGATAATGCAGCATGAGAGGAATTTTCTTGTAAAATAGTTGAGTTTACCTGGAAACTCAGTCCTGACTCATCGGAGTCCTCTTGGGTACTGAATGAAGATATGGCGGAAATTTGACATGGAGATTTGAATTTTCTCCAAACACGCCAGATGAAAAATTTAAACTTTGCGGTAACGCAAGTATATAGATGCAGCACAGAGGCGTTTGATCCTGTTCATGATGCCAAAAGAAGAGGGAGCTCCTGTGGTGACCGAGACCCAAGGCACACGCTGAGGAGCTGGCGGGATAGAGATGGCACTCGTCACAGTGGCTCTAGCCGACTCCTTCCCAGAGGGACGCATGCAACCTTGGCCAAGGTACCACTAGGCCTCTTCAAGGCAATGCTGGGACAGCAGTTACCTGTATAGATGTGTAGTGGACTGAAGAAATTGTCACTCGCGACGCCACCGTTCCTTCACACCGTTGTTTTTCCGGTAGTAGAAATATTACAGTCTACACACGATGAAAATGGAATAGCTCAATCACTAAGAAACAGACAGCGACTGGAACTTTACTTCTACAGATATAACTTTCACACACCAGTGCAGGAATAACAGTTGAGCAAGGTCAGGGAGGAGAACTCAGGATGATACCGGGCCTATAGTCCTAGTTATCCACATGACACCGCTCCTGGGCAGACACTCACACTCCGAGACACAGGATGATACCAGGCCTACAGGCTGGTTCACTGTAAAGGTCCTGGACAGACACTATGGAGGTGGAAAGAACACTCCGCTGACACTCACTTGTAGGCTAAACTTTGCATGGCAGGCTCCTTTCTTCCACTCACTCAAGGTAGGGGTCCTGGGATGAAAACCTCTCCTCAACTTCCAGGTTTAATTTGAGCACTGATGATGTCCAATTTTATGCGGCCCACTGGCCGTGCATTAAACCTTAAAGAATTATCTAGGCAGCACCCGCCTGGAAACATCAGGATCGGAGCAGAAGCTATTGCTTCCCACCCCTGCATATACAGAGGGGCACTGCCAGGATAATCACTTCAAAGGAATTCTAAAAAAAAAAGTAAAAAAAGGAAGTCAAGGGGAGCGCCAAACACTGTTCCAGACAATCAATCGTAAATTGTATCAACTCACCTGGTGCCAGACATGTCACCCTAGGGTAAACATGTCAGCACCTAGTGTCCAGGTAGGCATATAGCATTTTTCTTTAACAGGAAATCCACTGAATTAAAATCACTGGAGAGCTGCAGATGTCACCAAAAAATCCGTGCCTCATAAGAAGTCGGATCATACAAAGATAGAGAAAAGAAAAACGGTAATCCTGCGCTGCTTTATGTAGAACAAAGACCGGTTCTTTTTAAAAGATTACAGCGGTCAGTAATGGTTTATAATCAAAAAAACATTTATTAATACAAACTGAGGTCACAGCCTCATATAAAAGTAAATGAATACTTGCGGGACAAATATGCAACGCGTTTCGACGTGCTGGACGTCTTTCTCAAGCATACATAAGACCAAAAACAGCCAAGTATATATAGCACAATAAATTACATACCCTTCCCCGAAAAGGTCACCGGAGTTGTGCTTGGTTCCGGTGTACAGCGCCATCTTGGGCCATGAGTGCTGACGTTAACTCCTAATGCCCTATGAAACACCTCCGAGTCGGCTACGAGAGACGTACGTCTCAGCTTCTTAATGGCAAGTGCGTCTTTACCCGCGGGTCACGTGTCGTCTAGGATGTAGGTACAACAAGTCTCCCCTATCATCTTACAGACACCCCCCTTTTTAGCTAAAGTCATATCTAAGGCCATTCTATTTTGAAAAGTCATAGTCGAGGTAGGTCCTATTGGTCGACTAGTCCCTATAAGGCATCTCTAGTATAATTTATAAACCACTGCTAATTATAAAAAACATAATTAATCCAATCAACGTTTATTTACCATAATGATCAGGAAAATGGACTCGAATCTAGTTTTAACTTGGTCTCTTTTTTTTTTTAACCTCGTCAGGTACCCCCCTTGGCTATCCTATGACGTCAATGTACACGTGTAGATCAAAACTACCACCAGGGGTCTCTCTTCTCGCTCTAGTATAATGTTACAATACTAGTAGTGTGCACAGGTACGCACGGCCTGGGACTCCCTAATCTTCACCCACACCAGTGTCCCTCCTGGAGATAGTCCTAATGGTGAACACGTCCAGGTCGCCTCAACCTAACCCTACACTACCTAGTGACAAGACTGGAAGGAACCGCCGTACCTATGCGGAAAACAAGGATAGACCAACATGACAGGATAACCACAAAACACAGACTGAGTTGGATCGAGATAAATTAACTATTGGGGGTAACGTCATTATCCTCAATGCTGTCTGACAGGATGTGGAGGAGCATAAGAGCTTTACTAAGGCACACTCCCCTGTTTAATTACCCTCCAGGCGGGTCCTCTACCTCATGTCTCCAAAAAGCCAGTAAACGTCTCCTAAGGACTGGACCTGATTCTGCATCTATTCCCCTCCTATCGTACCGTAGGAGGAGCAATACCCGTTGGTGAGTTCCCCAAAAATCTCCCTCCACCCTGCCTATTTGCCTGGCAGGTGTAGTTTCCAGGGTAGTCAGTAATACTCTCTCCGGTGCAAAACACTTAAGTAGTTATAGAGTATTACTTCTTCCATTTCTCACGGACAGTGTAATTAGTGGAAATGTTCGTGAAGAGACTAATAAACCACTCTTCAGCATCTACAGGGAGATTTAGGGGGACCATCCCCGAGTATAGTCGGGCACTACCGCACACGCAACAGTTAGACTTGTTGCTCCTGTTAGCATTGTACCTCGTCAACTCCAACCAGAGATTCTGGTCAGAGTAGCCAGTCGCTACTGTCAAGGTGTCCTCAAAGGTAGGGTCGGCTATGATCATCATGTTCGTCAAGGTCTTTATCTTACGGCGGAGGGGGTTAATTATGGGCACGGGACTAAGTGAAGGCTTCCATTCGGGTGCATCTACCATATCCCTTATTTTAAACTTCCCTAAGGGATCTGTCCTCCCGTACCGGTATGTCCCCAGATTATAAGTCCCTCCGTCCCCCGGGCTTGGATCTTCCATGGTTAATGTAAAAAAACGCATTAAAACCAAGCAACATACTAAGTTCAGCCTTCTAATACCTGCTGTCCTTATTATTCTCAAGGAGGGTTATATGACTGATTAGGGATTTCCCGCTCTTATCTTTCTTATTTAAGGCACTTCGCGGTTTATAGGACCAGTCTGTTCCTGTGTTACATCCCACTAATCCCCAATAACGGCAGTCTTCTCCCCAGACGTTATCAGTGGCGCGAACATATTGTATTCCCCGTGTATGTAAGTCATATAACCAGCTGGACTGAGCTAAATCTGGCCTGCGGTGGGATCTTGCGCCTAGACACGGGACCACAGTACAATAGTCGAAGGAATATGCGGCTACTTGAGCATTGAACAAGTTATACTAGAAGGTAACCATACCCTCATATTCTTCCGACTAAGGATTCCAGTTGCCACCCTCCTCTCTCACTAGCCCTAACCAGAGTAATGTCTTTGGCACAACTAAGACTGGTCTCCCGGATCTGAAGCTTTCTTACAGTAAGAAGCATGGATCCATGTAAGTCTTTCGGCTAGTTTCACAGCTGTGGCAGTAGTCAGAAGCACCTGGTAGGGGCCATCAAATCGGGGCTCAAGAGGGTGCTTCCTGGGGAACTTCTTGACGCACACCCAATCCCCAGGCTGCAAGATATGTGTCCCAGTGTCTGCCTCTAAGTCTGGAAGAGAACACCTGTGCATAGGCTTTGGTTAGTTCTTTAACAACGGAAATCACATACTCAGTCAACACATCAGATTGCAATTGTAACTACTGAGGATAGTAACAACCTAGCCTTGGGGCTAGCCCAAACAATCTCGTAGGGAGATAATGTATAATCCCCCCTGGGTTCATATCTAACACTGTATAAGGCTATTGGATGACAGTCTTTCCAAAGTGGCGTCATTTTTAAGTATCTTACTTTTTAGCGTGCCACTAAGTCTGTCCACCTTTCCACTACTCTAAAGATGGTAGAGTATGTAAAAGGCCTGGGATACACCCAGAGCAGACATGACGTGTTACATTCACCTGCGAAGTTTATACCTGTCTGACTCTGAATCACTTCTGGTACCCCATATTCACAGTTTACCTCGTTCATGAGCTTCTTTGCGGTTACCTACTTGTTTGCCTTGGTACAGGGTCGGCCTTCAACCTGCAAAGACATCAACAACAACAAGCACGTATTCATACTTCCCAACAAGTGGGAGCTGAACATAGTCAATTTGCAATCCCTGAAATGGGTAGAGTGGTCCCGGCAAGTGTGATGTGGCAAATTTACTTCTGCCCTGACAAACCTATGGCATAGATCATGCTAAACTAGACAAATGATGCAGCAGCTACAGAGAACCCAGAAGTCGCCCATCTTCTTTCAAGCGTCATCATTGCTGCTTTACTAGGTGGGTCTTTCCGTCCATCAGCTGGGCCATCATGGGATACAGGAACTGTGGTGGGCAAGTGCTGTTGACTGTTCACCACACGCTGTCCTGTTTCTGCTGCTCCCATATTAGTCCATTTATTCTTTCCTTCCTTGCTGGCTTGTAACTGTAAAAGTCTTTAGCATATCAAAGTCCAAATTTTTGTCAATGTCCAAAGTTTTTACCACTGACTCATGCCGTCAGTATCTTTCCTTCTTTCTTCCACGGCTTGAGGGCCGCTGCCTTTGCTATGCTGTCAGCGAGGGTGTCGTCCCTCGCCTTTCCAGTGTAGGAATCGGTGCGAACTCTCAACTTTGTCAGGTAGAAGTAGGGCCTCCATGCGACTCTGTACCGCTGCACCATTCTCAATTGGTTGTCCTGCTAAGGTAAAAACTGTCTGGCCTTCCATATTGGGCCGTAATCATGAGCTATGCCAAATGCATACCAGGAGTCAGTGTAAAGGGTTGCCGTCTTACCTCTCGCCACTCTACTCGCCTCAGTGAGGGCCTTCCATTCCGCTTCTTGTGCTGAGACATGCGGATGCAGAGTTTCTGCTTCTAGGACATCTTGTTGTGTGACCACTGCATATCCGATGTGGAGTCATCAATCCTCACCCTGGTACCATCTGCAAAAAGCTCAACATATGCATTATCAACAGAGGTTCTGGTAACTGTTTGCATACCTGCAGTTTCTTACTATATTAGTACTAAATAATCGTGCTGATGTTCTATTTCACATGGCTCAGAATCTTGTTACCTTATTCCATTTATTTATTTACTTTTTTTTAATTTTTTTAAACCCAATAGCTGATCTACAACACCTAGATCATCTATGACCCAGATCACCTATGCCTCCCCCCTTTTGAACCGGAATAGTCAATGGAAAAAAGAGTAATTGCGTTCAAACTAGTAAACCAAGAGGCACAAAAACAAGCACTTTGTAGGTCAAGGTGACATTGTATGCAGCGAAGTCTGAGCGAAAATATCCTTTAGATTTTTTTTTCAGGTTGCAGTTAGCATTTTTTAACACAAGGGGGCGCCACACAATTCAAATTTTACGTCACCCAGTGTAATAGTATTTCAGGGAAAGTCCAGCGTTTAACTTTTACTCTCCTGTCGGAATATAATTATAGCTTCAGTGTAGACTGACACTAGAATATACAAAAGACTTAAGAAAAAACTAAAGAATACGGATGAATTAACATCCTACTCTGGGCAATTCAGTCCCTCTTTCTTCACATAAAAAGTAAAATTACTTCACCAAATTGCGTAAAAAAGTTTGCTGGGTGACTATAGGGAAATTATTCCATCTGTAGGAGCCTTCCATAACATCATCTGTCTGAGTATCCATTGGAGAAGTGGGCAGTGGAAAACAGAGCCCCTGGGAACATGAGAGAGCGTCCCCTGTCATGTATTCCTGGCCTCTGCCCCCTATGCATCAACTCCAATCTGCCATGCACTATAAACCAGCTTAGTCATCTACTATGTCCCAAGCTGCATCTTCACAAAGGTTTGTTTCCCTGAACTTATCACACATCCAAAGTGGCCACATCTTGGAGTGTAACAAACTCCGGTCAAACAAGACCTTACTTCAGACAATCATGATGTTAGCACTGGATACAGTGGCATTGGGGAATATAGGCCTCCCAAGTGCAGCAAAATGGCCGCCAGAGGCAGAAAAAGGCGGGGCTACAAATCTCCCAGGTGAGGCAAAATGGCCGCTGGAGGAGGAAGGGGCGGGGCCAGGGGCAGCAGCACTTCCAGGTGAGGCAAAATGGCCACTGGAGAAGGAAGGGGCGGGGCCAGGTCCTGTCCCGGATGGGGAGGGACCGGAAGTAATATCACACACCCTGAAAGTGAGCACATGGGGGGAAGTAACTTCAGGGTGGGGGCAGGGCTCACCACATTTACTGCAGAGTCACACTATGTGGGGTTATAAACATTGCAAGCGCGGCCACCATTACAGGGAGGGGCTGTAGTCAACACAAAGGCATTACATTGTTCATTAGCAATGCACATACCCCACTACATGCTTTCTCCTCTTAAATCTCTTAACTACGTTATACCAAAAAAAAATAGCTAAAAACGCCTTTCTTTCTGCTAGGCTTCCTGCTCATCTTCTGAAAACTTTCTACAGTCTATCTTACCATACTCATTTCTGCTTACCTGTCCATAACCTGACATTTCTTTCTGCAACTTTTCCTAGTCCTTTTCTTTGTAAAACGTTTCTACATGTTTTGCATATTCCAAAACATCCTGCACTGATCCCTCATTCTATTCTACCTGCTTATTCTATCCTATCCGAAGTTTCTGGACACAGTAGTGTTCCTCTTGTAAAATCTGCTTTCTTCAAATCCTTCCAATATAACCTCTCTTTCCCACTCAGATTACAATGCACATTAATTCTACAAAACACAAGGAACGGAAGGGTTAATTGGGAAATGCTTTCAGTCCACTCTCTTATCAGCAACCCTCCCCCAATAATAAACACTGCACATTCTTTCTATAATACCAAACAGACGGGATTACTGGAGAATACCCACAACGGCTCAAGGTATATATCTCATCTACCTTTATAACAACCCACCCTCTACTAGTAATCCGTCTGGACAGGACATTTTAGCTATACACAGAGACTGACGATTATTTTCAATGACCAAAACCTCAACAATATTCTGGAGACATCAGCCGTCACACCACGGCTATATTCCCGCGTATATACCTTTTCACATATGAGAACATAACACGCTCAATCATAAAGGTAAATATGCGTATCATAAATCTTCCTAACCTCACACTAGTTTACCTAGGAGTAAGTGTCTCTCTCTCTGGCGTGCTCCCTCAGACTTAAACAGCCGAGTCCGCCCTTCTGACACATTAACCCTCACAGAATTTGTCTCTTGGTCTTGTATACACAATTTTTAACCGTCTCAGACATAGCAGCCACAGCATACAAAATACCCCTTAAGCAGGTTACAACGGTGGTCTTTTTTCTGAGTAAGAAATAACTATATTACCTGCCTTTCATTGATTTATCACTCTGGATCAGAAACAGGCAGAAAAGCAGTCAGAACCCAGATCACATTGGTAGATTTACATAAAGCAATCTTACCGTGTTCTGTAGATTTTCGGGCCCCTGAGTTCTGCGTGCCATCCGCCGATCTCTGTATTTTTCCAGAATGAAAGAAATCAAAATCTCTAACTCGGTCCACCCAGGATACGCCAATTGTGCTGGATTAAGGTTTTCTCCAGCAGGCTTCAGGGTATTCTGCAGCTTCCGAATTGTATAGTGTGCACACATCGTCGAGCAGATTAGACACAAGCGATCAGTCTCATATCCAAAATGGCTCTTCTGGTAGAAACATCCAGACAGGCCCTTTTATTGGAAAGGATAACACCTGCCCTTTATGGGCGTTTAACAGATTACATCAGTAACATATAGGATTCTCATTTGTCGGATCATATAGAATCCCCCCTCCTCCCTACCCACCCTTCCTCAGGTCCGCCATAGTGTGGACTTTGTCTTTAGCATCCAGACAACCTTAAGGAATTCTGTGTAGTTGACAAATCATTGTTTAAATAGATTGTGTGGGGAGTGGAAGGGGGCTAGGTAAACACTCAGTGTTGAACACAGATATACACATAACACTATGGCCCTTAACTCTTAGAGGCTTCTTGTGCAATTCCTATGTACTTAGCTAACATTATATCATACATCCTTCACCATCCCATTGTCTAGCAAATACCATGATTAGATTGTGTGTGTCCTTTAAACTCCACAGAGCTAAGAGTTATTACAACAGCATAATACATTTGGTTTATACAAATCGATAGACATTTTATACTAACTAATCATCATGTCTATCACATGAGGTTATATAAGAGAGAGATTGAGAGCGGAAAATTAGTCCATCTTCAGGAGGAGAGAGTGCTTACACAGAGCCACATGGAAGCACCTTCAGCTTCCATGTAGCAAAACAAACATATAATCAGAGGCAGCATCCACGGCAGTCCATTTCAGATAAAAAGAACTTTATTCCATGTTGGTCCCACAAGCAGCAATATACAGATGCAGCAGTACAGCAGAAATCACACAGCGCCGTTTCGATCTAAACAGATCTTTGTCAAGCCTGTCAAGCAAACCCATCTACACCACTTAAATATATGCATAATTAAAATCCAAATACCTTCAAGTGTGGGAAAGCATCTACCAGTGTCTCCAGTGCTAGGTCATCAATATGGGGCTCAGAAAACTCCCACCAGGGAGCCTCCTACCCAACGTAGTCAGCTCTTTGCATACAGGCCACATGATTCTGCACAGCCGGACACCGGCCGCTAACAGAACCACGCATACGCGGGGTTATGTGCCGCCCACATGAAAGGGGCACGGCAGCTGCACTAAACGACGGAAAACACCCGTCCTGTGCGCATATATGCCCGCCGCTCACATGTACTCATAAACATTGGATTGTCAGCAGATAACCTATTTACATGAGATGTCTTTAAAGGGGGGTTCAAAGTACTTTTCATATATAATTTTGGGCTCCACTGCTTTCACGCTCTGGCGCCAAGGTATCTTGTAAACCTGTTACATTGCACAATAAGGATTTTTTTTCCTTCTATTAGTTTGTAAGCCTCCCCCGCCCTTTCATTGAGTAGGGGTGCACTACTATGGACATATATCAGTTGGGTTTTCACACCTGGCCCATATACACTGCCCCTCTCTGCAAGGGGAGGAGGCGGGACGAGGTGGGAGCTAGTGTGCTGAGCTCCCGCCCCCTGCCACTGTTTGCAAACAGTGCTAAGGGGCGGAGAGGGGGTGGGAGCTCAGCACACTAGCTCCCACCTCGTCCCACCTCCTCCCTTTGCAGAGTGGGGCAACGTCTATGGGCTGGGTGTGTAAACCCGGCCGATATACATCCGTGTGAATAAGCCCTCAGCGTTTAATAAATTGGCCAAGAATATCCATTTGGGGCAATGCAATGCAATATGAGGATACATTTTACTACAACCAGAAATGGAAAATGCTGATTGTAGTAAAATATTTTTCCATGTTACAATGTCAGAATGTTCTTCCTACAATGTGTTGTGACGGTCAGCGATGGGACGGCTGTATTCCCCCAGCATGCAGCTAGTGCCGGTGTACATAGTAGTATCAGCAGCCTGCAGGGGTTCATTAGACTGTTTATTGTCATGGAGAGAAATCTCTGCTAGTTTAAGTCCCCCGAGTATCCTTAACCCCTTAATGACAAGGCCTATTTTGGGCTTAAGGACGCAATGATTTTTGGTGGATTTTTTTCTCCATATATCAAAAGTCATGACTTTTTTATTTTTCCGTCGACGCGGCCGTATAAGGGCTTGTTTTTTGCGTGGCGAACTGTAGTTTTTATTGGTGTCCCTTTTGAGTACATTTGACTATATTGTAAAACTTTTATTATTTACTTTTTTTATGATAGCAGGGAGAGAAAACGCATCAATTCTGCCATAGATAGATTTTTTTTTTTACAGCGTTAATCATGCAGCATAAATGACACAATCCATTTTTTATGCGCGTCGGTACGGTTACAACGATACCAAAATTCGTACATTTTTTTTAGGTTTTTCCACTTTTCTGCAATAAAAACCCCTTTTTTTTTAAATCATTTTTTCTAAATCGCTGCATTCAAAGTCCTGTAACTTTTTTATTTTTTTATGTACGGAGCGCTGTGAGGGCTTATTATTTGCGAGACGAGCTGTAGTTTTTATTGGTACCATTTGGGGATACATACGGCTTTTTTGATCAACTTTATTGCGTTTTTAGGGAGGCAACATGCTAAAAATTAGCATTTTGCCTCAGTTTTTTAGCGTTTTTTTTAAAGCTTTTTACCGTGCACACTCAAAAGCATGTGCAGCTTATTGTACGCGTCGATACAGATGCGACAATACCAAATATCTGGGGTTTTAATTTTTTTTAACCTTTTCTATGCTAATATTAGAAAAACATAAAAAAAGGTTTTTTTATACTTTTCTTTACATTTTTTTGTTTATTCATTTTTTAATCTTTTTTTTTTACAAACCTTGTGTCCCCCTGGGGGACTTGCAGCACAGGACTGATGATCGCTGTGATAGGGCATGGCAGGGCTACTGCCCTGCCATGGCTTATCACTTATACAGCGATCATAGGCATTGGCAGTACAGGACACCAGTGTCTTGCGTCCTGTTGCCATGGCGACAGGCCGGGCTCTCGCGATAACAGCGTGGGAGCCGGCTGAAGATACAGAGGGAGCGCGCTCCCTCTGTGAACTCTTTCCCTGCCGCGATCTACTTAGATCGCAGCAGGGAAGGGGTTAAGAGTGGGGGGCGCATCTCCGATGCACCCCCGGTGTTGCAGCAGGATGCCGGCTGTGGCTGACAGCTGGATCCCGCTGCGGGATAGCACAAGATCATATGTGATCTCGCGCTATCCCCGAGACGTAAGTTTACGCCCTGTTGCGGGAAGTACCCCGCTCCCAGGACGTAAACTTACGCCCTGGAGCGGGAAGGGGTTAATATTCTGCTCCATACCAACATTCCTGTTTCTCTCCTAGGTGCTTCTTGTTCCTGTGGAGAGTCATGTAAATGTCGCAACTACAAATGTACTTCATGCAAAAAAAGTGAGTATGCATGCGCTATATGTAGAACTTGTAGTTTCAGTCCCTTAGAAAATAGCCGGATCTATTAAGAGATACTTTTTGTAATATTTACTTTTTCTTTATAAACAATAAAAACATAAAAAAGGAAACAAAAGCTCTTTGGTTCTTGAAAAAAAGCTAAATAAAAAAAACTCTGATCCAAACTGTTCAAAGTCCTGTTCACGTCTGCAATGGGAACTCCATTTGGAGTCTCCGGCGAAAATCAGTCCCAAAATCCCAGATGAAGCAGTGCATGGCGCTGTGTTATTTCATACTGCATAATTTCAGGGGCCATGCTGGAATCTGGATAGACCCCATTATAGCCAATGGGGTCTGACTATCCCTGTTGCATCTGAAGCTTCAGATATTTTCATTTTCAAGATTTTTAACAACAGAAATTACACCGAATAGTAAAAGGAGGTCAGAATGTGACTTTATGCCCTTTATTTCACACTGTAGAACTGAATGCAGGACATTGAAGTCTGTAAATAGATTGCCCTGCAATTCCATACCATGCAACGTGAAGATTCCCATTGATATTGCCTGAGGATTCCAATTTCACAAAAGCGATTTGAGGCATTTTTAAATGAAAAATTCCGCACTTTGGCATGAAAAACACATGTTGGCAAGCGCTGTAACGGGCCAATATCGTGCACGCCTGTGTGAATGTAGCCTAAAACCATTTTTTTCTATAACACATTAGGAGTTAGCAGAGAAACAAAACTCAGAATTTATTATTTGGATTCTGCAGTTTTTAGAAATGCCCCATATGTGGACGTAAACTGTTGTTCGGGCACACGGCCGGGCTCAGAAGGGAAAGACCAGCATGGGGCTTTATGTATGAGCTGTACGCAGTATATCAGGGTAAAACATATAACGCTGCTTCAATGCAATAATGAAATTAAAATTCCAGGGACAGTGTAGTGTCCCAGAATAACATCCTGGTCCCCTCCATAATTGTCATGCATGTTCTGTCTCATGTGGATGCACTGTGCAAAACTGTCATGTCCATTTTCTGTATGTATGTTGCTCAGCTGCAGTGTCTGAAGAGTTAACTCCCATACAATCATTGCCTGTCAGCTCTGCTGCTGAATGTATCTTTCCTACTGTGTCATGTGGTACAAGTGATGTTATAAAAGTGAGTGTCTGGGAGCAGAGAGTGTTCTTCTTCAATCGGTGTTAGGGCTCATACCCACGGCCGTGACGAGCTCCGCAAGCGGAATACCGCAGCGGAGCCCGTCGGATTTCCATTCGACAGAGTGGACTGGGACTTCATGCTTGTCACCATGACCCATATGGGACTGGGCCCTAATATGCTGAGCTGGATTAAAAGCCTCTATTCATGCCCCACAGCGGAAGTGAGAGTCAATGGCCAAATCTCGACCCCCTTCGCAATTACTAATGGCACAAGACAAGGATGCCCCCTCTCACCCATAATCTTTATCCTGTGCCTCGAGCCCCTCTTAACCCGAATCCGAACCAATCCGAACGTTACAGGGATCAAAGTAGCAGACACTGAACAGAAGATAGCCGCCTACGCGGACGACCTCCTTTTTTTCGTCACAAACCCACGAATTACACTCCCAAACTTACTAGCCGAAATTAAACAATACTCGGAATTCTCAAACTTTAAAATAAATTACCACAAATCCGCGGCTCTTAACATATCCTTAACACAGTCGGTAGCCGGAGAGCTCAAAAATTCTTTTCCATTCACTTGGGCGGGAAACCACATTCTATACTTAGGAATACACCTTACCCCTGAGCCAGACCAGAAAACCTATACGCGGCCAACTACCCTGCTCTATTAAGTAAAATTAGGACAGACCTAAACTCGTGGACAAAAGGCCTACACTTATGGTTTGGGAGAGGCGCTATCTTTAAAATGAACATACTCCCTAGAGTACTATATCTATTCCAAGCGCTCCCCATCAACGTCCCCAAACAATTCCTTCAACAACTGTCAACTCTCACATCTAAATTCGTATGGGCAGACAAACCCCCGCGCATCGCCCGGGACACGTTGACAAGACCCAAAGAGGAAGGAGGACTGGGACTCCCGAGCTTTAACAGGTACTATCAAGCAACCCACCTAGCCCGCATAATAGACTGGCATAGACACGAGGAATACAAACAATGGATTAGCATCGAACAAACAGCTCCACCCATACCATTGAAGGCCCTACCATGGATCCAGGAACACATAACAGCAGACATGAATAATCACCCCAAGTTAGGCCCTACATTAGCGACAGACGCGAAAATACTAACAGGACCAGACGTGGCCCCCAGACCCTCACCTATGTTCCCAATCCTGGGCAACCCATCGTTCCCCCCAGGGACCGAGGACAAAACTCTCCGCATATGGCTGAAGGGAGGTAGGATACTGAGCAACGCATTTCCTGCAGGAAGGCCAATGGCTCACGATGGAACAAATGTCAGCGACACAAGACCCGTGCCTGATACCGTTCTGGCAAACAGTCCAACTAAGACATTTCCTCAACTCCCTACCACACCCGCGCACATTTACAAGATCTAAAACGCAATTTGAAACATTATGTAGTACAGAGGGGCCTTCTAGACACACACTGTCACTCGTATACGACCTACTCAACACACAAACAGAACCTCAGCCCCCGGGATTTGTCCGGAAATAGGAAGACGACCTCGGAACATCGTTCTCCCAGACAGAAAGGGAAAAAATCTTTAAGCTCACCCACTCCGCATCCATATCTAGCAAAATACAGGAGGCAGGATATAAGATACTGACACGTTGGTACAGAGTTCCGACCCGCATCAACAAAATGTACCCATCGGCGTCTCCCCTTTGTTGGAGATGCGGAACATAACAGGGGACACTTCTTCACATCTTTTGGGACTGTCACGTGTTGGCGAGCTTCTGGACGAATGTCTGGCAGATAACATCCAAATTTACCCACTACCCCATTCCAAAAACACCTGCATTCTTTCTCCTGCACCATAATGAGATTCGTATTTCAGTCTACAAAAACTCAGTTACTCGTCATCTGATCAACGCTGCGAGAACATGCGTGCCAAAACTATGGCGTCAGACGACTCCGCCCACAACAGCGCTCTGGCTCAACACGATCCAGGGAGTTCTGGAGATGGAGGACCTCACAGCCACACTCAAAGGTACGCAGGAAAAATTCACAAAAACATGGTTCCACTGGTTAGAGTTTCAGTACACAACAGAATACAAGAGTCTACTGGAAACTAATGAGTCGAGGGCATAAAATTATACCCCCCTCGCACCCCCAGATCCCGGCTCCCCATCCCACATACCCCGCCACCCCATACCACACCCTTAAAACTCCCTAATGTATCCTGCCCAACGTCTACGTGAAGGTTTACATTGAGTTTATTAAGGTTAAAGTTTCAGCAGCAAGCAAATGTCATTATGTAACCAAGAAAAGTATTGATATTGACAGACAAGTGAACCAACCCAGAAAGTCAGACACTTGAGAGGTTCACAAAAGAAAGACCCCAAGAATGCTGCAAAGGACACTACGCTAATGTAACACACATTTGATATGCAGAGATCCGAAGTGTGTGCATAGTTATTTTTGTTTTGTATTAAAGCTGAAAACTGAAAATAAAGAATTTAAAAAAAAAAAAAAAGCTTCACGCGGCGTGATTCGCCAGCGGTTTGCTGCCGGCGAAATCGCGTCCGTGGACAGGGGGTCTTAGTATAAGGTACATGAAGTTATGTTCACACATTCTGTTCAAACTGTTATTGGTTTTACTATCATTCTACAACAATCGCCACTAAATGTGAGATTCGACTGTGACTTAGGCTGGCTTCACGCGACTGCGTGTACTGGCATAGGGGCATGCAGCAAGTACGAGATGACATGCGTACTATCAGCATGCTGCCAATCCTTATGTACTACCTTGGCGTGTATGTGCACGTAGTACAGATCAAGATAGAGCATGCTGCAATTTTTTTTACACAAGTAACATGCGGGGTGATGCAGCATTGCTGCTACGTGTAAACGTACCCGAAGGCTATCTTCACACAAAGTGTATCCGCTACTGGCTTTCTGCAGAAAATAAGCATTAAATCTGCACCTTAAGGCAAACAAATGATGTTCGATTATGAACCCCGTTCTTTTGAATGGTGTCATATACATAAGTTATTAATGTTGTTTTGGCGCAGGAATAATCGCAGCATGTCCTATCTTTGGGCATTCCCTTGGAATGCGTCGCATGGCATCACCCATTGTTTTCAAAGGGGGCCCACACAGCATTGCAGGGCGTGCGAGCTGCACACAAGTGTGATGCAATGTTTTCCCATTGAAACCAATAGGAAGCCCTTCACAATACTTTTAGCCACGGGGGAGGATCGCTACTTCCCCAAAGTGAAACGGTTTTAATACAAAATAACCTGGTGACTGCAGGGACATAGCATGTTGGAGAGCACAATATCAGGCCAAATTTCACGGCCCGATATCACACTCGTCGTGTGAAATTAGCCTAATGGTATAAATTTGGCTGTACATTTGCTTACCGATCTGCTGCGGAATTAAACCTTGGTATTTGGGGGGTTAAATTCCGCTGCAGAAATTCACAGCCTTAAGAGACATTATTTATAATTTTCAGGGTTTAAAAAAAAATGCTGCAGATTTGTTGTGGAGAAATTGCACTCCATGTAAGGCCTTTTTAAAACGGCTGGGAAAATTGTGCAAGATTTGTGTGGTGAAGGTGCACAAATCTCACAGGAAAATAAACCCCATTTTAATGATTAGTGTCATACACATGAGCGATTTTCTTTATTTTGAAAAAAAATATTTATTTAAATATACATATTTATATATTTTTTCCGCTCTGTGGGAAGTCCTATCCTGGCGGGGGTCATCCAGGGGCGGCTTGGGGCGGGCCCTCTGGCGGGGGCCGTCCGTCCGGTCCAAGCGCGGCGGGCCCTCTGGCGGGGGCCGTCCGTCCGGTCCAGGCGCGGCGGGCCCTCTGGCGGGGGCCATCCATCCGGTCCAGGCGCGGCCAGCGGCGGGCCCTCTGGCGGGGGCCATCCATCCGGTCCAGGCGCGGCCAGCCCTCTGGCGGGGGCCATCCATCCGGTCCAGGCGGGCGCTCTTATGGGGGCCATCCATCCGGTCCATGCGGGCCCTCTGGCGGGGGCCATCTGTCCGATCCAGGCACGACCAGCGGCGGGCCCTCTGGCGGGGGCCAACCGGTCCAGGCGGGCCCTCTGGCGGGGGCCATCCATCCGGTCCAGGCGGGCTCTCTGGCGGGAGCCATCCCTCCGATCCAGGCAGGCCCTCTGGCAGGGGCCATCCATCCAATCCGGGCGCGGCCAGCGGCAGGCCCTCTGGCGGGGGCCATCCATCCGATGCAGGCGCGGCCAGCGGCGGGCTCTCTGGCGGGGGCCATCCATCCGGTCCAGGCGTGGCCAGCGGCAGGCCCTCTGGCGGGGGCCATCCATCCGGTCCAGGCGGGCCCTCTGGCGGGGGCCATCCATCCGGTCCAGGCGGGCCCTCTGGCGGGGGCCATCCATCCGGTCCAGGCGGGGCCTCTGGCGGAGGCCATCCATCCGGTCCAGGCAGGCCCTCTGGCGGTGGCCATCCATCCGGTCCAGGCGGGCCCTCTGGTGGGGGCCATCCATCCGCTCCAGGAGGGTCCTCTAGCGAGGGCCATCCATCCGGTCCAGGCGGGCCCACTGGCGGGGGCCATCCATCCGGTCCAGGCGGGGCCAGCGGCGGGCCCTCTGGCGGGGGCTATCCATCCGGTCCAGGCGGGTCCAGCGGCGGGCCCTCTGGCGGGGGCTATCCATCCGGTCCAGGCGCGGCCAGCGGCGGGCCATCTGCCTGGGGCTATCCATCCGGTCCAGGCGCGGCCAGCGGCGGGCCCTCTGGCGGGGGCCATCAATCCGGTCCAGGCGCGGCTAGCGGCGGGCCCTCTGGCGGGGGCCATCCGTCCGGTCCAGGCGTGGCCAGCGGCGGGCCCTCTGGCGGGGGCCACCCGGTCCAGGCGGGCCCTCTGGCGGGGGCCATCCATCCGGTCCAGGCGGGCCCTCTTGCGGGGGCCATCCATCCGGTCCAGGGAGGCCCTCTGGCGGGGGCCATCCATCCAGTCCAGGCGGGCCCTCTGGCGGGGGTCATCCATCCGGTCCAGGCGGGCCCTCTGATGGGGGCCATCCATCTGGTCCATGCGGGCCCTCTGGCGGGGGCCATCCGTCCGGTCCAGGCACGACCAGCGGCGAGCCCTCTGGTGGGGTCCATCCATCCGGTCCAGGCGGGCCCTCTGGCGGGGGCCATCCATCCGGTCCAGGCGGGCTCTCTGGCGGGAGCCATCTCTCCGATCCAGGCGGGCCCTCTGGCAGGGGCCATCCATCCGGTCCAGGCGCGGCCAGCGGCGGGCCCTCTGGCGGGGGCCATCCATCCGGTGCAGGCGCGGCCAGCGGCGGGCTCTCTGGCGAGGGCCATCCATCCTGTCCAGGCGTAGCCAGCGGCAGGCCCTCTGGCGGGGGCCATCCATCCGGTCCAGGCACTGCCAGCGGCGGGCCCTCTGGCGGAGGCTATCCCTCCGGTCCAGGCGCGGCCAGCGGCGGGCCCTCTGGCGGGGCCATCCATCCGAGCCAGGGGCGGCCCTCTGGCGGGGGCCATCCATCCGGTCCAGGCGGGCCCTCTGGCGGGGGCCATCCATCCGGTCCAGGCGGGCCCTCTGGCGGGGGCCATCCATCCGGTCCAGACGGGCCCTCTGGCGGGGGCCATCCGGTCCAGGCGGGCCCTCTGGCGGGGGCCATCCATCCGTTCCAGGCGGGCCCTCTGGCGGGGGCCATCCATCCGGTCCAGGGAGGCCCTCTGGCGGGGGCCATCCATCCGGTCCAGGCGCGGCCAGCGGCGGGCCCTCTGGCGGGGGCCATCCATCCGGTCCAGGCGCGGCCAGCCCTCTGGCGGGGGCCATCCATCCGGTCCAGGCGGGCGCTCTTATGGGGGCCATCCATCCGGTCCATGCGGGCCCTCTGGCGGGGGCCATCCGTCCGATCCAGGCACGACCAGCGGCGGGCCCTCTGGCGGGGGCCAACCGGTCCAGGCGGGCCCTCTGGCGGGGGCCATCCATCCGGTCCAGGCGGGCTCTCTGGCGGGAGCCATCCCTCCGATCCAGGCGGGCCCTCTGGCAGGGGCCATCCATCCGGTCCGGGCGCGGCCAGCGGCGGGCCCTCTGGCGGGGGCCATCCATCCGGTGCAGGCGCGGCCAGCGGCGGGCTCTCTGGCGGGGGCCATCCATCCGGTCCAGGCGTGGCCAGCGGCAGGCCCTCTGGCGGGGGCCATCCATCCGGTCCAGGCGGGCCCTCTGGCGGGGGCCATCCATCCGGTCCAGGCGGGCCCTCTGGCGGGGGCCATCCATCCGGTCCAGGCGGGGCCTCTGGCGGAGGCCATCCATCCGGTCCAGGCAGGCCCTCTGGCGGTGGCCATCCATCCGGTCCAGGCTGGCCCTCTGGTGGGGGCCATCCATCCGCTACAGGAGGGTCCTCTAGCGAGGGCCATCCATCCGGTCCAGGCGGGCCCACTGGCGGGGGCCATCCATCCGGTCCAGGCGGGGCCAGCGGCGGGCCCTCTGGCGGGGGCTATCCATCCGGTCCAGGCGGGTCCAGCGGCGGGCCCTCTGGCGGGGGCTATCCATCCGGTCCAGGCGCGGCCAGCGGCGGGCCATCTGCCTGGGGCTATCCATCCGGTCCAGGCGCGGCCAGCGGCGGGCCCTCTGACGGGGGCCATCAATCCGGTCCAGGCGCGGCTAGCGGCGGGCCCTCTGGCGGGGGACATCCGTCCGGTCCAGGCGTGGCCAGCGGCGGGCCCTCTGGCGGGGGCCACCCGGTCCAGGCGGGCCCTCTGGCGGGGGCCATCCATCCGGTCCAGGCGGGCCCTCTTGCGGGGGCCATCCATCCGGTCCAGGGAGGCCCTCTGGCGGGGGCCATCCATCCAGTCCAGGCGGGCCCTCTGGCGGGGGTCATCCATCCGGTCCAGGCGGGCCCTCTGATGGGGGCCATCCATCTGGTCCATGCGGGCCCTCTGGCGGGGGCCATCCGTCCGGTCCAGGCACGACCAGCGGCGAGCCCTCTGGTGGGGTCCATCCATCCGGTCCAGGCGGGCCCTCTGGCGGGGGCCATCCATCCGGTCCAGGCGGGCTCTCTGGCGGGAGCCATCTCTCCGATCCAGGCGGGCCCTCTGGCAGGGGCCATCCATCCGGTCCAGGCGCGGCCAGCGGCGGGCCCTCTGGCGGGGGCCATCCATCCGCTGCAGGCGCGGCCAGCGGCGGGCTCTCTGGCGAGGGCCATCCATCCGGTCCAGGCGTGGCCAGCGGCAGGCCCTCTGGCGGGGGCCATCCATCCGGTCCAGGCACTGCCAGCGGCGGGACCTCTGGCGGAGGCTATCCCTCCGGTCCAGGCGCGGCCAGCGGCGGGCCCTCTGGCGGGGCCATCCATCCGAGCCAGGGGCGGCCCTCTGGCGGGGGCCATCCATCCGGTCCAGGCGGGCCCTCTGGCGGGGGCCATCCATCCGGTCCAGGCGGGCCCTCTGGCGGGGGCCATCCATCCGGTCCAGACGGGCCCTCTGGCGGGGGCCATCCGGTCCAGGCGGGCCCTCTGGCGGGGGCCATCCATCCGGTCCAGGCGGGCCCTCTGGCGGGGGCCATCCATCCGGTCCAGGGAGGCCCTCTGGCGGGGGCCATCCATCCGGTCCAGGCGCGGCCAGCGGCGGGCCCTCTGGCGGGGGCCATCCATCCGGTCCAGGCGCGGCCAGCCCTCTGGCGGGGGCCATCCATCCGGTCCAGGCGGGCGCTCTTATGGGGGCCATCCATCCGGTCCATGCGGGCCCTCTGGCGGGGGCCATCCGTCCGATCCAGGCACGACCAGCGGCGGGCCCTCTGGCGGGGGCCAACCGGTCCAGGCGGGCCCTCTGGCGGGGGCCATCCACCCGGTCCAGGCGGGCTCTCTGGCGGGAGCCATCCCTCCGATCCAGGCGGGCCCTCTGGCAGGGGCCATCCATCCGGTCCGGGCGCGGCCAGCGGCGGGCCCTCTGGCGGGGGCCATCCATCCGGTGCAGGCGCGGCCAGCGGCGGGCTCTCTGGCGGGGGCCATCCATCCGGTCCAGGCGTGGCCAGCGGCAGGCCCTCTGGCGGGGGCCATCCATCCGGTCCAGGCGGGCCCTCTGGCGGGGGCCATCCATCCGGTCCAGGCGGGGCCTCTGGCGGAGGCCATCCATCCGGTCCAGGCAGGCCCTCTGGCGGTGGCCATCCATCCGGTCCAGGCGGGCCCTCTGGTGGGGGCCATCCATCCGCTCCAGGAGGGTCCTCTAGCGAGGGCCATCCATCCGGTCCAGGCGGGCCCACTGGCGGGGGCCATCCATCCGGTCCAGGCGGGGCCAGCGGCGGGCCCTCTGGCGGGGGCTATCCATCCGGTCCAGGCGGGTCCAGCGGCGGGCCCTCTGGCGGGGGCTATCCATCCGGTCCAGGCGCGGCTAGCGGCGGGCCATCTGCCTGGGGCTATCCATCCGGTCCAGGCGCGGCCAGCGGCGGGCCCTCTGGCGGGGGCCATCAATCCGGTCCAGGCGCGGCTAGCGGCGGGCCCTCTGGCGAGGGCCATCCGTCCGGTCCAGGCGTGGCCAGCGGCGGGCCCTCTGGCGGGGGCCACCCGGTCCAGGCGGGCCCTCTGGCGGGGGCCATCCATCCGGTCCAGGCGGGCCCTCTTGCGGGGGCCATCCATCCGGTCCAGGGAGGCCCTCTGGCGGGGGCCATCCATCCAGTCCAGGCGGGCCCTCTGGCGGGGGTCATCCATCCGGTCCAGGCGGGCCCTCTGATGGGGGCCATCCATCTGGTCCATGCGGGCCCTCTGGCGGGGGCCATCCGTCCGGTCCAGGCACGACCAGCGGCGAGCCCTCTGGTGGGGTCCATCCATCCGGTCCAGGCGGGCCCTCTGGCGGGGGCCATCCATCCGGTCCAGGCGGGCTCTCTGGCGGGAGCCATCCCTCCGATCCAGGCGGGCCCTCTGGCAGGGGCCATCCATCCGGTCCAGGCGCGGCCAGCGGCGGGCCCTCTGGCGGGGGCCATCCATCCGGTGCAGGCGCGGCCAGCGGCGGGCTCTCTGGCGAGGGCCATCCATCCGGTCCAGGCGTGGCCAGCGGCAGGCCCTCTGGCGGGGGCCATCCATCCGGTCCAGGCACGGCCAGCGGCGGGCCCTCTGGCGAAGGCTATCCCTCCGGTCCAGGCGCGGCCAGCGGCGGGCCCTCTGGCGGGGGCCATCCATCCGAGCCAGGCGCGGCCCTCTGGCGGGGGCCATCCATCCGAGCCAGGCGCGGCCCTCTGGCGGGGGCCATCCATCCGGTCCAGGCGGGCCCTCTGGCGGGGGCCATCCATCCGGTCCAGGCGGGCCCTCTGGCGGGGGCCATCCATCCGGTCCAGACGGGCCCTCTGGCGGGGGCCATCCGGTCCAGGCGGGCCCTCTGGCGGGGGCCATCCATCCGGTCCAGGCGGGCCCTCTGGCGGGGGCCATCCATCCGGTCCAGGGAGGCCCTCTGGCGGGGGCCATCCATCCGGTCCAGGCGGACCCTCTGGCGGGGGCCATCCATCCGGGTCCAGGCGGGCCCTCTGGCGGGGGCCATCCATCCGGTCCAGGCGGGCCCTTTGGCGTGGGCCATCCATTCGGTCCAGACGGGCCCTCTGGCGGGGGCCATCCATCCGGTCCAGGCGGGCCCTCTGGCGGGGGCCATCCATCCGGTCCAGGTGGGCCCTCTGGCGGGGGCCATCCATTCGGTCCTGGCGCGGTCAGCGGCGGCCCCTCTGGCGGGGGCCATCCATCCGGTCCAGGCGCGGCCAGCGGCGGGCGCTCTGGCGGGGGCCATCCATCCGGTCCAGGCGGGCCCTCTGGCGGGGGCCATCCATCCGATCCAGGGAGGCCCTCCGGCGGGGGCCATCCATCCGGTCCAGGCGAGCCCTCTGGCGGGGGCCATCCATCCGGTCCAGGCAGGCCCTCTGGCGGGGGCCATCCATCCGGTCCAGGCGGGCCAACTGGCGGGGGCCATCCATCCGGTCCAGGCGGGCCCTCCTGCGGGGGCCATCTATCCGATCCAGGCGGGCCCTCTGGCGGGGGCCATCCATCCGGTCCAGGCGGGCCCTCTGGCGGGGACCATCCATCCGGTCCAGGCGGGCCCTCTGGCGGGGGCCATCCATCCAGTCCAGGGAGGCCCTCTGGCGGGGGCCATCCATTCGGTACAGGCGGGCCCTCTGGCGGGGCCATCCATCCGGGTCCAGGCGGGCCCTCTGGCGGGGGCCATCCATCCGGTCCAGGCGGGCCCTCTGGTGGGGGCCATCCATTCGGTCCAGGCGGGCCCTCTGGCGGGGGCCATCCATCCGGTCCATGCGGGCCCTCTGACGGGGGCCATCCATCCGGTCCAGGCGGGCCCTCTGGCGTGGGCCATCCATCCGGTCCAGGCGCGGCCAGAGGCGGGCCCTCTGGCGGGGTCCATCCATAAGGTCCAGGCGGGCCCTCAGGCGGGGGCCATCCATCCGGTCCAGGCGGGCCCTCTGACGGGCGCCATCCATCCGGTCCAGGCAGGCCCTCTGGCAAGGGCAATCCATCCGGTCCAGGCGGCCCTCTGGCAGGGGCCATCCGTCCGGTCCAGGTGGGCCCTCTGGCGGGGGCCATCCATCCGGTCCAGGCGGGCCAACTGGCGGGGGCCATCCATCCGGTCCAGGCGGGCCCTCTGGCGGGGGCCATCTATCCGATCCAGGCGGGCCCTCTGGCGGGTGCCATCCATCCGGTCCAGGCGGGCCCTCTGGCGGCGACCATCCATCCGGTCCAGGCGGGCCCTCTGGCGGGGGCCATCCATCTGGTCCAGGGAGGCCCTCTGGCGGGGGCCATCCATCCGGTACAGGCGGGCCCTCTGGCGGGGGCCATCCATCCGGGTCCAGGCGGGCCCTCTGGCGGGGGCCATCCATCCGGTCCAGGCGGGCCCTCTGGTGGGGGCCATCCATTCGGTCCAGGCGGGCCCTCTGGCGGGGGCCATCCATCCGGTCCATGCGGGCCCTCTGACGGGGGCCATCCATCCGGTCCAGGCGGGCCCTCTGGCGTGGGCCATCCATCCGGTCCAGGTGCGGCCAGAGGCGGGCCCTCTGGCGGGGTCCATCCATAAGGTCCAGGCGGGCCCTCTGGCGGGGGCCATCCATCCGGTCCAGGCGGGCCCTCTGGCGGGCGCCATCCATCCGGTCCAGGCAGGCCCTCTGGCAAGGGCAATCCATCCGGTCCAGGCGGCCCTCTGGCAGGGGCCATCCGTCCGGTCCAGGTGGGCCCTCTGGCGGGGACCATCCATCCGGTCCAGGCGCGGCCAGCGGCGCGCCCTCTGGCGGGGGCCATCCATCCAGTCCAGGCGCGGCCAGCGGCGGGCCCTCTGGCGGGGGCCATCCATCCGGTCCAGGCGGGGCCAGCGGCGGACCCTCTGGCGGGGGCCATCCATCCGGTCCAGGCGGACCCTCTGGCGGGGGCCATCCATCCGGTCCAGGCGGGCCCTCTGGCGGGGGCCATCCATCCGGTCCAGGCGGGCCCTCTGGCGGGGCCATCCGGTCCAGGCGGGCCCTCTGGCGGGGCCATCCGGTCCAGGCGGGCTCTCTGGCGGGGGCCATCCATCCGGTCCAGGCGGGCCCTCTGGCGGGGGCCATCCATCCGGTCCAGGGAGGCCCTCTGGCGGGGGCCATCCATCCGGTCCAGGCGGACCCTCTGGCGGGGGCCATCCATCCGGGTCCAGGCGGGCCCTCTGGCGGGGGCCATCCATCCGGTCCAGGCGGGCCCTTTGGCGTGGGCCATCCATTCGGTCCAGACGGGCCCTCTGGCGGGGGCCATCCATCCGGTCCAGGCGGGCCCTCTGGCGGGGGCCATCCATCCGGTCCAGGCGGGCCCTCTGGCGGGGGCCATTCATCCGCTTCAGGCGCGGCCAGCGGCGGGCCCTCTGGCGGGGGCCATCCATCCGGTCTAGGCGCGGCCCGCGGCGGGCCCTCTGCCGGGGGCCATCCATCCGGTCCAGGCGCGGCGGGCCCTCTGGCGGGGGCCATCCGTCCGGTCCAGGCGGGCCCTCTGGCGGGGGCCATCCATCCGGTCCCGGCGGGCCCTCTGGCGTGGGCCACCCATCTGGTCTAGGCGGGCCCTCTGGCGGGGGCCATCCATCCGGTCCAGGCGGGCCCTCTGGCGGGGGCCATCCATAAGGTCCAGGCGGGCCCTCTGGCGGGGGCCATCCATCCGCTTCAGGCGCGGCCAGCGGCGGGCCCTCTGGCGGGGGGCATCCAACCGGTCCAGGCGCGGCCCGCGGCGGGCCCTCTGTCGGGGGCCATCCATCCGGTCCAGGCGCGGCGGGCCCTCTGGCGGGGGTCATCCGTCCGGTCCAGGCGGGCCCTCTGGCGGGGGCCATCCATCCGGTCCCGGCGGGCCCTCTGGCGGGGCCATCCATCCGGTACAGGCAGGCCCTCTGGCGGGGGCCACCCATCTGGTCTAGGCGGGCCCTCTGGCGGGGGCCATCCATCCGGTCCAGGCGGGCCCTCTGGCGGGGGCCATCCATCTGGTCAAGGCGGGCCCTCTGGCGGGGGCCATCCATCCGGTCCAGGTGGCCCCTCTGGCGGGGGCCATCCGGTCCAGGCGGGCCCTCTGGCGGGGGCCATCCATCCGGTCCAGGCGGGCCCTCTGGCGGGGGCCATCCATCCGGTCCAGGGAGGCCCTCTGGCGGGGGCCATCCATCCGGCTCAGGCGGGCCCTCTGGCGGGGGCCATTCATCCGGGTCCAGGCGGGCCCTCTGGCGGGGGCCATCCATCCGGTCCAGGCGGACCCTCTGGCGGGGGCCATCCATCCGGTCCCGGCGGGCCCTCTGGCGGGGGCCATCCATCCGGTACAGGCAGGCCCTCTGGCGGGGGCCATCCATCCGGTCCAGGCGGGCCCTCTGGCGGGGGCCACCCATCTGGTCTAGGCGGGCCCTCTGGCGGGGGCCATCCATCCGGTCCAGGCGGGCCCTCTGGCGGGGGCCATCCAAATGGTCCAGGCGGGCCCTCTGGCGGGGGCCATCCATCCGGTCAGGTGGGCCCTCTGGCGGGGGCCATCCGGTCCAGGCGGGCCCTCTGGCGGGGGCCATCCATCTGGTCCAGGCGGGCCCTCTGGCGGGGGCCATCCATCCGGTCCAGGGAGGCCCTCTGGCGGGGGCCATCCATCCGGCTCAGGCGGGCCCTCTGGCGGGGGCCATCCATCCGGGTCCAGGCGGGCCCTCTGGCGGGGGCCATCCATCCGGTCCAGGCGGACCCTCTGGCGGGGGCCATCCATTCGGTCCAGGCGGGCCCTCTGGCGGGGGCCATCCATCCGGTCCATGCGGGCCCTCTGACGGGGGCCATCCATCCGGTCCAGGCGGGCCCTCTGGCGGGGGCCATCCATCCGGTCCAGGCGGGCCCTTTGGTGTGGGCCATCCATTCGGTCCAGACGGGCTCTCTGGCGGGGGCCATCCATCTGGTCCAGGCGGGCCCTCTGGCGGGGGCCATCCATCCGGTTCAGGCGCGGCCAGCGGCGGGCCCTCTGGCGGGGGCCATCCATCCGGTCCAGGCGCTTCCCGCGGCGGGCCCTCTGCCGGGGGCCATCCATCCGGTCCAGGCGCGGCGGGCCCTCTGGCGGGGGCCATCCGTCCGGTCCAGGCGGGGGCCATCCATCCGGTCCCGGCGGGCCCTCTGGCGGGGGCCATCCATCCGGTACAGGCAGGCCCTCTGGCGGGGGCCATCCATCCGGTCCAGGCGGGCCCTCTGGCGGGGGCCACCCATCTGGTCTAGGCAAGCCCTCTGGCGGGGGCCACCCATCTGGTCTAGGCGGGCCCTCTGGCGGGGGCCATCCATCCGGTCCAGGCGGGCCCTCTGGCGGGGGCCATCCATCTGGTCCAGGCGGGCCCTCTGGCGGGGGCCATCCATCCGGTCCAGGTGGGCCCTCTGGCGGGGGGCATCCGGTCCAGGCGGGCCCTCTGGCGGGGGCTATCCATCCAGTCCAGGCGGGCCCTCTGGCGGGGGCCATCCATCCGGTCCAGGGAGGCCCTCTGGCGGGGGCCATCCATCCGGTACAGGCGGGCCCTCTGGCGGGGGCCATCCATCCGGGTCCAGACGGGCCCTCTGGCGGGGGCCATCCATCCGGTCCAGGCGGGCCCTCTGGCGGGGGCCATCCATTCGGTCCAGGCGGGCCCTCTGGCGGGGGCCATCCATCCGGTCCATGCGGGCCCTCTGACGGGGGCCATCCATCCGGTCCAGGCGGGCCCTCTGGCGGGGGCCATCCATCCGGTCCAGGCGGGCCCTCTGGCGGGGGCCATCCATCCGGTCCAGGCGGGCCCTCTGGCGGGGGCCATCCATCCGGTCCAGGCGGGCCCTCTGGCGGGGGCCATCAATCCGGTCCAGGCGGGCCCTCTGGCGGGGTCCATCTATAAGGTCCAGGCGGGCCCTCTGGCGGGGGCCATCCATCCGGTCCAGGCGGGCCCTCTGGCGGGGGCCATCCATCCGGTCTAGGCGGACCCTCTGGCGGGGGCCATCCATCCGGTCCAGGCGGGCCCTCTGGCGGGGGCCATCCATCCGGTCCAGGCGGGCCCTCTGGCGGGGGCCATCCATCTGGTCCAGGGAGGCCCTCTGGCGGGGGCCATCCATCCGGTCCAGGCGGGCCCTCTGGCGGGGGCCATCCATCCGGGTCCAGGCGGACCCTCTGGCGGGGGCCATCCATCCGGTCCAGGCGGGCCCTCTGGTGGGGGCCATCCACCCGGTCCAGGCGCGGCCAGCGGCGGGCCCTCTGGTGGGGGCCATGCATCCAGTCCAGGCGCGGCCAGCGGCGGGCCCTCTGAACTTGTGCTCTAAATAAGAACTACGTGGTGCACCAGTACATTGATGATAATTAACATTGTGATTTGTTTTGTATAGCTAGTGTGAGCTCCTTTACACGGCTGCAGCTTGGGTGGTGCTTGAATTTGTGGTGTTACAGATGTATCGATATAAATACAGTTTTCTGTAAAAATGGTAAAACTTGTTTTGTTTTTATTGAGCGTTCATGTAGCAAAAATCTTCATTTTAGCGGCACAGGGTCTATTATATTATATATCTGCAATGTGGCTTGGAGCGAGGGGGTTCATATTGTATTTGGGGTGTTGATTGTTGTGCACCAGGACTGTCTTTTTTTAATCCCAGTCCGCTCCTAATTAGGGTACATTTCACATGGGGCAAAAATGCTACAGATATGTCGTGCAGACTTTCCACATGGAGAATTCGCAGCATTTACAATATAAGCCATATGGATGAGATTTAATAAATCCCAACTACATCTATGAGTATGTCTAAAAGAAAAGCTGTCTTAGTTGCCCCTGTCAACCAATCACAGTGCAGCTTTTGTTTTGTATTCTGTCCTGGTAAAATGAAAGCTGTGCTGTGATTGGTTGCTAGGGGCAACTAAGACTTTATCTTGTAGACAGTTTCTTAAATCTGCCACATAGTATGGTAAAAAATTGCGTGCAGGATATTTAAAATTGTAGCATGATGACTGTTTGCTGCAGATTTCACTGTTTACAACCAAAAGGGTGAAATTTGCGACAAATACAAAGTTCAAGACAAAATCCACAACCTCAAACTCTGATTAAAACGACTGATTGCGTAAACATTTTCCATGAATTGATCCCTTACCATTCAAGGTGGTTTCTCCCGCTGGCGGGGGCCATCCATCCGGTCAAGGCGCGGCCAGCGGCAGGCCCTCTGGCGGGGGCCATTCATCCGATCCAGCGGCGGGCCCTCTGGCGGGGGCCATCCATCCGGTCCAAGCGCGGCCAGCGGCGGGCCCTCTGGCGGGGGCCATCCTTACGGTCCAGGCGCGGCCAGCGGCGGGCCCTCTGGCAGGGGCCATCCGTCCGGTCCAGGCGCGGCGGGCCCTCTGGCGGGGGCCATCCATCCGGTCCAGGCGGGCCCTCTGGCGGGGGCCATCCATCCGGTCCAGGCAGGCCCTCTGGCGGGGGCCATCCGTCCGGTCCAGGCGGGCCCTCTGGCGGGGGCCACCCATCTGGTCCAGGCGGGCCCTCTGGCGGGGGCCATCCATCTGGTCCAGGCGGGCCCTCTGGCGGGGGCCATCCATCCGGTCCTGGTGGGCCCTCTGGCGGGGTCCATCCGCTCCAGGCGGGCCCTCTGGCGGGGGGCCATCCATCCGGGTCCAGGCGGGCCCTCTGGCGGGGGCCATCCATCCGGTCCAGGCGGGCCCTTTGGCGGGGGCCATCCATTCGGTCCAGACGGGCCCTCTGGCGGGGGCCATCCATCCGGTCCAGGCGGGCCCTCTGGCGGGGTCCATCCATAAGGTCCAGGCGGGCCCTCTGGCGGGGGCCATCCATTCGGTCCAGGCGGGCCCTCTGGCGGGGGCCATCCATCCGGTCCAGGCGGGCCCTCTGGCGGGGGCCATCCATCCGGTCCAGGCGGGCCCTCTGGCGGGGGCCATCCATCCGGGTCCAGGCGGGCCCTCTTGCTGGGGCCATCCATCCGGTCCAGGCGGGCCCTCTGGCGGGGGCCATCCATTCAGTCCAGACGGGCCCTCTGGCGGGGGCCATCCATCCGGTCCATGCGGGCCCTCTGACGGGGGCCATCCATCCGGTCCAGGCGGGCCCACTGGCGGGGGCCATCCATCCGGTCCAGGCGCGGCCAGCGGTGGGCCCTCTTGTGGGGGCCATCCATCCGGTCCAGGCGCGGCCAGCGGCGGGCCCTCTTGTGGGGGCCATCCATCCGGTCCAGGCGCGGCCAGCGGCGGGCCCTCTGGCGGGGGCCACCCATCCGGTCCAGGCGCGGCCAGCGGCGGGCCCTCTGGCGGGGGCCATCCATCCGGTCCAGGCGCGGCCAGCGGCGGGCCCTCTGGCGGGGGCCATCCATACGGTCCAGGCACGGCCAGCGGCGGGCCCTCTGGCGGGGGCCATCCGTCCGGTCCAGGCGCGGCCAGCGGCGGGCCCTCAGGCGGGGGCCATCCAGTACAGGCGAGCCCTCTGGCGGGGGCCATCCATCAGCTCCATGCGGGCCCTCTGGCGGGGGCCATCCATCCGGTCCAGGCGGGCCCTCTGGCGGGTGCCATCCTTTCGGTCCAGGCGGGCCCTCTGGCGGGGGCCATCCATCCGGTCCAGGGGGGCCCTCTGGCGGGGGCCATCCATCCGGTCAAGGCGGGCCCTCTGGCGGGGGCCATCCATCCGGTCCAGGCGGACCCTCTGGCGGGGGCCATCCATCCGGTCCAGGCGGGCCCTTTGGCGTGGGCCATCCATTCGGTCCAGACGGGCCCTCTGGCGGGGGCCATCCATCCGGTCCAGGCGGGCCCTCTGGCGGGGTCCATCCATAAGGTCCAGGCGGGCCCTCTGGCGGGGGCCATCCATTCGGTCCAGGCGGGACCTCTGGCGGGGGCCATCCATCCGGTCCTGGCGGGCCCTCTGGCAGGGGCCATACATCCGGTCCAGGCGGGCCCTCTGGCGGGGGCCATCCATCCGGTCCAGGCGGGCCCTCTGGCGGGGGCCATCCATCCGGTCCAGGCGGGCCCTCTGGCGGGGGCCATACATCCGGTCCAGGCGGGCCAACTGGCGGGGCCATCCATCCAGTCCAGGCGGGCCCTCTGGCGGGGGCCATCTATCCGATCCAGGCGGGCCCTCTGGCGGTGCCCATCCATCCGGTCCAGGCGGGCCCTCTGGCGGGGACCATCCGTCCAGTCCAGGCGGGTCCTCTGGCGGGGGCCATCCACCCGATCCAGGTGCGGCCCGCGGCGGGCCCTCTGGCAGGGGCCATCCATCCGGTTCAGACGCGGTCAGCGGCGGGCCCTCTGGCGGGGGCCATCCATCCAGTCCAGGCGCGGCCCGCGGCGGGCCCTCTGGCGGGGGCCATCCATCCGGTCCAGGCGCGGCGGGCCCTCTGGCGGGGGCCATCCATCCGGTCCAGGCGGGCCCTCTGGCGGGGGCCATACATCCGGTCCAGGCAGGCCCTCTGGCGGGGGCCATCCATCCGGTCCAGGCGGGCCCTCTGGCGGGGGGCACCCATCTGGTCCAGGCGGGCCCTCTGGCGGGGGCCATCCATCTGGTCCAGGCGGGCCCTCTGGCGGGGGCCATCCATCCGGTCCTGGTGGGCCCTCTGGCGGGGGCCATCTGGTCCAGGCGGGCCCTCTGGCGGGGGGCCATCCATCTGGTCCAGGCGGGCCCTCTGGCGGGGGCCATCCATCCGGTCCTGGTGGGCCCTCTGGCGGGGGCCATCCGCTCTAGGCGGGCCCTCTGGCGGGGGCCATCCATCCGGGTCCAGGCGGGCCCGCTGGCGGGGGCCATCCATCCGGTCAAGACGCGGCCAGCGGCGGGCCCTCTGGCGGAGGCCATTCATCCGATCCAGCGGCGGGCCCTCTGGCGGGGGCCATCCATACGGTCCAGGCGCGGCCAGCGGCGGGCCCTCTGGCGGGGGCCATCCATACGGTCCAGGCGCGGCCAGCGGCGGGCCCTCTGGCGGGGTCCATCCATAAGGTCCAGGCGGGCCCTCTGGCGGGGGCCATCCATTCGGTCCAGGCGGGACCTCTGGCGGGGGCCATCCATCCGGTCCTGGCGGGCCCTCTGGCGGGGGCCATACATCCGGTCCAGGCGGGCCCTCTGGCGGGGGCCATCCATCCGGTCCAGGCGGGCCCTCTGGCGGGGGCCATCCATCCGGTCCAGGCGGGCCCTCTGGCGGGGGCCATACATCCGGTCCAGGCGGACCAACTGGCGGGGGCCATCCATCCGGTCCAGGCGGGCCCTCTGGCGGGGGCCATCTATCCGATCCAGGCGGGCCCTCTGGCGGGGGCCATCCATCCGGTCCAGGCGGGCCCTCTGGCGGGGACCATCCACCCGATCCCGGTGCGGCCCGCGGCGGGCCCTCTGGCGGGGGCCATCCATCCGGTTCAGGCGCGGCCAGCGGCGGGCCCTCTGGCGGGGGCGATCCATCCGGTTCAGGCGCGGCCAGCGGCGGGCCCTCTGGCGGGGGCCATCCATCCGGTCCGGGCGCGGCGGGCCCTCTGGCGGGGGCCATCCATCCGGTCCAGGCGGGCCCTCTGGCGGGGGCCATCCATCCGGTCCAGGCAGGCCCTCTGGCGGGGGCCATCCATCCGGTCCAGGCGGGCCCTCTGGCGGGGGCCACCCATCTGGTCCAGGCGGGCCCTCTGGCGGGGGCCATCCATCTGGTCCAGGCGGGCCCTCTGGCGGGGGCCATCCATCCGGTCCTGGTGGGCCCTCTGGCGGGGGCCATCCGCTCCAGGCGGGCCCTCTGGCGGTGGGCCATCCATCCGGGTCCAGGCGGGCCCTCTGGCAGGGGCCATCCATCCAGTCCAGGCGGGCCCTTTGGCGTGGGCCATCCATTCGGTCCAGACGGGCCCTCTGGCGGGGGCCATCCATCCGGTCCAGGCGGGCCCTCTGGCGGGGTCCATCCATAAGGTCCAGGCAGGCCCTCTGGCGGGGGCCATCCATTCGGTCCAGGCGGGACCTCTGGCGGGGGCCATCCATCCAGTCCTGGCGGGCCCTCTGGCGGGGGCCATACATCCGGTCCAGGCGGGCCCTCTGGCGGGGGCCATCCATCCGGTCCAGGCGGGCCCTCTGGCGGGGGCCATCCATCCGGTACAGGCGGGCCCTCTGGCGGGGACCATCCGTCCGGTCCAGGCGGGTCCTCTGGCGGGGGCCATCCACCCGATCCAGGCGCGGCCCGCGGCGGGCCCTCTGGCGGGGG